>NC_057809.1:296166061-296479404 GCF_018294505.1 Triticum aestivum
CTCCACCCCGCTCCGGCGACCGCGCCCGGCCGCGCCGTCCTGCCGTGGCGACCACCTCCCTCGCCACGCCCGTCCTCCGCCGTCCTGCGTCGACTCCGGCCAGCTCCGGCCGACGCACCCAAGTCCGCCTCCAAGTCCGGCCACCGCGGCTCCATTTCCGACGACCTCGAAGTTCGTGCTTCGGTGAGATTCCGATCCGATCTGGATCTGAAACCCTAATCTCGGGTTGACTTTTGCCTCCTTCCAGATATTTTTTGCATACTTTGACATGCCATAACTCTGCATCCGTGGCTCCGATTCATGCGTGTAGCATGTCGAAATGTTCGTCTCGATGAGTAATTCATTTCATCTCATTGCATCATATTCATTTGAGCTCATCTTGATGCCCTAAATGCTGTTGGAAGAGTGCTAGTTTCTGTTAGTTTCAGTTTCATATCAGTAATTGGATGTTTGTCATTTTTGCCATGATTGATGTGTGCATGCTATGATCTTGAGCTCTACATTTGATTTGAAGTATGCCATGCCATCTTTAGAAGAGTGTATGCCAGGTATTTTTGTGATCTCTGTGGTGACTGGCACAAGCATGCAAAGTAGCTCACTTAATGTTGCTGATTTCAGGGACTTAGAAATATTCTAAGTCTTGGCCCTGTCATTATTTTTATGCCATGTGTTCATGTTGCTACCGAGTGATCCGTGCCCCTTTTGAGCATGATCATTAAGGATGTTTTGTAGATATTGTGGTGCTCTATCCATCCATGTCTTTATTTGCAATTATGGAGCACCCTAGCTTGAGTCAATCTAGCTCTACTTTTGCTATAAAATGTTCCTGGCAGAATACTTACATGTTAAGCATTTTTGCCGAGGTTGTTGTAGTTGATCCATGCATGCTATGATGTTGTTCTTGCCATGTCTAGCTTCTATGCCATGTATACTTGCTGGGTGTATGCTTAGTTTATCATGCCATGCCTTGTGGTGAGTGCATCGAGCTCGTAAACATGCTTACTTGATATCTATTTTGCCATGTTCCAGTTTTTCACTAAGTCTGGACCTGTTAACGATAATTGCTATGTTCACATGGATGCCTTTGTATTTTCTGATCCCTTTTGGCTTATGGTCAGTAAGGGACTTTTGTTGTAGGCTTTTAGTACCTTCATGCCATGCCTTGCTTTGCCATGATATCTTCCTGTAGCATGTAGTTATCTTGCTCTAAAAATTGCTTCCTAATGTTAAATTCCTGACTTGATGTTAATTTCACCAAGTCTAAAACCTGATATCTTTTGCACTTTTGCCATGCTTGTTTGGACCTGCTATTTAGCGATTTAGCCGTAGATCAGAGTTCATCTTTTGTCAAGCATCTTGAGTGGATCCCTGCCATGTATTTTGTTGTCATGTTAGAGTGTTGTAGCATGTTTTTCTTGATGCATTTAGATGGCCTCGTGATGTTAATCGCAGACCCGTGCCATATTTGTTTTGCTTGTCAATTCCAAACCGTGCATCCGATTCCGGTGATCTTTATATCGATTTCGACCGAAATCAACTCCTCTTTCCAGTGGCACTCTTGGTTTTCCAAGTTGAGGCCAAGTTCAATCTTTCCTTTCTGAATCATGCATATGCATCACATATCACATCCCGCATATCATGCCATGTTTTGCATCATGTTGCTTGTGCATTGCACGTGGTTGATTGTGTCTCCCTTTGCTTGTGTTCTTGCTTTGGGTAGAGTCGGGAGACGAGTACGTGACCGAGGAGCCTGTTGAGTACGTTTGCGAGGATCAAGCGAACGTCAACTCGTAGAACTTTGCAGGCAAGATGACCATACCCTCGAAATCACTTCTATCTTTACTTGCTAGATGCTCGTTCTATTGCTATTCCTATGCTACGATACCTACCACTTGCTTATCATGCCTCCCATATTGCCATGTTAAACCTCTAACCCACCTTGTCCTAGCAAACCATTGTTTGGCTATGTTACCGCTTTGCTCAGCCCCTCTTATAGCGTTGATAGTTGCAGGTGAAGATTGGAGTTTGTTCCTTGTTGGAACATGTTTATTGTTGTGTTATCATTATATTACCTTGTCTATGTTAACACACCTATATACTTGGTAAAGGGTGGAAGGCTCGGCCTTATGCCTGGTGTTTTGTTCCACTCTTGCCGCCCTAGTTTCCATCATATCGGTGTTATGTTCCTTGATTTTGCGTCCCTTACATGGTTGGGTTATAATGGGAACCCCTTGACAGCTCGCCTTGAATAAAACTCCTCCAGTAATGCCCAACCTTGGTTTTACCATTTGCCACCTAGCCTCTTTTCCCTTGGGTTTTCGGAGCCCGAGGGTCATCTTTATTTAAACCCCCCTGGGCCAGTGCTCCTCTGAGTGTTGGTCCGACCGAGTAGACTGCGGGGCCACCTCGGGGCAACTTGAGGGTTGGTTTTACTCGTAGGATGTCTCATCTGAGTGTGCCCTGAGAATGAGGTATGTGCAGCTCCTATCGGGATTTGTCGGCACATTCGGGCGGCTTTGCTGGTTTAGTTTTACCATTGTCGAGATGTCTTGTAACCGGGATTCCGAGTCTGATCGGATTGTCTTGGGAGAAGGAATATCCTTCGTTGATCGTGAGAGCTTGTGATGGGCTAAGTTGGGACACCCCTGCAAGGATTTGATCTTTCGAAAGCCATGCCCACGGTTATGGGCAGATGGGAATTTGTTAATGTCCGGTTGTAGATAACCTGAAACTTAACTTAATTAAAATGAATCAACTGAGTGTGTGGCCGTGATGGTCTCTTTTCGGCGGAGTCCGGGAAGAGAACACGGTCTCGAGTTATGCTTGAACATAGGTTGTTCTAGGATCACTTCTTGATCATAGTTCATCAACCATGCCTTTGCCTCCTCTTCTCGCTCTCATTTGCGTATGTTAGCCACCATATATGCTTGTCGCTTGCTGCAGCTCCACATCATACCTTTTACCCTTCCTATAAGCTTAAATAGTCTTGATCGTGAGGGTGTGAGATTGCTGAGTCCCCGTGACTCACATATTACTTCCAAAACCAGATGCATGGACCGATGATATCGCTCCAGGAGATTCGAGTGAGCTCAAGTGGGAGTTCGATGAGGACTCAGGATGATACTACGTTTCCTTTCCAGACGATCAGTAGTGGTGCCCAGTTGGGGCGATCGGGAACTTTGTCGCATTTGGGGTTGTTCTTTATTTTGGTTCCGTAGTCAGGCCTTGAGTGTATCTGGATGAATGTAATGATATTTATGCTATTGTGTGATGTGGCGAGTGTAAGCCAACTATGTACCTCTTTTCCTTATTCATTACATGGGTTGTGTGAAGATTACCTCACTTGCGACATTGCTTACAATGCGGTTATGCCTCTAAGTCGTGCTTCGACACGTGGGAGATATAGCTGCATAATGGGCGTTACATGTTTTCTTCCCTGCAGGGGTGCACCAACTTACCCACCACGCTCGATTAACTCCGGCCGAACACACTTTCCTGGGTCATGCCCGGCCTTGGCCAAAGAATACGCCGCAACTCCGACCTAGGCTTAATAGAGAGGTCAGCACGCCGGACTAAACCTATTCCCCTAGGGGTCATGGGCAATCTCCCCGGGAACTCCAGCACGTTGCGTACGCGGCCGATGAGCAGACCTAGCTACCTCCTTCAACAAGGTAGGTGCTTACCAGTCCATCCCGACGCGCGCTGCTCAGTCGCTGACGTCTATTAAGTTTCGGCTGATGTATACGACGCAGAACGCCTATAATATGCCCATGTGATGGTTAGTGCTATCAGGCTAGAGGCCCCTCAGATCAAATATCCAAATCGTAGTGGATTAGGAACGCGCAGTAACAAGCAGAGACTCACAAAAGATGTGACTCCGTTGCCCCGTCTCGAGTACTTGTGGCAAGGGCTAAGAATGCCCGGCCATGCCTCGTAAGTATCTCACGGGCACCCTCCAGGTCAACCCATCTCCACATCACTCGCTATTAAGCTTGCGCGGGTACCCCTCAGGGCCTACCCGTCTTTAGTAACATGGTTCAGTTGTAAAGTCATAGTAACCATAGTAACTGTGTGTCTAACACCAAGGGGAAAAATAGAGGAATCACCCTCGGTGAATTCCACTCGATGTAATCATCAAGGTGAACATAACAGGATCCACCCTCGAGGTTCACACTTGAGGGGTTGCACGACAAAGCTGTATCGGAAGTGGTTAAGGAGGAAATCACCCTCGATGACCACGACCAAATCGCTACACTACAGAGGTCTCATCAGGAGCGACCTAAGAGGTTCCACCCTCGGCACTTGATGGTAACTCTGCAGAGCCGTACAACTAGGGGGTTGATGTGCGGTGTTGCGGCCTGGATGTCGATCACGTTGATCGAGTCATCGAACATAAAGCGAGGCAACTAGGACAAGGTGGGGGGGGTCACTGATTGGTCTCTAACCAACCTATACTAAGCAGTTTAAGATTAGCAGGTAACAACATCAGGCTATGCATTAGAGTAGGATCATACATAAAGTAGTAGCAGTTCTATTGCAAGCATGAGAGGGAAAGAAATGGGCGATATCGGAATGCTCAAGGGGGGTTTGCTTGCCTGGTTGCTCTGGCAAGGAGGGGTCGTCGGGGATGTAGTCGTACTCAATTGCATCAATGTCGGTCTCGGGGTCTACCGGAGAGAAGAGGGGGAAGAAACAGTAAATATAAAGCAGACATAGCACCACAAAGCATAACATGGCAATAAGATGTGCCGTGTGTGACCTAACGCGGTAGGAGGTGATACCGGTGAAGGGGGGAAACATCCAGGAAAGTATCCCCGGTGTTCCGCGTTTTCAGAGGGGGAAAGTTGCGTGTTCGCTATGTTAGGGAGGCATGGCGGACGAACGGGCTGCGTATCCGGGTTCGTCTCGTCGTTCTGAGCAACTTCATGTACAAAGTTTTTCCATCCGAGCTACGGTTTATTTTATATTAATTTTCAAAGGTTTAAACAACTTCCAAAATTTCTGAATTTATTTTAATTGTTTTAAACCGAGTTGACCAAGTCAACTTTGACTGGTCAAAAGGGCAGGGTGTGGCCCACATGTCATAGGTTGTACCTAAACAAATAAGTAAAACTAATCTAATCGAAAGGGATCCATATGTCATCTACACATTACACTATTTAGCCACTAGTCTAATCCTAAAACTAATCTATCTCTAATTAATCAAGCCGGACAGAGGCACAGCCGGATGTGCAAGTTGTGCACGCATGCACGGCCATGGTAAAGCATCAGCAAAGCAGCTTGGCGGCAGCAGCAAAGCATTAGCAAGCAGCGGCAGTAACAAATCATTAGCAAGAAGCGGCGCTTGCAGCGGAAGCAGTACAGAGCAGCAGTATCGCAGCAACGCAAGCAGCGGCAGCTAGGAGCAGTACGCAGTATGCTTGGCGGCAGCAGGAAAGCATTAGCAAGCAGCGGCAGCAACAAAGCATTAGCAAGAAGCAGCGCTTGCAGCAGAAGCAGTACAGAGCAGCAGTAGCGTAGCAACGCAAGCAGCGGCATCTAGGAGCAGTACGCAGCTGGCGCCGGGAGGCTGCGGCGGCGGTGGCCAGAGGCGGACGCGGCTGGAGCGTGGGCAGCGCGGGATGTGACTGGCGCGGGCGCACGACAGGGAGGCCGGGGCGCGGCGCGCGCTCGCGCAGGCAGCGTAGGGATGTGGCCGGGGGCGCGGTGAGGGAGCCAAGTTCCCCTCCATGGAGGCCGATGCATAGGGCAGGTATGGGCCTACAGCGACAGATCGACAACGGGGCGAGGGGGATAGGGAGGAGCAGCTCACTGCGATGCCGATGGTGAGGCCGGGGAGAGTCGGGTTTGACCGGAATGGCAGTAATCGACGACGGATGACGACGACGTACGCGACAAAGAAGACGACGATGGCGAGCGTACGAGGCGGCCCGGCTTGCTCCGCTGCCCGGAATGGACGAGGTCGAACGGGGCGAACCTCCTGGACGTAAGCCCGAGCGACCGCGACAACGGTGACCGCGGCAAAGACAGCGATGAGTATGGCCACCGCGCGAGTCCTTGAGTTTCAGATCGAGCAGAAGGGGATGGGGGAAGACGTGGGATTGAGGGGAAGACGGATGTGGCGGTCTAAGGTTTCAGGGTGGCCACGGGGTCTGCCTGTAGGGGTTTGGGGGGGGGGGCTGGATGGCCTCTACGCCTCCAGGCGTGGCCATGGATGGCTGCCACGCCTCCCCTGCCTTTGTAGCGTGGTTGAAGGAGAGGGGAGGTGGGCTGGGCTGGCTTCTTCGCTAGATGGGCCGCAGTGCCCAACAGTTTACGTCCCCCCAATTTTTTTTCCTATTTTCTTTTATCTTTTCTGTTATCCAAATTAGCTACTGTTTTCTAAATAGTTTAGTGGTCAAATGAATTTCGTTAGTTACAAAACTTTGCACAAAAAGGGGATGCATTACTCTAGGGTTGCACAAAAAGTTTAGAGGGCATTTGCAATTATTTGATTTTTGGCTTGAATTTAAATGTGTGTATACGTGTTGCTCGGTCAGTTTTAAAATACTTTAGGGGCATTCTAACAATTCAAATAATGTTAGTTTATAAACGATTATTATATAGTGATTATTTCCCACCATACAAACATTTTTGTTTGATAGTGTGAACAAATAAAATTTGACTTGCATTTTGAATTTGATTTTGACTTGGGTTTGATCAAGTGACAATTAAGCTTGGCAAAACATGATGACATGGCATCATTAGAGAGGATATCACTATAATATGACATTGGGGGCGTTACAAATCTCCTCCACTACAAGAAATCTCGTCCCGAGATTTAAGATGTGGAGTAAGGGGGAAAGTTCTGGTTATGAAATTCTAACGAATCTTCTCAGTCTTGGTTGCTCTTCTCGAAGAAGTTGACCGCTTCTGTTGATGTCTTCATTCCTTTGCTTCAGGTTATCAGGATAAGTCATGAGCCTTACTTGCTGAACTCCATTGTACTTATGAATAGGAAAGGGGCAGCCCAGCAACGATAGAATGCTATCAGGGGAAATCATCTGGGGGTTCTCCCATGAATTATCACATGAGTAACTCTCGAGTTGGTCAAATAAAACGTATCAAGAGCCGAGCAAGAAGGTACGGTAAGAAGTTTCAAGCGGTTAGTCAATTCTTCAAAGTCTTAATCAGGGCATGAAAGGGGTTCAGAGCAACGGGAATAGGTATCGTATCTGATACCAGAATAGATCATCTCTAGGAAGGTGACACGTCAACTACATACGGGGTCATACATAGGAATACTTTGGCAATAGGGGTGTACAAGAGAGTCAGGTTTTGATCCTATGGAACTGTGGGTTATCGGCCCACCAGGTGGGTTAAAAGTAGGAAGGGGGCCGATAGCAAGGCATGTCAGATGATAGACTGTCATTTATGTTATCAACAACATTGGTACCAAGGGCAAGGGACGGAGAGAACTATGTTCCTGCTCGTTGAACGAGGTGGACCAATAGGCCAAGTTCTCGTCCATCGGTGGATACCAGAATGTCAACATCAATAATAACAAAGTCTTACTGACAAAATGTACAATGAGGTGTTTACAGAAGCAGGGAACTATTATTGCTCAGATCATATGGATCACAAGAAAGGTTAACAAAACAACGAAAAAGAAAATGTGTTTATACACAAGATTTAGGAGTGTAACTTTCCCCAAGGAACAGTAGAGCATGATATACATGTCAGAACAATAAGTACATCACCATTTGGATAGAGGGGCAAGGGAATTCATGATGTATCCATACAACGGTGTTTGGATAATAGAGCAAGAAACATTTGGCGATGCACTTTCAATGTTCTTGTTGTTGTTCGGCATACCACAGTCATGCTTAGAGGTAACATTAACATGATGTTTCAAGCAAGATTGGTTCTGAAGGTCACAAGAGGTACAAAGGAACAATTCCAAGAATGTCAAGGAATGTAAGATATAACCAAAACATGACCAAGTATGTATTGGCAGGAAGTCAAGGATGGTGTCGATGACAACACGAATCATCGACGAGCAAGGATGGTATTTCTCCTCAAGAATTCGATTGATATCTTAGAACAAGGTTGTATATTGATGGTGATCATGACAAATTTTGTCGAGAGGTTCTATGAAGATGCCATCGAGCAACAACGACATCAAGCAAAAGGAATGATGAAGTGAAGGCTACTGGAACCACGGATACGACATAAGCTCGGATTCAAGCTTGTTGTTCAAGGTTGAATGATAAGATGAGGAATATCGACGTAAGCTTTGCTCATCGTCGAAAAGTTGTGCTCCAGGAATAAGGTTCAGGTAGCACAGTTAAAATTAGCACGACAATGATATAGTCGATCAGGTTATGAATGACTTGGAGGACTATTAAACTCTTAAGCAATGAAAATTAGTTAGAGTTATTGAACCAGAGTGCGGAATCAATTCTCTTATAGGTGTTCTCGAGTGACCATAGCGAGTACGGGCCTACAGCGACAGATCGACTGCGGAGCGAGGGGGATAGGGAGGAGCAGCTCACTGCGATGCCGATGGTGAGGTCGGGGAGAGTCGGGGTTGACCGGAACAGCAGTAATCGACGATGGATGATGACGACGTACGCGACAAAGAAGACGACGATGGCGAGCGTACGAGGCGGCCCGGCTTGCTCCGCTGCCTGGAACGGACGAGGTCGAACGAGGCGAACCTCCAGGAAGTAATCCCGAGCGACCGCGACAACGGTGACCGCGGCAAAGACGGTGATGAGCATGGCCACCGCGCGAGTCCTTGAGTTTCAGATCGAGCAGAAGGAGATGGGGGAAGACGGGGGATCGAGGGGAAGACGGATGTAGCGGTCTAAGGTTTCAGGGTGGCCGCGGGGTCCGCCTATAGGGGGGTTGGGGGGCTGGATGGCCTCCACGCCTCCAGGCGCGGCCATGGATGGCTGCCACGCCTCCCCTGCCTCTGTAGCATGGTTGAAGGAGAGGGGAGGTGGGCTGGGCTGGCTTCTTCGCTAGATGGGCCGCAGTGCCCAATAGTTTACATCCCCCCGATTTTTTTCCTATTTTCTTTTATCTTTTCTGTTATCCAAATTAGCTACTGTTTTCTAAATATTTTAGTGGTCAAATGAATTTCGTTAGTTACAAAACTTTGCACAAAAAGGGGATGCATTACTCTAGGGTTGCACAAAAAGTTTAGAGGGCGTTGCAATTATTTGATTTTTGGCTTGAATTTAAATGTGTGGATACGTGTTGCTCGGTCAGTTTTAAAATACTTTAGGGGCATTCTAACAATTCAAATAATGTTAGTTTATAAACGATTATTATATAGTGATTATTTCCCACCATACAAACATTTTTGTTTGATAGTGTGAAGAAATAAAATTTGACTTGCATTTTGAATTTGATTTTGACTTGGGTTTGATCAAGTGACAATTAAGCTTGGCAAAACATGATGACATGGCATCATTAGAGAGGATATCACTATAGTATGACACTGGGGGCATTACATATATTTACACGGGAAATCTCCCAACAAGCAAAAGAAGAACAAGGAAATCTTTTTGAATTTTCTTTTTAGTACTAATACTAAGCATGCATAGAAAGTAAATTAACTACAACTAATTTTTTTGGTTTTTCTAAAGTTTTTCAAACACACAAGAATAAAGCAAGAAAACAAATCTAAGCATGGATGATACAATGAAAAAGTGTGAACACCAACAAATGGAATAAGTTGACATGAATGTAATATTGGTGAGAGACACGTTCTCCCCCAAGCTTAGGCTTTTGTCCTAACTTGGTGCAGAATCAGTAGCAGGGATCCTGAGGTGTAGGCATCCACTCATCCCACTGTTGAGGCTCCTCCGCCACCTCTGCAGCAGCGTGAATGGTTGAGGAGCAGGCAATGGAATAACATCACGAGTTTTAACGCTATAGACCAGGTTGTAGTGAATGGCAATGTCAGGACGATCATGTGCAAGAAAGTGATGGTGATCCATGGCTGCACGATCTAGGTAAATCTTAGTCATAGGGTAATCCTTAGGGCGTATCACTACCTCGAAATGAGCTACCAAACGAGTGGAAAAAATCCCACCATGTATTTTGCCCTGAGATTTATTAGGATGGAGGCGACAAGACACGATAGCTCCCAAGCTATGCGTGTTGTCGCCCTCCAGTGCATGACGTAAAACAACAAGGTCTGGTGAACTAAGTGCACCCACCTTCTCCCTAGCACGCAAGCATTTCGTAATAAAAAGTGCAAAGTAACGAACAACGGGAAAATGTAAGCCAGCAGCAGTGATGGCTGACACTCCTCTCTCATCACCCAGTGTCAGAGTGCGATAAAAGGCCTCAAACTCGGCTAGCCTAGGCTCAGCCAAGCTCCCATCTTATGCGGAGCATCCTACGATCATCCCCATGTACACTACAGCTACTCCCCATGCCCCAAGAGGACATTCGATGAGACCTTGACTATACGCCATTGGACGCAAGGTGAACTCGCTCCTCTCCGGACCGTCACTTTGCACATGTGAGATATGGCTACTACCTCAAAAATATGTGTTGTGCATGACTAGGAACCAAGAGGGAGACCATGGACTAGACGACGAGTACACCAAGCGCGAGGAGCAAGAGAAGGAGCTGCTCGGAAGCTTCAGCCATCGCACGACCGGACGACGCCGGACGTCCGACGCCTGGACACTCATCCAACAAGAAGGGCTAGCGGACGGAAGCTATAGTGGCCGGACGACTGACAAGTACTGGACATCCGACACACTCCAGCGACCGGACGTTCGACCATCTCCGGAAATCCGGCGCCACCTCAAGCGCGCCAAAATGCCGGACGTCCGACAAGTACCGGACGACCGGACCGTCGCGAGCCACCGGACGTCCGGTACCCGTCAGACGACCGGCGCGTGTCTGTCCGCAGAGTATCAGGCCGAGGCCCATGTATCCCCCACTTACCCCTTCGTGGCCCTAGACTATATATACTCATCCACCTCCTCCTAGTTAGGGTTAGCATAGGTTTAGCTCATTGGATATAGAGATTTGCTCATCCATACGGATCTACTCCTTGAGAGAGACCGCGCCCCTCTTCAGAGACGATCCACGTTGGATTCAAGGCCTCCTTCACGGAGAAGACCCTCATCAAGACCTCCTCATGGAGAAGAACCAGTTACCCTTTGTATCGTCCCGTGTTGACTTTGGATCATGTGATCTCTATGTGTATTTGGATCTAGCATATGTGTGATCGTTCTTGTTGGTGTGAGTTATTCTTTCATGTTTTCCCCTCATGTTTCCCCTCGTGTTTCCCCTTGTGTTCTTCGTGTTATTCGCAGGATCTGCTCCTTTCATGAAAGATCGGCCATCTAGGGTTCCACCCTACATCATCTTGGTATCATGAGCCACGATTTCGGAGCCTCCCCTCTTTGTTTTCTAGCTTGATTTTGTTGTGTTCTTCCCCAAATTCGAAAATCCCCACCAAAAAGAGCCCCAATTATTTTTTGTGATTTGTTGGTTTGATGAAGTTTTATTGATTTTAATCCATGGATTTGCTTGGTTTCAAGTGGATCTAGCATTTCCCCAAGTTTCCCTATCTTTCAACCACGAAATCTCCTCAATTTTGACCCCCAAATCCCCAATTTCCGCCCAAAATCGTGTCCTGAATCTCGGATCTCGAGTTGACCCCGACCCACCGGACGACCGGCGTTTTTACGGACGTCTGGGGCCCTTTGAGCCACCAGAAGTCTGACACTTTCTGGACGATCGGAACCCCAAACCCGAGCTGAATTAGCGGATTTCCGACCCGACCGGACGCCCGACGACCGGACATCCATCCATTTCCGGACGTCCGCTACGTGTAAAAACTAACTTCGGCTGATTCTTGTTTCGGCCATAACTAATTCATCCGAACTCCGATTTTGACGTTCTTTAACTCGTTTTGAAGCTATTGACATCCCCCTTCCCACAGAAATACCACCAACATCATTTGACTCCATAAAAATTTTGGAACTTTGGCATATTTGCCTAGGGCCTTCACCACATCATCCGCAAAACCACCATAGACTTCCGCAACCTAACCAATTTTGTTCCACTTCGCATTGGTGGTTGTTTGAGTTGTGATTTGAGTCTCCTAAGGTGTTTAGGATACTTAGGGACGGTTGCTTCTTCATCAACCACCACCACCACTACCGCATAACCTTGCCCACCATACACTTCCGCCACCCAAACTTAACCAATTTTATTAGTGTTGTGAGTTGTGTCTCCTAAGGTGTTTCGGCTACTTAGGGACCGTGCTTCCAACTTCGACACCGTGTATAGCGCTTCATACCCTCCTATCTTAACCTATTTTGACCGGGTTTCCACCAATACGCCTGCAACCACCACCGCATCCCCGCTACCATGATTTTGACATTTGACGTTTGAGATTTTGAGTTCGCGGTTTTCCGTTTCCTAAGGTGTTTTGGCTACTTAGGGACGAGTCTCCGTCATCTTAGTATCTACATCAAGAACACCACCACTCATCATCGCCACGGACGGCAACCTCCATATCATCTTGGTATCGTGGTATCCCTCCATTGTATATTCCCTTGCCATTGCATTGATAACCCCTAGCCTACTTTGCGTCACTTGCCTATCAAGACTAGCCATTTGAGTATTGCTGGCAACGTTACTTGTGCACATTAGTGATCTACACCATCCATTGCATACATACCATACCATATTGGTATCATATCATCTCATGTGCCTCAAATTTGTTTCCGCGTATACACAATTGCTATCTTGGTTTGCGCATTTCGCATTGTGGCCATATACAAAAAAGAATAAGCTTTTAAGCAAAGAAAAAGAGAAAGAGCAAAGAGCTTGTAAGAAATAGCCATAGGATCCTACCACATTGCATATAAGATTGTCATATCCGATCATCTTGGATCATCGTGTGAGAAACACCGGGAACCATACATATATAGCATACTTGGGATAGAAAGTTTATCCATTTTGCATCTTATAGGTTGTGCACAAGTGTCGTATCTGCCTATAGAGCAATCATGCTAGTGTCTCTCTTGAGTTGTGCAACACGAGCGTTTTCCATGGATTCCACATTTTGTGCTCATTCCTTGGTTGCACGACATCATTTATCTATCTCTGTGTGTGTGTTTCCGTGTTCCATTCATTGCTATTGATCTACTTGTTTTACTTGCAAATTTGTGAATCTCTTTCAACATTATTGACTCTTGCTAACATTTTGCATCAAATTTTTGTTCCACTATCCTCACCGAGCTCCACCATAAGCCTTATTTGTGTAGATGTGAGAAATTGACAAGATTGGTACCAATTGTGTTATTTCCTTGTTACATTATTGAGTGATCATTGATCCATCTTCAACATTTGTCAAGGTACATTTGGTATAGTTCTTCTCATTCTCCCACTCATATTTGTTCGAGTCTTGTGATGGATAGGCAAGGCATTTCATCTCCAGTCTTCCACAACAACGATGGCGCATACAACTACAACAAGAAAACTTCCCACTTTGGACTACACCGAGCAATGCAAGTCATCGACAACATCACCACCGACTTACGACATTCCGAAGCTAGGAGAAGGGACTACTTTGACGGCAAGTTTTCCGCACAAAAGGAGGAGCAAGATGCAAGGACGGAGGAGATTTGGACCTTGTTGATCAACCGTTCTTCCCCTTCATCATCCTCAAGGCAGAGATGTTCAAGTCACAAGTCTTCGGAGCGCCAAAATGATGCAAGCGCAAGTTGTCCACGTCCACATCTCCAATGGCGACCATCATCACGTTTGTGATACACATCATCATGAAGGGCAAGTCACCTCCAAGCAACATGTGCACGATGACGACGGACGACATCTACTACGAGCTCAAGCACGACAACGACACCATCATCATGAAGATGCTCCACAAGCGCAAATGCACATGTCCCAACAAGCCCTACTTCACGCCAAGGCCAAGCTTCAAGAGCACAAAAGAAGACCGCGAGACGAGCACCACCAAGACGGAGCTACGGCTACACAAACCACTTCGGCATCTTCGCCAAGTGTTCTCAAGGCATCTTCGCCTTTGGACGTACGTCATCTTCGCCTACTTCCCATGGGTTCTCCTACATCGACATCTTCACCTACAAGGCGACCACCTCCAAGTGAGGGCGACACTTCCATCTTCGGAAGCCCCTCAAGCAAGATGGCCGAGCATGGGAAATTCGCTTTGGTCATGGAGATGAACTACGAGGTGCCACATCATATGGGCCTCCTACAACAAGATGGTGACAAGAAGGTCGAACAAGGGCCATCCCCTATGACCACGGCGACGAGCACGAACCTCTTCAACAACATGAGGATGGCGCCCATATTGGACTCATACTCCGAGTCAAGCTACGCGAGCGCACATGAGACCTTCTCTTTGGTCTCGGAGGAGAGTGATGATGTGCCATCTTCGGCCTTCATCCACGGCTACGACTATGACATGATTGAGCATGGAGACATTTGGACCTACATCTCTCCAACACCCAGATATGACGAGATGCCCCAATTGCCATGTGAGGAGAGCCAGCACCCCATGAGTGAGATGAGTGACCCCACCATACGTGACATTGAGAGCATTTCCTATGAGAGGATGAGTGTGACCACCACTTGAGAGCATGCCACACATCCTATGTGAGGTTGAGAGCCATTTGAGTGACTCTACTAACCATATGAGTGAGAGCATCCAAGAGGGAGTGAGTGAGGCCACTATGATTTCTAATGACCTAACCTCTACCCCGAGTGTGTTTTCTTATTTGGTGCTAGATCTCATACATGATGACATGCCTATCCTCAACGAGTCCATACCTCCAATGGAGACAACGATGGCCATGGTGGAAGAAGATGCACCCCCTGATGGTACCATCATGTTGCAACCTTACCTACAACACATGAGCGATGCTCTAAAGGTAACATAGGTGATGGTGCTTCTCTTGTCCCACTAGTCGACTATCTTGCAAATGATTTCTTGCATGATTATGATCACCTTATGGATTCATCACATACTATGTCATGTTTCGATATGCCACCCATTTATGATGAATATGATGATGAGCATGTTGAATTGCCTAGTTGTGATGCTATTCTCCATAGGATATCATGTGAAAATTCTATTCGTCACATCATGTTTGACAACCATTAAACTTGTCATATGCTATGAGTGAGATCTCCCATATTGCATAATTTCAATCTCAACATAGTAACTATGCATGCCCAATTACAGTAAATCCCATTTGTACTTATGGCATAGATGACAAGATGATGGTCATTGGCTTTTGTTTTTCATGTGATGATATTGCTAAGCTTCCTTTACATGATTTTTGCAATTCATCTACTATTCCATGCCATGATCACTTAGAACCAAATATGCATTGTTTTGGATGTTGTAAATATTCTCCATGTGATGTTTCCATTAATGCTCATGAGGATACCCCCATAGTCTGCTCATACATATGAGGAGATTTTGATGCATTCCATACTTTGCATGATTCCCATGATAATGTACACTGTATGCATTCCATGAATAACAATGCTCTACATATTTCTTGTGATGCATTACACAATTTGAGTCTCCATTATGCTATACATAACAACAAACCTATCATGATGGATGACATGTTTCTCTATCATGTATCTCATTTATTTGAGCATAGGATATTTTATGCTAACCAACACAAGCACATGCGCATCATGATGGATGATGTGTACATATACCACCCACACACAATTTTCCATTTGTCTTTGTTTTGTGTAGGTACTCACATATACCCGTCAACCTCTCAATCCCAAGAATTGACAAAACGAGCTCTTGAGAGCAAAGATGACTTGGGATCCCATGGACTATCCTTACAACCATTCCCTTCGCGCAAGGACTACGCGCATCTCTTCTACTTGGCTCTCACACAGCTATGGGCTATATATCACTTGTTACTTTATGCCCATTGTATCTTGTTCACTTCGCATGTTATGCATCATTACATGATTTTGCCATGCAACTTTGGCCATTTCTTACATCTACATATGATTCACCATTATGCTACTCCTATGTGTATTTGCATGCTTGGTGGAGATCCTTGTTGCTATTTCCATGTTTATCATGTGCCTCATGCTATTGATGCTTGTTGTGTTGGGAGAGTAATGATGTTCCATTGCTATTTACGTAGGACTTCTTGCCAATACAATGATGATACCTTCCTCATATCTTGCTTTCATGCTTGTGATATGTCATGTGAATTATTCATGCCCACTATTTGCACACATGACATGCTTGCCATGATTCCTTCTAGTACGTTGCATCTTCGCATTACTAGCTTGCACCACTTGATCACTATGATTTCACTCTTACTCACTTTCTTGGGTTGATGACATATATGTTCTGATAGCGGCAAAGGTATCCCGTCTTTCGATGAGATGGTGGCTATCATTTTAGAGGAAGTCGACTTTGACGATCCGACTATGAACGTGCGAGGACGTCGCGCTTTAGCAATCGCTAAACCAACTCCGAGGGGTTATTGACCACGCCGGAGCACGATCAACCTGACCACGAGGGCCTGTTTCCTGCGAGCAAACAAAGAACAAGCAAGAAACTGAGATTGCAATCTGGATATTGCGAAAATAAGATGAAAGCTTTATTGATTAAGGTGGGGTTCTGTGACGTCTTGGTCTGGTCGTTGGACACATACGAAGTACGCGAAGTTGTAGCTATGGCGAACTTTTAATCTAAACAAAACCCAAAGTCTAAACGATGCCCTAAGGGCTGTATATATGGAGGAGAGAGGGGGAATTTCGTGGCCCTTGGTGGAGGGGTCCGAAACCAACCCTAACTCTTGTTTCCCCACACATACGGACTCTAAAAAGAGCCTATACTTAAGTATTTCGAAAATACATGGGCCTGGCCCAATAATAAGGTGACGCAGCACCTAGAATAGCCTCTGGACGAAATTTATGAAGTGGCATCTTGTATATTTCGTCCCATGCTTCATGCACTCATTATGGTGGCTTTAGAGTCCTGGAATCATCACTTGTAACTGCGTTCTTGTTCCCCTTGCGCATGCCATCATCTCCATGCTTGAACTTGCTCCAAGGTTCATCTTTCTTGTCCAAGCTAGGCCCTTCATTTGTAAGCAAAACAAATGTATCCAACTTAGGCAGCATCATATTCACATGAACATTAGAATCGTTACCAAGAAACAAAAGTACCTGATAATTCAATTGGCGTGCGCGAGCTCTAGTAATTGGTCCAGTATGTACAGCAGCAGGGGCTGTGGGTGTAACAATGGTATTGATGTCCTCATCATGTTCATACCTCTCACATGATATATCTTGTTCATTGTCGCTTGCCTCCAATTGTTGCATCTATGCTTATTGATCGTGGAGACTTGGACATATTACTTGTGATGCATGCTTGTTTAACCGAGCCTGTTGTATTTGGTTGTTTTTGCATCATATGCCTCCATACTATGAAATGCTCCCTTGTCCTTTCCAATGATGAGCATGATGCTTACACTTGTTGGGTATATTACCACGCGAATGATAGGTTTTGCACTTCCGCTAATCTCATTTGTTTTTCTGAGTGTTTGTTGTAAGTGCATCTAGTGCCACCCCTAGTTGGTTTTGGAGTATTGACGACAAACCTAGTTGAGGGACTAATGTGTTTGTGAGAATTGCAGGATAACACAGGTAGAAGTCCCTCATTGATTCGGTTTTCCTACCAGAGATGACCCCTAAAAATGTATGAAGACATTGAAGTCAGAGGTGATATGTGAAGACATTCACATTGAAGACTATGATAAGAGAAGACATCGCGTGAAGACTATGGAGCGCGAAGACTTAGCAGTTTCGTGGTTCTGTGTTTTTCTTTGATGAGTCATAGGAACCACCGTACTGTTAAGTGGGGTCCAAGAGAACTAGTCAGAATGACTGAAGTGATGCTTAACCAAAAATGCTATGTCTTTGAGTGAAGACTATGAGAGCAAATCTTGTCCAGAGTTGGATAAGTCAGCTTTGCTTGTAGCCCAAGTAAAGTTGCCATGTGTGTTTGAAATCTGATTGTTGGAACATGTGTCAGTTCCTTAGTGACCAAGGGTCATTTCGGACAAATCAGGTCGGGTTGCCTAGTGGCTATAAATAGCCCACCCCCTACAACCATAAACGGTTGGCTGCTCAGAGTTAGAGTACGGCTTTTGTCGTTTGAGAGCAACCCACCTCGAAGCCTTTGAGAGAGAATTCGTTGCGAGGACAAAGCCCTAAACACCCAGAGCCAAAGAGTGTTAGGCATCACTTAAGACTTCCTGTCTGTGTGATCTGAAGACTTATTACACTTGAGGACTGTGAATCCTCCAGCCGGTTAGGCATCGCGTTCTGAGCATCCAAGATTCATTGTGGATCGCCGGTGAACGAAGTCTGTGAAGGTTTGGAAGTCTACCTTGAATACTTACCAGAGTGATTGGGCGAGGACTGGGTGTCCTTAGCTCAAGGGGAATAAGGTGAAGACAAGGTCTTGTAAGTTGAATCTCAGCCTCCCTAACCAGACGTACAGTTGTTACAGCAACTGGAACTGGTCCAACAAATCATTGTCTTCAACGAGTCACTGGTTTCATCCTTCCCTTCCCTTTACTTACTGTTGGTCCTTGTGAAGTCATTGTATGATTGCATTATCTTTTGTCTTCACTGAGTGACTGCTTGTTCTAATTGGCTTCACAATATCTTCCTACCTGATCTTTACTGCCTAGCTGCTATTAGTCATTGTGCTTTCACTTCATTGAATACTTGACTATGGTTTGCCTAGTGTAGTCTACCTTCCGCTGCATGGTAATAGTTTTATTTCTATCGTTTGTCTTCGAAACTTCCATGTTTTGAAGACTTTCATAAAAATCGCATATTCACCCCCCTCTAGTCGATCACTAGCACTTTCAATTGGTATCAGAGCAAGGTAATCCCTTGTTCTGTGTGATTCGGTTTAACCACCTGGAGTTTTAGCTATGTTGACTACAAGGATAATTAAAGTCTCCGCTGCATGCCCCATCTTTGATGGAACTGAATATCCCTACTGGAAGAATAAGATGCGCATGCATCTTGAAGCCATCGATGTCGACCTATGGTATGTCGTCAAGAATGGCGTTCCCAAGGCTGGTGAAGGTGTCACTGCTGCTGATGTCAAGAAGTTCGTTCAACTGGACTCCACTGCCAAGAACATCATCTGTGGTGATCTGACCAAAGGATAGTATGGCCGCTTGAGTGCTTTGGAAACATCTAAGCTAGTCTGGGACTGGCTCTCCAAGGTCAATGAAGGCGTCTCAACCCAGAGAGATCGGAGAATCAGTGTCCTTCGCAACCTCTTCAACCACTTCAAGAGAAATGACAATGAGAATGTCCAGCTCACGTTTGATCGACTCACTGACATCACAAATGAGCTTCAAGCTCTCGGTGCCACTAAGATCACCAAGCATGAAGTCGTCAAGACACTCCTGAGATCACTTGACAGCTCGTTTGACACTCTAGCCCTGATGATTCAAGAACGTCCTGACTTCAAGACACTCGATCTGTCTGACATACTTGAGAGGCTCAACGCACACGAGTTTCAGCTTTTTGAGAAAAGATACATCTATGGTCCCAACTATGGGAGAACTCGTGCCTTGAAGGCAAAATCTGTCTCCTCATCTGAAGAAGAATCTAACAGCAGTTCTGATGATCCTGAAGACATTGGAAAGGAGCTTGCTATGCTTGTGAAGAAGTTCCAAAAATTCACCAAGAAGAAAGGCTTCAGAAAGTCTTCACGATCAAGCTCAAGGAATGATGAAGCTTCTGCTCATGACTACAAGAAGAGAACATGCCACAAGTGCAAGAAACCTGGCCACTACATCTCTGAGTGTCCGCAGTGGGACAATGAGAGAAAGAAGAAGAAGAAGAAGAGCAAGGAGTATGACTCTGACGACAAGAAGAAGAAGAAATACTCAAAGTCTTCTTCCAAGTCTTCCTCAAAGTCTTCATCACACAAGAAGAGCTCATCTGGCAAGGCACGTGCGTTTGTTGGCAAGGAAATGGATTCATAGGAGGAGTCCGCTTCTGAGGAGGCGGAGGTGGAGTCTGAGGAGGAGTCCGATTCTGGCGTTGCGAGTCTGGCTACAGTATACGTTGCCAAGTCCATCTTCAACACTGAAGACAAGGACTTCATCACCAACACCGATGCAAATGACAAGGACTACTCCGCTCCTACCTACTGCTTCATGGCACGCGGTGCCAAGGTAAACACACGCACTACTCACTATCAAACATCTAGTGAAGATGACTCTGATTGTGGTTCCAAACCCAACTACAAAACACTTGCTAAAATTGCAACTGAACAACAGAAAGCTATGGAACATATTCAAAAACTGTTAGACAAAAGCGATGATCTGTTAGACGCTGAAATGACTCGATCTCAGTCCTTAATTGAATACATAAAAAATCTTCACGTTAAGTATGAGGAACTTGAAAGTCGTCATGAAACGCTCTCAACAACTCATGAAAAGCTTTCCTATGATTATCTTCAAAGGAAGCAAGATCTTGAGAAATTGAGAGCGGCTCATGAAGATCTTCAAAAGGAAAACGAGTCACTTCACGCCGAACAGATCAGTTCAGCTCAGGAAGGATTTGAACCACCATGTCTTAAATGCCTTGAGCGTGATAACGCTACTTCTGTTACTGAATGTTCTACTACTGCTACTATTGCAATATCTTCAACTGTTTATGGGGTAACTAACCCCTCTGCTGAGGATACCACTGCTATTGCTGATGAGAATGCTAGGTTGAAGACATTGCTTGAAATAGGGATGTACAAAAGTCTCAAAGGGCATGAGACACTATGTGATGTCCTCAAAAGGCAGATCCTGAACCGAAACCCTTGGAAAGAGGGTGTTGGGTTCGAAAGGAAAATGAATGCTGATGGCTCTTACTGGAAACCTGAGCAGTACCCCAAAACCACATGGGTTGCTGCAAAGGAACCTTCAGCGGATCCATCCACCCTATCTGGGTTCACTTGTGCTAATCCCATTGTTATTGATGAATCCTTTGATGCAAACTATAAACTGTTTAAGAACCAGAATGGTGAAGTGTTTGCCAGGTATATTGGTACTAACTGCAGGAATGGGCCGCCTATGAAGAAGGTCTGGGTGCCGAAAAGGTGTTTGGATAATCTTCCTGTGAATGTCGTCATGACACCTCAAGTAAAGAAGACAAATCCCAGACCACAGGCTTCATACGGCCCAAAGGCTTCATATAGACAGAGGACTCACCTGAGTCGCACTAATGCAAATGTTTTGCAGGGAAGCCATACTCAGGTCTATGAATATGAGCGTGGTTCATCAAACCGCCATGTTCATAAGACCAAGAACTATTCTGCTTATTCCTATGAGTACTATTGTCCACGTGCAAGACTTTTTGCTAGGGCTCCAAAGCCAAAGTTCTCAGATGCTGCACTTAGACTCATTGCTTCGAAGCCACCCTTGAAGAAAGCTTAACTCTCTTTTACAGGGAAAGGTCTCCAGCCAAAAACCAAAATCGTTTGAAGCTATTGCTGGGGACCTTAAACATCTTGTAGGGCGCAAGATCAAATGCCCAAATGGTCTTATTATGTATTTTGTTCCTGAGTCGCTTGCTACTTGCCCTATCAGTCCTAATCTTGATCTAAGCTTTCATAATCCACTTGCTCGTCAAATGTTTATGCTTCACAATTCTCTTCGTAAAGCCTATCCCCTAACTGCGCTGTATTGTACGACACCAGCTGCTTCAGAATGGATTATTGATAGTGGGTGTACTAATCACATGACTGGTAAGCGAAGTATTCTCATGGACTCAACCTTACGTCCATCTGACAAAAGTCACCTCACATTTGCTGACACTGGTAAAAGCAAGGTATTGGGTCTAGGTAGAGTTGCAATCTCAAAGGATCAACACATGGATAAAGTCATGCTTGTTGAATCCCTTGGTTTCAACTTAATGTCTGTCTCAATGCTTTGTGATTTAAACATGATTGTGATGTTTGGAAAATATCGTTGCCTTGTTCTAATGGAATCTGACAAGTCTCTAGTGTTTGAAGGGTATCGGAAAGATGATTTGTACGTGGTAGCTTTCTCAGCAGGACCACAACTTGTTGTATGTCTTCTAGCAAAAGCTTCTGAATGCTGGCTCTGGCATCGGAGGGTAGGGCATGCTGGCATGAGGAACCTCCACACCCTTGCAAGGAAGAAGCATGTCATAGGCATCGAGGGCATCAAGTTCAAGAAGGATCACTTATGTGGTGCCTGTGAAGCAGGAAAGATGACGAGGGCCAAGCATCCCTCGAAGACAATCATGATAACGACTCAACCCTTTGAACTGCTCCACATGGACCTTTTCGGTCCCACTCATTACTCAACTCTTACTACTACTGCTTGTCTCTATGGATTTGTCATTGTTGATGATTATTCAAGATATACTTGGGTGCATATAATCCTCTACAAGACTGAAGTGCAGGATGTCTTCAGACGCTTCGCCAATCGAGCCATGAACAACTATGGTGTCAAGATCAAGCATATCAGAAGTGACAATGGCACTGAATTCAAAAACACTGGTCTAGACACTTATCTTGATACTTTGGGCATTACACATGAATTCTCAGCTCCGTACACACCGCAGCAGAATGGTGTTGTGGAACGCAAGAACAGAACACTCATTGAGATGGCCCGGACAATGCTTGATGAATACAAGACTCCAAGAAAGTTCTAGCCTGAAGCCATTGACACTCCATGCCATATCATCAACCGTGTTTATCTTCATAAGCTTCTCAACAAGACATCCTATGAGCTCCTTACTAGCAAGAAGCCAAATGTCAGCTACTTCAAAGTATTTGGTGCCAGGTGCTGGATCAAGGATCCACATCACACTTCAAAATTTGCACCAAAAGCACATGAAGGTTTTATGCTTGGATATGGAAAGGACTCGCACTCCTATAGAGTCTCCAACCTCTTTCACTATGAAGTGGTTGAAATAGTGGATGTGCGGTTCGATGAGACTAACGGCTTTTCCACAAAGAGAGCACCTGCCAAATGTGCTAGATGAAGTTCCATCCAGTGAATCAATCAAACTTATAGGAACTGGAGAAATCATACCTTCTGAAGCTCAGCCTGAAGAGGAACTTATCATCTCCGCACCTGATCAAACTGAAGACAATGCTCAGCCTGAAGACAATCCTTCTAACGATGGCAATGATCAGCAAGATCAAAATCTTTGTCCTATACATCCTCGTGTTGTAAATGAAGTACATATTGAGAGAATAATTGATAGCATCAATGCACCAGGTCCACTCACTCGTTCAAGGGCAACACAGCTAGCAAATTTCTGTGGGCACTTCGCATTCATCTCAATATCTGAACCCAAGCAAGTTGAAGAAGCCTTCATGGAACCTGAATGGATTCAAGCTATGCAAGAAGAGATTCAATAGTTTGAGCTGAATAATGTATGGGAACTGGTTAAGCGTCCTGATCCTCGCAAGCACAATATAATAGGCACCAAATGGATATATCGCAACAAGCAAGATGAGCATGGTCAAGTTGTCAAAAACAAAGCTCGTCTCGTTGCTCAAGGGTACACTCAAGTTGAAGGGATTGACTTCGATGAAACATTTGCTCCTGTGGCTAGACTTGAAGCCATACGCATACTGCTGGCCTATGCAAATCATCATAACATTCTTCTGTATCAAATGGATGTGAAGAGCGCTTTTCTCAATGGCAAGATTGAAGAAGTGTATGTTGCACAACCACCTGGCTTTGAAGATCCAAAACATCCTGACATGGTGTACAAACTCAACAAGGCACTGTATGGCCTCAAACAAGCCCCTAGGGCTTGGTATGACACACTCAAAGACTTCCTGAAGAGCAAAGGCTTCAAACCTGGTTCCCTTGACCCCACTCTCTTCACAAAGACATATGATGGTGAACTGTTTGTGTGCCAACTATATGTGGATGACATTATCTTTGGCTGCACCAATCAAAAATACACTGACGAGTTTGGATATATGGTGCGAGAGCAATATCAGATGTCCATGATGGGTGAGCTGAAGTTCTTCCTTGGTCTTCAAATACGTCAGCAATGCAACGGCATCTTCATATCTCGAGAGAAGTACCTCAAAGATTGCCTAAAAAAATTTGGGATCAAGACTGCAAAGGCTTCACGACGCCAATGCCAGCCAAACATCATCTGGGTCCCGACGATAATGGTAAAGAGTTCGATCAAAAGGTATACCACTCCATGATTGGTTCTTTACTTTATCTATGTGCATCTAGGCCAGATATTATGCTTAGTGTTTGCATGTGTGCTCGATTCCAAGCGGCACCAAAGGAATCACATCACTTAGCTGTGAAGCGAGTTCTCAGATATTTGGCTCACACCCCAACACTAGGATTATGGTATCCAAAGGGCTGAGAGTTTGATCTAGTTGGATTCTCGGATGCTGATTATGCTGGTGACAAGGTGGGTCGCAAGTCTACATCAGGTACATGTCATTTTCTGGGACGATCACTTGTATGTTGGTCTTCAAAGAAGCAGAACTGTGTATCTCTCTCCACTGCTGAATCGGAATACATTGCTGCTGGATCTTGCTGCGCTCAGCTTCTATGGATGAAGCAAACACTCAAAGACTATGGCATTAATCTGAAGCAAGTGCCACTCTACTGCAACAACGAAAGTGCCATCAAGATTGCCAACAACCCAGTTCAACACTCGAAGACAAAGCACATTGAAATTCGTCATCACTTTCTCAGAGATCATGTTGTGAAGGAAGATATTGATATCATACACGTCAACACTGAAGAGCAATTGGCAGATATCTTCACCAATCCCTTGGATGAGAAGAGGTTTTGCAAGTTACGGTGTGAGCTAAATATCTTGGAATCTTCAAATGTCCTGTGATCAGGCACACATCCTAACACTTATGCATATTGATGACTTAGATGTGCAACACACGAAGTAAAGTATATCTTCAATCAATGAAGACTTACATTCTATGTGTGAATACATTAATGTGGAATTTGACTTCGGAGTGCCACGATAATTGTGCGCCGTGTCTGGGTCTAATACTTCCTATACGGTGGGTAACGCCACCACCAAATTTTTCTGTTTGAAGCGTTTCACTCATGGCGTTACTAGTCTTCAATCTCAACTTGTCTTCATGATTATCTTCACTATGTTGATTTGATTGTCTTTCTGATATATATATATATATACTAGTGTTCTGTCCTCTACAGCAATCACTTATAGCTATGTCCTCTTGTTGAATCTTTTGAACTAAGTGAATCTGATCGAACCCTAACCTCTCTATGCTTTCTATCTCACTTATTACACTTGAGGACTGTGAATCCTCTAGTCGGTTAGGCGTTGCGTTCTGAGCATCCAAGAGTCATTGTGGATCGCCGGTGAACGAAGTCTGTGAAGGTTTGGAAGTCTACCTTGAATACTTACCAGAGTGATTGGGCGAGGACTGGGTGTCCTTAGCTCAAGCGGAATAAGGTGAAGACGAGGTCTTCTGAGTTGAATCTCAACCTCCCTAACCAGACGTACAGTTGTCACAGCAACTGGAACTGGTCCAACAAATCATTGTCTTCAACGAGTCACTGGTTTCATCCTTCCCTTCCCTTTACTTACTGTTGGTCCTTGTGAAGTCATTGTATGATTGCATTATCTTTTGTCTTCACTGAGTGACTGCTTGTTCTGATTGGCTTCACAATATCTTCCTACCTGATCTTTACTGCCTAGCTGCTATTAGTCATTGTGCTTTCACTTCATTGAATACTTGACTATGGTTTGCCTAGCGTAGTCTACCTTCCGCTACATGGTAATAGGTTTATTTCTATCGTTTGTCTTCGAAACTTCCTTGTTTTGAAGACTTCAATAAAAATCGCCTATTCACCCCCCTCTAGTCGATCACTAGCACTTTCATTTGTCATGTTCTTTCATTTTGAAGGATTCACAAGGTGGTACTATCATGAGACAACTTGGCCATGTCAAGGTGTATACGATGTGCGACACCAACATCTTCGTGAACATTCCTAAGGTGAAATCCTTCCATTGGAGCAATCCTCAAATATGCATATTGGATGGGTCATTGTTTCATTAATGTTTCCTTCTTGTTGTCTACATGATACATCCTGCGAACGGAGGAGCGACATTGACGACATCGAGCATTGGTACACCAACACCTCCATATTTGTTGATTGTGCTCACACATGTCACGCTCGATGGATGATGAGGACATCAATACCATTGTTACACCCACAACCCCTGCTGTTATACATACTGGACCAATTACTAGAGCTCGCGCATGCCAATTGAATTATCAGGTACTTCCATTTCTTGGTAATGATTCTAATGTTCATAAGAATATGATGCTGCCTAAATTGGATACATTTGTTTTGCTTACAAATGAAGGGCCTAGCTTGGACAAGAAAGATGAACCTTGGAGCAAGTTCAAGAATGGAGATGATGGCATGCGCAAGGGGAATAAGAACGGAGTTACAAGTGATGATTCCAGGACTTTGAAGCCACCATAATGACTGCCTAAAGCCTTGGACAAAATATACAAGATGCCACTTCATAAATTTCGTCCAGAGGCTATTTTAGGTGCTGCGTCACCTTATTATTGGGCCAGGCCCATGTATTTTCGAAGTACTTAAGTATAGGCTGTTTTTAGAGTCCGTATGTGTGGGGAAACAAGAGTTAGGGGTTGTTTCGGACCCCTCCACCAAGGGCCACGAAATTCCCCCTCTCTCCTCCATATATACAACCCTTAGGGCATTGTTTAGACTTTGGGTTTTGTTTAGATTAAAAGTTCGCCATAGCTGCAACTTCGCGTACTTTGTTTGTGTCCAACGACCAGACTAAGACGTCACAGAACCCCACCTTGATCAATAAAGCTTTCATCTTATATTCACAATATCCAGATTGCAATCTCAGTTTCTTGCTTGTTCTTCATTTACTCGCAGGAAACAGACCCTCATGGTCCGGTTGATCGTGCTCCGGCGTGGTCAATAACCCCTCGGAAGTTGGTTTAGCGATTGCTAAGGCACGATGTCTCGCACGTTCGTAGTCGGATCGTCAAGGTCGACTCCCACAGAAACAATAGCCACCATCTCATCGAAACATCGGGACACCTTTTACCGTTTTTCATAGTTTAGATCAAGTCTGTTCTTCATACCTACAGTCCACAATAAAAAAGCCAAAAAAATTAGGGTTAGTTCATCATATTTGAACCAATCTGAGCCTTTGCATAGTCTTTTTAGAGTTTTGCTTTGTTGAATTTGCGGTTGCATCGTCGTGTTGAGTTGCTGGTCTTAGCATCTAGTCCCTTAGAGTTTCGAGTTCTGTTCACAGGTTGTCACGCCGCCGCCGCACCATTGTCATCATCATTGCCATATACCACCACCCCATCATATACATCGCCGGTGCCATATACAACCACCAGTCCGAGTTCCACCAGATTCATCGCCGCCACCAGTCCGAGTTCTACCAGATTCATCTTCGCTACTAGTCCTAGTCCGTGTCCAGTATTTGTTGCTTTGTTTTCGAGTTCCAGATCACGCGATACTTCGTGTCGTGACATAGTAGGACTCCTGAGATTCCGTGCTACCCCCAGAAGAAAAATAGTTCCAAACTCAAAAAAAAAACTAAGTCTAGAAAATTCTGGCTAGGCAGTTTTTAGGACATTTATAGACTTTTTCGAAAAAAATTGTTGCGGAGCAAAAAAAAGTGCAAAAAGTGCAAAAAAAGTGAGAAAAAAAGAAAAAAAATCAGAGCGTGCTCCTCCCTTGGTTACGTGCAGCACCGTGATTTTGTTAGTGTTCTAGGCTCGCGTCTCTAGCACGGTCTAGCCTAGGACCAGCATAGTACCATCGTTAAGCGTTTATTCAACTTTGCATCTCTGAATTGATTATTGCTGAACCTTTTTGCTACCATATTATAAGCCTTCCCAGCTCCACATACATCTACGTCGTGTGTTTGACTCTCCCTGGTAATTCCTCTATCCAAGCTTTGAGAGTTTTGACTATGACGGTTGCCGATCACCGCCTGCTGCTGGGTAAGAACTGGTAAGAATTTGAGATTTGCTTGACGGATTTGTGACATCCACCACCACCTCTTGTTTGTAGTCTGTAGGACCATATTCTTGTGTGTTTCTATTGCTGCTAACCATGGCAGGATCACAAGCCAACGAGACTGACTGGGAGAACATGAAAAATAAGGAGTTGCATGATAAATTTCAGCAAATGATGAGTGGACAGGTGCAAGATGTGCTAAACAGATTTGAAGAGGCCATGGAGAAGATAGATGGCATGGAGAAGACGTTCGAAACAAAGCTCGATAACAAGTTTAGTGAATTGCTCACGCGTCTTCCACCACCACCACTGGCTACCCCTAACGCACCTCCACAAGAACAACAACAACAACAACAACAACGTCACTTTCCAAATCAAGTGGGATGAGCAAAGCGCGTTCCCATTGACCCTGGGCAAAATTCTGGTGCCGCTGTTGATGCTTCCGCCGCTCCTGCTGCTACTGCAGAGGTGGAGGACCATTACGAGGATGAGGTTGACCAAAATCAGAACTACGTGCAACCACCAGCAGCACCACCACTAGGTCGTCCTCATGCATATCATCGCAATGGTAGGGCTGCACCACCACCTGAGGTACATGACCATCTTCCTAAACTAAAATTGAATATTTCACCATTTGAGGGTAGATATGTTCCTGATATATATCTTACTTGGGAGTTAGAAACTGAACAACGATTTACATGTTTACAATATCCTGAGGAGAGAGGTGTTCCTGCTGCTGTTTATGCTTTCACTAGCTTTGCATGTGTGTGGTGGTGTGAACATTGTAGATTATATCCTATTCCTGCTACTTGGGCTGCTTTGAAAACCGCTGTGCGTACTCGTTGGGTTCCACCATAGATGTGGCATTGTTGAGGAGAATGAAGCTATGCTTGCACGTTTTATGGGTGGATTAAATAGAGATTCAGACCATTCTAGAGTATAAGGAGTATACTAATATCACTCATTTATTCCATTTTGCTTGTAAAGCTGAACGTGAAGTGCAGGATCGACAGGCATTGGCGCGAACTAACTTTTCTACAGGTCGATCTTCATCATGGAGACCACGTGAATCCTCTACTTCCACTCCACCAGCAGCTCCATCAGGTGCCACCTCCAGCCGTGATACAAGAAAGAAGGCACAACCACCACTATCTGCCAAGAGCACACCTGCCGGGCCTGCGCAGAGCTCTTCTTCTTCCATGGCATCAACAGGGCACACAAGTGATATTATTTGTCATCGTTGTAAGGGAAGAGGACATTTTGCGAGAGAATGCCAATCTCAGCACGTGATGCTACTAAGGATGGTGGGTATGAGTCTGCTAGTGACTATGATGAGGAGACTTTGGCTCTTATTACACATGAAGAACACGGTGGAGAGGATTCTGATCATGAGATGCAATACATGGCTGCTGAAGATGCTGACAGGTATGCATGTTTAGTTGCTCAACGTGTTTTGAGTGTGCATGTTACACAAGCTGAGCAAAATCAGAGGCATAATTTGTTCCATACAAAGGGAGTTGTGAAGGAACGTTCTGTTTGCGTCATCATAGATGGAGGGAGCTGCAATAACTTGGCTAACATGGAGATGGTGGAGAAGCTATCTCTCACCACAAGACCACATCCACATCCTTACTACATCCAATGGTTCAACAACAGCGGCAAGGTTAAGGTAACATGTATTGTTCGTGTGCATTTTAGTATCTCTACATATGCGGATTATGTTGATTGTGATGTGGTACCTATGCAAGCATGTTCCTTATTACTTGGTAGACCATGGCAATTTGATAAATATTCTGTACACCATGGTAGAAACAATCAGTATACTCTTGTTCATAAGGATAAAAATATTACTTTGCTTCCTATGACCCCTGAATCCATTTTGAAAGATGATATTAATAGAGCTAATAAAGAAAAACAGGAGAAAAATAAGAGTGAAAATCAGATTGTGACAAAAGAATTTGAGCAACAAATAAAACCTAATAAAAACCATCTAGTGTTGCTTCTGAAATTAAATTGAAAAGTGCATGTTCACTTGCCACAAAATTTGATATTGATGAGCTAGATTTCAGCAAATCTGTTTGCTATGCTTTTTGTGCAAAGAGGCATTATTTTCATTCGAGGACGTGCCTTCCTCTTTGCCTCCTGCTGTCACTAACATTTTGCAGGAGTTCACTGACGTCTTTCTAGAAGACGTGCCACCGAGATTACCACCTATTCGAGGGATTGAGCATCAAATTGACTTAATTCCCGGTGCATCATTACCCAACCGTGCACCATACCGTACCAATCCAGAGGAGATGAAGGAGATTATGCGTCAAGTACAATAACTGCTCGACAAAGGTTATATACGTGAATCCCTTAGTGCTTGTGTTGTTCCTATCATTTTAGTGCCGAAAAAGGATGGTACGTCGCGTATGTGCGTTGATTGTAGAGGCATTAATAATATCACTATTCGTTATCGTCATCCTATTCCTAGGCTGGATGATATGCTTCATGAATTGAGTGGCTCTACAATATTCTCCAAAGTTGATTTGCGTAGTGGATACCATCAAATTCGTATGAAATTGGGAGATGAATGGAAAACAACATTTAAAACTAAGTTTGGATTATATGAGTGGTTAGTTATGCCTTTTGGGTTAAGTAATGCACCTAGTACTTTCATGAGATTAATGAACGAAGTTTTACGTGCTTTCATTTGACGATTTGTGGTAGTTTACTTTGATGACATATTGATTTATAGCAAATCTTTGGAGGAACATTTGGAACATTTACGTGTTATTTTTATTGCTCTACGTGATGCACGTTTGTTTGGTAACCTTGGAAAGTGTACCTTTTGCACCGACCAAGTATCTTTTCTTGGCTATGTTGTTACTCCACAGGGAATTGAAGTTGATAAAGCCAAGATTGAAGCTATTGAGAGTTGGCCACAGCCCAAAACGGTCACACAAGTGAGGAGTTTCCTTGGCCTTGCTGGTTTCTATAGGTGTTTTATGAGAGATTTCAGCACCATTGCTGCACCTGTCAACGAGCTTACAAAGAAGGATGTGCCATTTGTTTGGGGTACCGCACAGAAAGAAGCCTTCCAGGTATTGAAAGATAAGTTGACACATGCTCCTTTACTCGAACTTCCTGATTTTAATAAGACTTTTGAGCTTGAATGTGATGCTAGTGCAATTGGATTAGGAGGTGTGTTATTACAAGATGTCAAACCTCTTGCATACTTTTATGAAAAATTGAGTGGGCCTAGTCTGAACTATTCTACTTATGATAAAGAATTATATGCTCTTGTTCGGACCTTAGAAACATGGCAACATTATTTATGGCCCAAGGAATTTGTTATGCATTCTGATCATGAATCTTTGAAACACATTAAAAGTCAAGCAAAACTGAACCGTAGACATGCTAAATGGGTTGAATTCATTGAGACTTTCCCTTATGTCATTGAACACAAGAAGGGTAAAGAAAATGTTATTGCTGATGCATTATCTCGTCGTTATACTATGCTTTCACAACTTGACTTTAAAATATTTGGTTTGTAGACCATCAAAGATCAATATGTTCATGATGCTGAATTTAAAGATGTTTTGCAGAATTGTAAGGAAGGGAGAACTTGGAACAAGTTCGTTCTTAATGATGGATTTGTGTTTCATGCTAACAAGCTATGCATTCCAGCTAGCTCTATTCGCCTTTTGTTGTTGCAGGAGGCGCATGGAGGAGGATTAATGGGACACTTTGGCGTTAAGAAGACGGAGCAGATACTTGCTACACATTTCTTTTGGCCAAAGATGAGACAGGATGTTGAGCGTTTTGTTGCTCGCTGCACTACATGTCAAAAAGCTAAGTCACGACTCAATCCTCATGGTTTATATATGCCTTTGCCTGTACCTAGTGTTCCTTGGGAGGATATATCTATGGACTTTGTTTTAGGTTTACCTCGAACAAAGAAGGGGAGGGATATCATATTTGTTATCGTGGATAGGTTCTCGAAAATGGCACACTTTATACCATGTCATAAAAGTGATGATGCTGTTAATGTTGCTGATTTGTTCTTTCGTGAAATTATTCGCTTGCATGGTGTGCCAAATACTATTGTTTCAGATCATGATACTAAATTTCTTAGCCACTTTTGGAGATGTTTATGGGCTAAGTTGGGGACTAAACTGCTTTTTAGTACTACTTGTCACCCCCAAACTGATGGACAAACTGAAGTAGTCAATAGAACATTGTCTACTATGCTTAGGGCTGTTTTGAAGAATAATAAGAAAATGTGGGAAGAATTCTTGCCTCATATTGAATTTGCTTATAATCATTCATTGCATTCTACTACTAAGATGTGCCCTTTTGAAATTGTGTATGGTTAACTACCTCGTGCACCTATTGATTTGTTGCCTCTTCCATCTTCAAAGAAGGTTAATTTTGATGCTAAAGAACATGTTGAATTGATTTTAAAAATGCATGAGTTAACTAAGGAAAACATTGAGCGTATGAATGCTAAATATAAACTTGCTAGCGATAAGGGTAGAAAACATATTGTGTTTGCACCTGGAGATCTTGTTTGGTTACATTTGCGTAAGGATAGATTTCCTAATTTGTGCAAACCAAAGCTAATGCCACGTGTTGATGGTCCTTTTAAGGTGTTAGAGAAAATAAATGATAATGCATATAAACTTGAGCTACCTGCAGAATTTGGGTTAGTCCCACTTTTAACATTGCAGATTTGAAGCCTTATTTGGGTGAGGAAGATGAGCTTTCGTCGAGGACGACTTCATTTCAAGAAGGGGAGGATGATGAGGACATCAATACCATTGTTACACCCACAACCCCTGCTGTTATACATACTGGACCAATTACTAGAGCTCGCGCACGCCAATTGAATTATCAGGTACTTTCATTTCTTGGTAACGATACTAATGTTCAAAAGAATATGATGCTGCCTAAATTTGATACATTTGTTTTGCTTACAAATGAAGGGCCTAGCTTGGACAAGAAAGATGAACCTTGGAGCAAGTTCGAGCATGGAGATGATGGCATGCGCAAGGGGAACAAGAACGGCGTTACAAGTGATGATTCCAGGACTTTGAAGCCACCATAATGAGTGCCTGAAGCCTTGGACAAAATATACAAGATGCCACTTCATAAATTTCGTCCAGAGGCTATTTTAGGTGCTGCGTCACCTTATTATTGGGTCAAGCCCATGTATTTTCGAAGTACTTAAGTATAGGCTTTTTTTAGAGTCCGTATGTGTGGGGAAACAAGAGTTAGGGTTGGTTTCGGACCCCTCCACTAAGGGCCATGAAATTCCCCCTCTCTCCTCCATATATACAACCCTTAGGGCATTGTTTAGACTTTGGGTTTTGTTTAGATTAAAAGTTCGCCATAGCTGCAACTTCGTGTACTTCGTTTGTGTCCAACGACCAGACCAAGACGTCACAGAACCCCACCTTGATCAATAAAGCTTTCATCTTATATTCGCAATATCCAGATTGCAATCTCAATTTCTTGCTTGTTCTTCGTTTGCTCGCAGGAAACAGACCCTTGTGGTTAGGTTGATCATGCTCCGGCGTGGTCAATAACCCCTCGGAAGTTGGTTTAGCAATAGCTAAGGCGCGACGTCTCGCACGTTCGTAGTCAGATCGTCAAGGTCGACTCCCACAGAAACTATAGCCACCATCTCATCGAAACATTGGGACACCTTTGCCTCTATCAATGGACATATCATACACATGACAAATTTGCATCTTATGCATGGATTGACTCACATTATGATTGCCTTGTTGCCTCTTGTATTCCCATGTCATCCATGATATATGAGCTTGTGCATTTCCTTGGAAATTTGTTGTGATCTACCTTGATGGCATATTCATACATCATGATCATATTGCCTACCATCAATTGCATGACAACATAATCACATTGAGCACCAATTACCATGTTCATGCTTTTGATAAACCATCCCATTATGACATCATTTTGCACTATGGTCGCATTAATCACATTCACCACACCTTTGTGCTTGCTACTAATCCTATTGTTCCCATGAATGCTTCGCATATCATTCTATATCATCTTGATAAGCTTCATGTGCTTTGTCACGAAAAATCTTGCTGAACAGACTCATACTTACTTGATGGATACTTTGTGTGCGCTAACAATTGTATTTCCAAGTGTCGCTTGTGTTTGCTCTTTTTGCATGTGTATCGCTTTGGAGACACTTTGGAGTACTTGGATTGCGCCCTGTCTTCAACTACGTCCAATTACAAGTCCATCCACGACAAACGTTTCCATGGTGATGAGGATCATGATCCGAGGTCGGATCTTTCCAAGGGGGGGGGGGGTATATGATGCAGAGCATCCTACGGTCATCCCCATGTACACTACAGCTACTCCCCATGCCCCAAGAGGACATACGATGAGACCTCGACTATACGCCATTGGATGCAAGGTGAAATCGCTCCTCTCCGGACCGTCACTTTCCACATGTGAGACATGGCTACTACCTTAAACATATATGTTGTGCATGACTAGGAACCAAGAGGGAGACCATGGACAAGACGGCGAGTACACCAAGCGCGAGGAGCAAGAGAAGGAGCTGCTTGGAAGCTTCAGCCACCGAACGACCGGACGACGCCGGACGTCCGACGCCTGGACACTCATCCAGTAAGAAGGGCCAGCCGACGGAAGCTACAGTGGCCAGACGACCGACAAGTACTAGACGTCCAACACACTCCAGCGACCGGACGTCCGACCGTCTCCGGTAATCTGGCGCCACCTCAACCGAGCTATAACACCGGACGTCCGATAAGTACCGGACGATCGGACCCTCACGAGGCACCGAATGTCCGGTTCCCGTCGGACGACCGGCGCCTGTCTGTGCGCAGAGTATCGGGCCGAGGCCCATGTATCCCCAACTTACCACTTCGTGGCCCTAGATTATATATACTCCTCCACCTCCTCCTAGTTAGGGTTAGCATTGGTTTAGCTCATTTGAGATACAGCTTTGCTCATCCATATGGATCTACTCCTTGCGAGAGACCGCAGCCCCTCTTCGGAGAAGATCCACGTTGGATTCAAGACCTACTTTACGGAGAAGACCCCCATGAAGAACTCCTCATGGAGAAGAACTGGTTACCCTTTGTATCATCCCGTGTTGACTTTGGATCGTGTGATCTCTATGTGTACTTGGATCTAGCATATGTGTGATCGTTCTTGTTGGTTTGAGTGATTCTCTCGTGTTTTCCCCTTGTCTTTCCCCTCGTGTTCTTCACGTTCTTCACGGGATCCGCTGCTTTCGTGAAAGATCGGCCATCTAGGGTTCCACCCTACATCACCATCAGATGGGATCATGCATATGTCACAAAACTCTATAAGTGGTATCTGATGGTTTTCAGCATATAAATCAAAGCTCACTCCAGGGGTTATTTCTAGGCAAGAAAGTAAAGCTTAGAACAAAGATGTTTGTGAGGATGTGGTGCTGGTCACACTCATCTGCGATGAAGTCGGTGAGGCCGGCATTAGCAATATATTGCATGAACTCCTCAAGAATTCCATCCTCTTGCAGGAACATGGTGTGCGGCCATTCACACGGCCGTACTTCCGCCAACCTCCGAGGGTGGAGATCATTGTCAGATGACTCCCCAATAACATCCTTGGACTTCTTCTTAGAGCCAAAGTTCCTAAAGATATTCATGTTCACGTACAACTTTCTAAAAATAAAAATTTTGGGGTGACAAAAATTTGTGAACAAAACTTTGTAAGATTGATAGCAACTACTCATAGGGACACATAGAAGCTATAACAAGCATTCAAACTACTTAAAACTCTAAGAATTCAACATGCAAGCACATCTACAAAAGCACCAAGAGTAGCTAATTATTCTAAGTATAAGCCACTAAAACAAAAACTAATTGGACAAATGGTGGAGTCACATACCAAGCAACAATCCCCCGAAACAGTTTCGGAAATGGAGCTTCGAGCAAAGAGATCGAAATCCGTGGGTTTGAGCTCAAGAACACGGGAGAGAGAGCAATGGGGATTTTTTCTGGAGGTATTTGATGATGTGGTATGAAGTGGTAAGTGAGGGGGCCCACGTGGGGACCACAACCCACCAGGGCGTGCCTGGGGGTGCTGGCGCACCCAGCTGGGTTGCGCCCACCTGGTGCACCTCCCTCTGATGTTTATTGCACCAAAAATTCTCAAATATTCAAAAAAAATCGTATTAAATTTTCAGGGCATTCTGAGAACTTTTATTTTTGGGTCATTTTTTATTGCACGGGAAATTCAGAAAACAGAGAAAACATGGCATTTTATTTTATTTAACTAATAAAAGCAGAGAATAAAAAGTAGGGACAGAAAGGAGTGCTTAAATTCATCAACTTCATACCGTTCAAAAATGATCCATTAATAAGGCTGATCAAGTATTATTAACAACCACATTCGATTAGCATAAAATCAAAGAACTTTCGTAAATCACTAGGTTACCTCAATGGGGATATGCATTTCCCCAACAATAAGCATTTCATAATATTTTTTGACAGTAGATAGAGGTATTTGAAAACTTCCAATAGTGATTGTCAGAGATTTTTCAATAACATTAACACCATTCACTAGGAATTGTTTCTTCAGAAAGTGCACCCTATGCTCATTACCATTAATATGAAAAGTGACCTTGGTTTTATTGCAATCAATAACAACCCCTGCAGTATTCAAGAAGGGTCTACCAAGGATAATCGACATGTTGTCGTCCTCGGGCATCTCAAGTATAACAAAGTCAGTCAAAATAGTAACATTAGCAACAACAACAGGCACATCCTCCCATATACCGATAGGTATGGCAGTTGATTTATCAGCCATTTGCAAAGATATTTCAGTAGGTGTGAGTTTATTCAAGTCAAGTCTTTTATATAAAGAGAAAAGCATCACACTAACACCAGCTCCTAAATCCCACAAAGCAGTTTTCACATAATTCTTTCTGATAGAGCAAGGTATAGTTGGTATTCCCGGATCTCCAAGTTTTTTAGGAACTCCATCTTTAAAAGTATAATTAGCAAGCATAGTGGAGATTTCAGCTTCCGGTATTGCAACGCCTCGAGACCGCTGCGCCAGGTGTCTTCCAGTTATTCGCTGTTGTTGCCTTGTCATTTGTTTGCGTGTCATGCATTTCATATCATGTCATCATGTGCATCCCATTTGCATACGTGTTCATCTCATGCATCCAAGCATTTTCCCCGTTGTCTGTTTTGCAATACGACACTCCTATGTCCTCCGGCGCCCCCTTTTGCCTCTTTTCATGTGCGGGTGTTAAACATTCTCGGAATGGACCGAGATTTGCCAAACGGCCTTGGTACACTACCGGTAGACCGCCTGTCAAGTTTCGTGCCATTTGGAGTTCGTTTGATACTCCAACGGTTAACCGGGGAACCGTAAAGGCCTCGTGTGTGTTGCAGCCCAACACCCCTCTAAAGTGGCCCAAAACCCATCCAAACCCCCTTCATTCTCTCGGCCGTTCGATCACGATCATGTGGCCGAAAACCGCACTCCATTTGGTCTCTCCTAGCTCCCTCTACCTATATATATGTGATCCCCTCCCAATTTTTCGTGCAGTCCAAACCTTAGATCTCTCCTTCCCCGCGCCACCGGACGCGTCCGCTCCGCGCCGGACGTGTCCACCACAGCCTCCACCTCACCCCGGCCAATCGCAGGCCGCCACCCCAGCGTCGCCGCCACCTGGACCTATCCCCCGCCGCCACGTGTCGCCGCCTCTCTCTCATCCACCGCGCGGCCCGGGAAGCCCGAGCGCGGCCCGCCCGAGCCCATCCGGCCGCGCCACCGGCCCGCGCCTGCCTAGTCACCCGCTCGCCTGCCGCCTCCTCTGACGGCGATCGCCGCCGACCACCGCCGGCAACCTCCACAGCGCCGCCTTGGTGCCTCGCCGCCCTGCTCGCCCCCGCGTGCCGCGCCGCCCGTTGCTCCACCGCGCGCGCGTCCCCCGCCGTCCTTGCTACTCCTCTGCGCCCGCACAACACTTCCACCCCGCCGCCGAGCACCGGCGCCGCCGCCGCCTCCCCGCCGCCGTCCGGCGTCGCCTCGCCTGCAGAGCCGCCCTCCGCCGCTCCTTGTCACCGCGCCGGCCAGCAGGGCCTCTCCGGAGCCCCGACCGCGCCCGACCTTCGTCCGGATCCGGCGTCCCGCTTCTCCGGCGACCTCCTCCACGCCAACTCAGGCGAACCTCGAGATCCACGCCAACCCTAGATCTGGACCGGAGGTTGACCTTGTTTCATCACCAAGTCCCTTTTCTGTAGTATTCTGAGCCCCTGTTCATCGCATCATAACTTCATCACCGTTGCTCCGTTTTGCGTGCATGAGATATCAAAATGTTCATCATGATTTCCTCTTCATTTTGTTCCATTGCACCATGCTTGTTTGAGTCCATCTTGAATCCAAAATTGTTGATGCAAGAGTGTTATAAAATGTTAGGTGCTGATTCTTATCAGTGTATGAGCATTTGTCATTTTTGCCATGATTATTGTGTGCTGCATATGGGCATGAGCTCTACATGTGTTTTGTTATATGTCATGCCATATTTACAGGGGTGTATGCCATGTATTTTTGTGATAAATGTGGTGACTAGCACAAGCTTGCAAAGTAGCTCTCGTGATGTTGCTGATTTTAGAGACTTAGAATTTCACCAAGTCTTTGTGTGCTATTATTTTTATGCCATCTATTCATGTTGCTATAGAGAGATCCATGCTTCTTTTGAGTATGTTCAATAAGGATGATTTTGAGATATGGTTGTGATCTATCCATCCATGTCCCTGTTTGCATTTATGGAGTACCCTAGCATGACCCAATCTTCCTCTACTTTTGCTATAAAATGTTCCTGGCAGATTGTTTACGTGTTAATCAATTATACCAAGGTTGTTGTAGTTGATCCATGCATGCTATGAGATTGTTCTTGCCATGGTTAGCTTCTTGATCATGTGTTCTTGCTGGTAGTATGCTTATCTTGTCATGCAATTCCTTGCGTTGAGTGCATCGAGCTCGCAAACATGCCTTCATAATTCTGTTTATGCCATGTCCAGTTTTTTGCTAAGTCTGAATCTGTTAACGTAACTTGCTATGTTTACATGGGTGCCATCATATCTTCTGATCCTTTTTGGCTTATGGTCATTAAGGGACTTTTGTTATATGCTTTCAGTAGATTCATGCCATGCATTGAATTGCTATGTTCTGTTCATGTAGCATGTTGATATCTTGCTCTAAACATTGCTTCCTGATGTTAATTCCTGACATGTTATTTTCACTAAGTACGTGATGTTGTTATCTTTTGCACTTTTGCCATGCTTGTTTGAACCTGCTCTTGTGTGTTTTAGCCGTAGCTCAGTGTTCATCTTTTGTCAAGCATCTTGAGTAGATCACTGCCATGTGCTTTGTTGTTATGTTGGAGTGTAGTAGCTTAGTTTCTTGTTGCGTTCTAGATGGCATCGTGCTGTTAATCGCAGATTTGTGCCATTCTTGTTTCCCTTGCCATTTGCAAACCGTGCATCCGATTCCGGTGATCTTTATATCAATTTCGACTGAAATCAACTCATCTTTCCAGTGGCGCAGTTGGTTTGCCAATTTGAGGCATGTTTCAATATTTTCCTTCCGGAGCACACATATGCATTGCATATCACATCCCGCATATAATGCCATGTTTTGCATCATGCTGCTTGCGCATTGCACCGTGGTTGATTGTTGTTTCCTGCTTGTGTTCTTGCCTTGGGTAGAGTCGGGAGAGGAGTTCGTGTACGAGGAACCCGTTGAGTACGTTAACAAGGATCAAGCTTAGGTCAACTCGGAGAACTTTGCAGGCAAGATGGCCATACCCTCGAAATCACTTCTATCTTTGCTTGCTAGTTGCTCGCTCTTTTGCTACGCTGCGATACCTACCAGTTGCTATATCATGCCTCCCATATTGCCATGTCAAACCTCTAACCCACCTTGCCCTAGCAAACCGTTGTTTGGCTATGTTACCGCTTTGCTTAGTCCCTCTTATAGCGTTGCTAGTTGCAGGTGAAGCTGAAGTTTATTCCATGTTGGGACATGGATATGTTGGGATATCACAATATCTCTTATTTAATTAATGCATCTATATACTTGGTAAAGGGTGGAAGGCTCGGCCTTATGCCTGGTGTTTTATTCCACTCTTGCCGCCCTAGTTTCTGTCATACCGGTGTTATGTTCTTTGAATTTGCGTTCCTTACGCGGTTGGGTGTTATGGGAACCCCTTGACAGTTCGCTTTGAATAAAACTCCTCCAGCAAGGCCCAACCTTGGTTTTAACTTTTGCCACCTAAGCCTTTTTCCCCTGAGTTCTGCAGACTCAAGGGTCATCTTTATTTTAACCCCTAGGGCCAGTGCTTCTCTAAGTGTTGGTCCGAAATGGACAGCCTGTGGGGCCACCTCAGGGAAACTTGAGGGTTGGTTTTACTCGTAGCTTGACCTATCCGGTGTTGCCCTGAGAACAAGATATGTGCAGCTCCTATCGGGATTGTCGGCGCATCGGGCGGCTTTGCTGATCTTGTTTTACCATTGTCGAAATGTCTTGTAACCGGGATTCCGAGACGGATCGGGTCTTCCCACTAGAAGGAATATCCTTCGTTGACCGTGCGAGCTTGTGATGGGCTAAGTTGGGACACCCCTGCAGGGTTTTGAACTTTCGAAAGCTGTGCCCGCGTTTATGGGCAGATGGGAATTTGTTAATATCCGGTTGTAGAAAACCTGACACTTAACTTAATTAAAATGCATCAACCGCGTGTGTAGCCGTGATGGTCTCTTTTCGGCGGAGTCCGGGAAGTGAACACAGTTCTTGTGTTATCCTTGAACGTAAGTAGATTTAGGATCACTTCTTGATCACTTCTAGTTCACGTCCATGCTTTGCTTCTCTTCTCGCTCTCATTTGCGTAAGTTAGCCACCATATATGCTAGTGCTTGTTGCAGCTCCACCTTACTACCTTTTCCTACCCATAAGCTTAAATAGTCTTGATCTCGCGGGTGTGAGATTGCTGAGTCCCCGTGACTCACAAATTACTTCCAAAACCAGTTGCAGGTGCCGATGATACCAGTGCAGATGACGCAACTGAGCTCAAGTGGGAGCTCAATGATGATCGTGTTCATTGTGTTTTTTCGTTTCCTTGCGATCAGTAGTGGAGCCTAGTCGGGGCGATCGGGGATCTAGCATTAGGGGTTGTCTTTCTTTATTTGGTTCCGTAGTCAGACCTTGATTGTATTCTGGATGATGTAATGCTATATTTATGTATTGTGTGAACTGGCGATTGTAAGCCAACTCTTTATCCCTTTCTTATTCAGTACATGGGATGTATAAAGATTACCCCTCTCGCGACATGCCTACTATGCGGTTATGCCTCTAAGTCATGCTCCGACACGTGGGAGATATAGCCGCATCGTGGGTGTTACAAATTGGCAATCAGAGCCTTCCCCGACTTAGGAGCCCCCTGCTTGATCAATCGCTGGCGTTGTTGAGTCTAGAAAAATGTTTTGAGTCTTATAGGAGAGTAGGATTCTTTTTACTCCTCAGTCCCTTCATCGCTCTGGTGAGACATCCTGATGTAGAGTTTTGACTCTTCTCTCCTCAAATTTCACTAATTTTTTTTACGATCACGCAGATATCTTGGAATCATTATGATGGTTTTGTGACGAGAACATTGTTCTTGGTGCCTCCTGACATTTAGGGGTTGTGGCAGTGTCCCGGGGAGTTGAGCTCCGAGGTGTTGTCATCACAATTTTATCGTTACAGTTCTGGAATACCTAAGTTTCGCCGACATTGAAAATTCTCTTTTATGCAGTTGTTGGTGAGATAACCTCGACGCCACCCAGTACTGGGGTGGGAGTCCGGGAGTATTTCCATAACTCGTATAACGGATGCTTTTCTAAGGTTGAGGTAAATGATTTCCGAAGGTTCTTGGTTATGTGTTGAAGGATGGATACAACTGGATGTAGGTATTATTAGTTTGGGTGAGATATTATGCTTCCCCTGTATCCCCAACACCTGATTGCATAACCAAAAAGTTTCGGGAGTTTATAAGTGGGAATTCAAGTATATCGTAGGACATCCTTCCAACAGACACATGATACGACATGGGGTCTATCTTATGTTTGTTTCCGGCTTATTCTGCAAGCCAATCCTTTGTTTTGTTTTCATTGTGGTATTCGAGTTGCTTCGAAGTCAAATGTTGATTCCATACCTTTCCTAAGCGGTGTTCTCATATTCCTATGTGAATACAGATCCTTCTTGATCTTCGAGTTTGACATCTCAATTTCTTATGAACTGGTGTGTCTCTCTTCAAGTGGATCCGATCTTTTTCAACATCCGCAAGATCAACTCAAGGCTTCTCAACATTGTTTGTTTCGTCCGTACCAAGCTGCCTTTGTTTTCCCGCCCTCCCACCCTTTTTCTTCAAGGACTAAGATTTCTTAATCAAGTATCCATCTTATTGATGTGAAGTCTCTCCATTCTTTTCTTCCAATGTTCTTATCCGGTGATTCTCATGAAGATACTAACAGAGCTTCAAGTTCATCATTCTATGTTTCTTTTATCTTCTCCGGTGGATTCAAATCAAGCTTTTGGTGTTGATCATATCCCTTTTCCTTGTTTCAAATGCTTTCTCATGCCGGTGCACGTCTTAATCATCCACTCCTCGCTATTCAATTTTTCTGGAGTGCTGAAGATATCTTGAAGATTCATGCTTCCACTCTGTATTCGTTCAGGCCTTTTCGAGATTGTTATTGTAGGGGAACGTAGCAGAAATTCAAAATTTTCCTACGTGTCACCAAGATCTATCTATGGAGAAACCAGCAACGAGGGGAAGGAGAGTGCATCTACATACCCTTGTAGATCGCTAAGCGGAAGCGTTCAAGTGAACGGGGTTGATGGAGTCGTAGTCGTCGTGATTCAGATCACCGATGATCCTAGTGCCGAACGGACGGCACCTCCGCGTTCAACACACGTACAGCCCGGTGACGTCTCCCACGCCTTGATCCAGCAAGGAGAGAGGGAGAGGTTGAGGAAGACTCCATCCAACAGCAGCACAACGGCGTGGTGGTGATGGAGGAGCGTGGCAATCCTGCAGAGCTTCGCCAAGCACCTACGGGAGAGGAGGAGGTGTCACGGGAGGGAGGGAGGCGCCAGGGACTCAGGTATGGTTGTCCTCCCTCCCCTCCACTATATATAGGGGCAAGGGAGAGAGGGGAGGCGCAGCCTTGCCCCTTCCTCCAAGAAAGGGGTGCGGCCAAGAGGGGGGGAGGAGTCCATCCTCCCCAAGGCACCTCGGAGGTGCCTTCCCCTTTGAGGACTCTTCCCTCCCCAAGTTTCCTTGGCGCATGGGCCTCTTGGGGCTGGTGCCTTTGGCCCATATAGGCCAAGGCGCACCCCCTACAGCCCATGTGGCCCCCCGGGGCAGGTGGCCCCACCTGGTGGGCCCCCGGGACCCTTCCGGTGGTCCTGGTACAATACCGATGACCCCGAAACTTGTCCCGATGGCCAAAACAGGAGTTCCTATATATAAATCTTTACCTTCGGACCATTCCGGAACTCCTCGTGACGTCCGGGATCTCATCCGGGACTCCGAACAACATTCGGTAACCACATACAAGCTTCCTTTATAACCCTAGCGTCATCGAACCTTAAGTGTGTAGACCCTACGGGTTCGGGAGACATGCAGACATGACCGAGATGTTCTCCGGTCAATAACCAACAGCGGGATCTGGATACCCATGTAGGCTCCCACATGTTCCACGATGATCTCATCGGATGAACCACGATGTCAAGGACTCAATCGATCCCGTATACAATTCCCTTTGTCTAACGGTATTGTACTTGCCCGAGATTCGATCGTCGGTATACCGATACCTTGTTCAATCTCGTTACCGGCAAGTCTCTTTACTCGTTCCATAACACATCATCCCGTGATCAACCCCTTGGTCACATTGTGCACATTATGATGATGTCCTACTGAGTGGGCCCAGAGATACCTCTCCGTTTACACGGAGTGACAAATCCGAGTCTCGATTCGTGCCAACCCAACAGACACTTTCGGAGATACCTGTAATGCACCTTTATAGCCACCCAGTTACGTTGTGACGTTTGGTACACCCAAAGCATTCCTACGGTATCCGGGAGTTGCACAATCTCATGGTCTAAGGAAAAGATACTTGACATTAGAAAAGCTTTAGCATACGAACTACGATCTTTGTGCTAGGCTTAGGATTGGGTCTTGTCCATCACATCATTCTTCCAATGAAGTGATCCTGTTATCAATGACATCCAATGTCCATGGTCAGGAAACCGTAACCATCTATTGATCAACGAGCTAGTCAACTAGAGGCTTACCAGGGACAGATTGTGGTCTATGTATTCACACGTGTATTACGATTTCCGGATAATACAGTTATAGCATGAATAAAAGACAATTATCATGAACAAGGAAATATAATAATAATAATACTTTTATTATTGCCTCTAGGGCATATTTCCAACAGTCTCCCACTTGCACTAGAGTCAATAATCTAGTTCACATCGATATGTGATTAACACTCAAGGTCACATCCCCATGTGACTAACACCCAAAGAGTTTACTAGAGTCAATAATCTAGTTCACATTACCATGTGATTAACACTTGTTGAGTTCTGGGTTTGATCATGTTATGCTTTTGAGAGATGTTATAGTCAACGGGTCTGAACCTTTCAGATCCGTGTGTGCTTTGCAAATCTCTATGTCATCTCCTAGATGCAGCTACCACGCTCTATTTGGAGCTATTCCAAATAACTGTTCTACTTGGAGCTATTCTAAATTGTTTCTCCATTATACGTATCCGGTATCTCTATTCAGAGCTATCCGGATAGGTGTTAAGCTTGCATCGTCGTAACTCTTTACGTCGAACTCTTTATCACCTCCATAACCGAGAAAATTACTTAGTCCACTAGTTACTAAGGATAACTTTGACCGCTGTACTGTGATCCATTCTTGGATCACTCTTGTATCCCTTGACTGACTCATGGCAAGGCACACTTCAGGTGCGGTACACAGCATAGCATACTGTAGAGCCTATGTCTTAAGCATAGGGGACGACCTTCGTTCTTTCTCTCTTTTCTGCCGAGGTCGAGCTTTAAGTCTTAACTTCGTACCTTACAACTCAGGCAAGAACTTCTTCTTTGACTGATCCATCTTGAACACCTTCAAGATCATGTCAAGGTATGTGCTCATTTGAAAGTACCATTAAGCGTTTTGATCTATCCTTATAGATCTTGATGCTCAATGTTCAAGTAGCTTAATCCAGGCTTTCCATTAAAAAAAACACTTTTCAAATAGCTCTGCATGCTTTCTAGAAATTCTACATCATTTCCGATCAACAACGTGTTAACAACACATACTCATCGGAAATTTTATAGTTCTCCCACTCACTTATTTGGAAATACAAGTTTCTCATGAACTTTGTATAAACCCAAAATCTTTGATCATCTCATCAAAGCGCACATTCCAACTCCAAGATGCTTACTCCAGTCCTTAGAAGGATTGCTGGAGCTAGCATACCTTTTAGCATCCTTAGGATCGACAAAACCTTTCGGTTGTATCACATACAACCTTTCCTCTAGAAAATCGTCGAGGAAACAATGATTTGACATCCTATCTGCAAGATTTCATAAATAATGCAGTAATCGCTAATATAATTCCAACAGACTCTTAGCATCGCTACGAGTGAGAAAGTCTCACCGTAGTCAACTCCTTGAACTTGTCGGAAAACATCTTAACGACAAGTCGAGCTTTCTTAATGGTGACATTTACCATCATTGTCCGTCTTCCTTTTAAAATCCATCCGCACTCAACATCCTTATGACCATCGAGCTATTCTGTCAAAGTCTACACTTTGTTTTCATACATGGATCCTATCTCGGATTTTATGGCCTCGAGCCATTTATTGGAATCCGGGCCCACCATCGCTTCTCCATAGCTCGTAGGTTCATTGTTGTCTAGCAACATGACCTTCAAGACAGGATTACTGTACCACTCTGAAGTAGTACGTATCCTTGTCACCCTACGAGGTACGGCAGTGACTTGATCCGAAACTTCATGATCACTATCATAAGCTTCTACTTCAATTGGTGTAGGTGCCACATGAACAACTTCCTGTGCCCTGATACACACTTGTTGATGTGACGGTTCAATAACCTCATCAAGTCTCCACCATCCTCCCACTCAATTCTTTTGAGAGAAACTTTTCCTCGAGAAAGGACCCGTTCAAGAAACAATCCATATTGCTTTCGGATCTGAATTAGGAGGTATACCCAACTGTTTTGGGTGTCCTATGAAGATGTATTTCATCCGCTTTGGGTTCGAGCTTATCAATCCTGAAACTTTTTCACATAAGCGTCGCAGCCCCAAACCTTTAAGAAACGACAACTTAGGTTTCTCTAAACCATAATTCATACGGTGTCATCTCAACGGAATTACGTGGTGCCCTATTTAAAGTGAATGTGGTTGTCTCTAATGCCTAACCCATGAACAATAGTGGTAATTCGATAAGAGACATCATGGTACGCACCATATCCAATAGGGTGCAACTATGATGTTCGGACACACCATCACACTATGGTGTTCCAGGCGGTATTAATTGTGAAACAATTTCCACAATGTCTTAATTGTGTGCCAAAACTCGTAACTCAGATATTCATCTCTATGATCATATCATAGACATTTTATCCTCTTGTCACAATGATCTTCTACTTCACTCTGAAATTACTTGAACCATTCAATAATTCAGACTTGTGTTTCATCAAGTAAATATTCTCAACATCTACTCGAATCATCTGTGAAGTAAGAACATAACGATATTCACTGCATGCCTCAGCACTCATTGGACTGCACACATCAAAATGTGTTGCTTCCAACAAGTTGCTATCTTGTTCCATTTTACTGAAACCGAGGCTTTTCAGTCATCTTGCCTATGTGGTATGATTTGCATATCTCAAGTGATTCAAAATCAAGTGAGTCCAAACGATCCATCTGCATGGAGTTTCTTCATGCGTATACACCAATAGACATGGTTCGCATGTCTCAAACTTTTCAAAAACGAGTGAGTCCAAAGATCCATCAACATGGAGCTTCTTCATGCGTTTTATACCATTATGACTTACATGGCAGTGCCACAAGTAAGTGGTACTATCATTACTATCTTATATCTTTTGGCATGAAAATGTGTATCACTACGATCGAGATTCAATAAACCATTCCTTTAGGTGCAAGACCATTGAAGGTATTATTCAAATAAATAGAGTAACCATTATTCTCTTTAAATGAATAACCGTATTGCGATAGACATAATCCAATCATGTCTATGCTCAACGCAAACACCAAATAACAATTATTTAGGTTTAACACCAGTCTCGATGGTAGAGGGTGTGTGCGATGCTTGATCATATCAACACTGGAAACACTTCCAACACATATCGTCAGCTCACCTTTAGCTAGTCTCCGTTTATTCCGTAGCTCTTTTATTTCGAGTTACTAACACTTAGCAACCGAACCGGTATCTAATACCCTGGTGCTACTAGGAGTACTAGTAAAGTACACATTAACATAATGTATATCCAATATACTTCTATCGACCTTGCCAGCCTTCTCATCTACCAAGTATCTAGGGTAATGCTGCTCCAGTGGTTGTTCCCTTATTACAGAAGCACTTAGTCTCGGGTTTGGGTTCAACCTTGGGTTTCTTCACTAGAGCAGCAGCTGATTTGCCGTTTCATGAAGTATCCCTTCTTGCCCTTGCCCTTCTTGAAACTAGTGGTTTCACCAACCATCAACAATTGATGCTCCTTCTTGATTTCTACTTTCGCGATGTCAAACAACACGAATACCTCAAGGATCATCATCTCTATCCTTGATATGTTATAGTTCATCACGAAGCTCTAGCAGCTTGGTGGTAATGACTTTGGGGAAACATCACTATCTCATCTGGAAGATCAACTCCCGCTCGATTCAAGTGATTGTTGCACTCAGACAATCTGAGCACAAGCTCAACGATTGAGCTTTTCTCCCTGAGTTTGCAGGCTAAGAAAATTGTCGGAGGTCTTATACCTCTTGACGTGGGCACGAGCCTGAAATCCCAATTTCAGCCCTTGAAACATCTCATATGTTCCGCGATGTTTCGAAAACGTCTTTGGTGCCTCTACTTAAACCATTTAACTGAACTATCATGTAGTTATCAAAACGTGTATGTCCGATGTTCGCAACATCCACAAACGACGTTTGGGGTCAGCACACTGAGCAGTGCATTAAACACATAAGCTTTCTACTGTCCGCATAATTGCTACTATCAACTTTCAACTATATTTTCTCTAGGAACATATCTAAACAGTGGAACTAAAGCGCGAGCATACGACATAATTTGCAAAGGTATTTTGACTATGTTCAGGATAATTAAGTTCATCTTATGAACTCCCACTCAGATAGACATCCCTCTGGTCATCTAAGTGATTACATGATCCGAGTCAACTAGGCCGTGTCCGATCATCACGTGAGACGGACTAGCCAACGTCGTTGAACATCTTCATGTTGATCGTATCTTCTATACGACTCATGCTCGACCTTTCGGTCTTCTGTGTTCCAAGGCCATGTCTGTACATGCTAGGCTCGTCAAGTTAACCCTAAGTGTATTGCATGTGTAAATCTGTCTTACACCTGTTGTATGTGAACGTAAGGATCTATCACACCCGATCATCACGTGGTGCTTCGAAGCGACGAACTGTAGCAACGGTGCACAGTTAGGGGAGAACACTTCTTGAAATTGTTGTAAGGGATCATCTTATTTACTACCGTCATTCTAAGTAAACAAGATGCATAAATATAATAAACATCACATGCAATTATATAGTAGTGACATGATATGGCCAATATCATATAGCTCCATTGATCTCCATCTTGGGGCTCCATGATCATCTTGTCACGTCATCGACATGCAAGTCGCGATTCCTATTACAAGAACATGATCAATCTCATACATCACATATATCATTCATCACATCCTTTTGGCCATATCACATCACATAGCATACCCTGCAAAAACAAGTTAGACGTCCTCTAATTGTTGTTTGCATGTTTTACGTGGCTGCTATGGGTTTCTAGCAAGAACGTTTCTTACCTACGCAAAACCACAACGTGATATGCCAATTGCTATTTACCCTTCATAAGGACCCTTTTCATCGAATCTGTTCCGACTAAAGTGGGAGAGACAGACACCCGCCAGCCACCTTATGCAACTAGTGCATGTTTGTCGGTGGAACCGGTCTCACGTAAGAGTACGAGTAAGGTCGGTCCGGGCCGCTTCATCCCACAATACCATCGAAACAAGATTGGACTAGTAATGGTAAGCATATTGAACAAAATCAACGCCCACAACTACTTTGTGTTCTACTCGTGCAAAGAATCTATGCAATAGACCTAGCTCATGATGCCACTGTAGGGGAACGTAGCAGAAATTCAAAATTTTCCTACATGTCACCAAGATCTATCTATGGAGAAACCAGCAACAAGGGGAAGGAGAGTGCATCTACATACCCTTGTAGATCGCTAAGAGGAAGCGTTCAAGTGAACGGGGTTGATGGAGTCGTACTCGTCGTGATTCAGATCACCGATGATCCTAGTGCCGAACGGACGGCACCTCCGCGTTCAACACACGTACAGCCCGGTGACGTCTACCATGCCTTGATCCAGCAAGAAGAGAGGGAGAGGTTGAGGAAGACTCCATCCAACAGCAGCACAACGACGTGGTGGTGATGGAGGAGCGTGGCAATCCTGCAGAGCTTCGCCAAGCACCTACGGGAGAGGAGGAGGTGTCACGGGAGGGAGGGAGGCGCCAGGGACTCAGGTATGGATGTCCTCCCTCCCCTCCACTATATATAGGGGCAAGGGAGAGGGGGGAGGCGCAGCCTTGCCCATTCCTCCAAGAAAGGGGTGCGGCCAAGAGGGGGGGAGGAGTCCATCCTCCCCAAGGCACCTCGGAGGTGCCTTCCCCTTTGAGGACTCTTCCCTCCCCAAGTTTCCTTGGCGCATGGGCCTCTTGGGGCTGGTGCCCTTGGCCCATATAGGCCAAGGCGCACCCCCTACAGCCCATGTGGCCCCCCGGGGCAGGTGGCCCCACCCGGTGGGCCCCCGGGACCCTTCCGGTGGTCCCAGTACAATACCGATGACCCCGAAACTTGTCCCGATGGCCGAAACAGGACTTCCTATATATAAATCTTTACCTCCGGACCATTCCGGAACTCCTCGTGACGTCCGGGATCTCATCCGGGACTCCGAACAACATTCGGTAACCACATACAAGCTTCCTTTATAACCCTAGCGTCATCGAACCTTAAGTGTGTAGACCCTACGGGTTCGGGAGACATGCAGACATGACCGAGATGTTCTCCGGTCAATAACCAACAGCAGGATCTGGATACCCATGTTGGCTCCCACATGTTCCACGATGATCTCATCGGATGAACCACGATGTCAAGGACTCAATCGATCCCGTATACAATTCCCTTTGTCTAACGGTATTGTACTTGCCCGAGATTCGATCGTCGGTATACCGATACCTTGTTCAATCTCGTTACCGGCAAGTCTCTTTACTCGTTCCGTAACACATCATCCCGTGATCAACCCCTTGGTCACATTGTGCACATTATGATGATGGCCTACCGAGTGGGCCCAGAGATACCTCTCCGTTTACACGGAGTGTCAAATCCCAGTCTCGATTCGTGCCAACCCAACAGACACTTTCGGAGATACCTGTAATGCACCTTTATAGCCACCCAGTTACGTTGTGACGTTTGGTACACCCAAAGCATTCCTACGGTATCCGGGAGTTGCACAATCTCATGGTCTAAGGAGAAGATACTTGACATTAGAAAAGCTTTAGCATACGAACTACGATCTTTGTGCTAGGCTTAGGATTGGGTCTTGTCCATCACATCATTCTTCTAATGAAGTGATCCCTTTATCAATGACATCCAATGTCCATGGTCAGGAAACCGTAACCATCTATTGATCAACGAGCTAGTCAACTAGAGGCTTACCAGGGACAGATTGTGGTCTATGTATTCACACGTGTATTACGATTTCCGGATAATACAGTTATAGCATGAATAAAAGACAATTATCATGAACAAGGAAATATAATAATAATAATACTTTTATTATTGCCTCTAGGGCATATTTCCAACAGTTATCTCATTCAAGCCATTTAATTCAACCGGCACAATCTCTCTTTCAAATCGTTCAATGGTGTATCTTTTGAGTGGGCCCTAACCCACAGGTTTTTTCCCAGGATCTTACCTGACTCTTCTAATTTTACCGGAACTATTCTCAAATCTTTCAAAGTTTGACGTAAGAATGAGTTATCATCAGTCAAATGCCTTTCTCCAAGATCTTTCAATTCTTTTCATCGTTGGTTCAACCTTTCTATTTTCATTCCGGAGTATCTCAAAAATTCATGGTGGTGTTTTCTCATCGTCATTCTCGACAATTGAAGACCGAAGAAGAGTAGCTTGCTGCCATCCTCTCATAATTGTTTTTGATTGTGAGAATTCTTTTCATCCATCCGGAGCAATTCAAGAGTCTTTTCAGTTTGATTCTTCGAAGGCCATCATTTCAAGTTTATTCATTCTTAGCTTTCAGCTCTCATTCTCCAAATCTTACCGGTGCATCATTCAAATATTTTCTAATCAAGCTTCTTCGTCATTTGCTAATTCTTCCCGGTGTTTCACTATCTTTTCCTTGATCGTTTCTTAATTCTTACGGTGGTTCATTCAACATTCCTTTTCTCTTGGTATCATATCGATTTATTCGTTGTTTCAATCCTAACAGTGGTTTGTTGAAGTCTTTTCTCAAGTTTGCGCTCTATCTATCTTAATCCTTTCTACGTGAATAAGTAGTATGCCAAATTCGTTGCTTGTCATCTAATAGAGGCAAAGGTGTCCCGTCTTTCGATGAGATGGTGGCTCTCGTTTTGGAGGAAGTCGACTTTGACGATCCGACTACGAACGTGCGAAGTCGTCACGCCTTAGCAATCGCTAAACCAACTCCGAGAGGTTATTGACCACGTCGGAGCACGATCAACCTGAGCACGAAGGTCTGTTTCCTGCAGGCAAATGAAGAACAAGCAAGAAACTGAGTTTGCAATCTGGATATTGCGAATATAAGATGAAAGCTTTATTGATCAAGGTGGGGTTCTGTGACGCCTTTGTCTGGTCGTCGAACACAAACGAAGTACGCGAAGTTGCAGCTATGGCGAACTTTAATCTAAACAAAACCCAAAGTCTAAACGATGCCCTAAGGGTTGTATATATGGAGGAGAGAGGGGGAATTTCGTGGCCCTTGGTGGAGCGGTCCGAAACCAACCCTAACTCCTGTTTCCCCACATATACGGACTCTAAAAACAGCATATACTTAAGTACTTCGAAAATACATGGGACTGGCCCAATAATAAGGTGACGCAGCACCTAGAATAGCCTGTGGACAAAATTTATGAAGTGGCATCTTGTATATTTTGTCCAAGGCTTCATGCACTCATTATGGTGGCTTGAAAGTCCTGGAATCATCACTCGTAACTCCGTTCTTGTTCCCCTTGCACATGCCATCATCTCCATGCTTGAACTTGCTCCAAGGTTCATCGTTCTTGTCCAAGCTAGGCCCTTCATTTGTAAGCCAAACAAATGTATCCAATTTAGGCAGCATCGTATTCTTATGAACATTAGAATCATTACCAAGAAATGAAAGTACCTGATAATACAATTGGCGTGTGCGAGCTCTAGTAATTGGTCCAGTATGTATAACACCATGGGCTGTGGGTGTAACAATGGTATTGATGTTCTCATCATCCTCCCCTTCTTGAAACGAAGTTGTCCCCGACGAAAGCTCATCTTCCTCACCCAAATAAGGCTTCAAACCTACAATGTTAAAAGTGGGACTAACCCCAAAATCTGCAGGCAGCTCAAGTTTATATGCATTATCATTTATTTTCTCTAACACCTTAAAAGGACCATCATCATGTGGCATTAGCTTTGATTTGCGCAAATTAGGAAATCTATCCTTACGCAAATGTAACTAAACAAGATCTCCAGGTGCAAACACAACATGTTTTCTACCCTTATCTCTAGCAAGTTTATATTTAGCATTCATACGCTCAATGTTTTCCTTAGTTAAATCGTGCATTTTTAAAATCAATTCAACACGTTCTTTAGCATCAAAATTAACCTTCTCCGAAGATGGAAAAGGCAACAAATCAATAGGTGCACGAGGTAGGAAACCATACACAATTTCAAAAGGGCACATCTTAGTAGTAGAATGCAATGAACGATTATAAGCAAATTCTATATGAGACAAGCATTCTTCCCACATTTTCTTGTTATTCTTCAAAACAGCCCTAAGCATAGTAGACAATGTTCTATTGACTACTTAAGTTTGTCCATCAGTTTGGGGGTGACAAGTAGTACTAAAAAGCAGTTTAGTCCCCAACTTAGCCCATAAACATCTCCAAAAGTGGCTAAAATTTTTAGTATCACGATCTGAAACTATAATATTTGGCACACCATGCAAGCGAATAATTTCACAAAAGAACAAATCAGCAACATTAACAGCATCATCGCTTTTATGACATGTTATAAAGTGTGCCATTTTCGAGAACCTATCCACGACAACAAATATGCTATCCCTCCCCTTCTTTTTCGAGGTAAACCTAAAACAAAGTCCATAGATATATCCTCCCAAGGAACGCTAGGTACAGGCAAAGGCATATATAAACCATGAGGATTGAGTCGTGACTGAGCTTTTTGACATGTAGTGCAGCGAGCAACAAAACGCTCAGCATCCCGTCTCATCTTTGGCCAAAAAGAAATGTGTAGCAAGTATATCATCCATCTTCTTGATGCCAAAGTGTCCCATTAATCCTCCTCCATGCGCCTCCTACAACAACAAAAGATGAATGGAGCTAGCTGGAATGCATAGCTTGTTAGCACAAAACACAAATCCATCGTTAAGAACAAACTTGTTCCAAGTTCTCCCTTCCTTACAATTCTGCAATACATCTTTAAATTAAGCATCATGAAAATATTGATCTTTGATGGTCTACAAACCAAATATTTTAAAGTCAAGTTGTGAAAGCATAGTATAACGACGAGACAATGCATCAACAATAACATTTTCTTTACCCTTCTTGTGTTTAATGACATAAGGGAAAGTCTCAATGAATTCAACCCATTTAGCATGTCTACGGTTCAGTTTTGCTTGACTTTTAATGTGTTTCAAAGATTCATGATCAGAATGTATAACAAATTCCTTGGTCCATAAATAATGTTGCCATGTTTCTAAGGTCTGAACAAGAGCATATAATTCTTTATCATAAGTAGAATAGTTCAGACTAGGCCCACTCAATTTTTCAGAAAAGTATGCAACATGTTTGCCATCTTGTAATAACACACCTCCTAATCCAATTCCACTAGCATCACATTCAAGCTCAAAAGTCTTATTAAAATCATGAAGTTGGAGTAAAGGAGCATGTGTCAACTTATCTTTCAATACCGTGAAGGCTTCTTCCTGTGCGGTATCCCAAACAAAAGGCACATCCTTCTTTGTAAGCTCGTTGAGAGGTGCAGCAATGGTGCTGAAATCTCTCACAAAACACCTATAGAATCCAGTGAGGCCAAGGGAACTCCTCACTTGTGTGACCATTTTGGGCTGCGGCCAACTCTCAATAGCTTCAATCTTGGCTTTATCAACTTCAATTCCCTGTGGAGTAACAACATATCCAAGAAAAGATACTCGGTCGGTGCAAAAGGTGCACTTTCCAAGGTTACCAAACAAATGTGCACCACGTAGAGCAATAAAAACAGCACGTAAATGTTCCAAATGTTCCTCCAAAGATTTGCTATAAATCAATATGTCATCAAAGTAAACTACCACAAATCGTCCAATGTAAGCACGTAAAACTTCGTTCATTAATCTCATGAAAGTACTAGGTGCATTAGTTAACCCAAAAGGCATAACTAACCACTCATATAATCCAAACTTAGTTTTAAATGTTGTTTTCCATTCATCTCCCAATTTCATACGAATTTGACGGTATCTACTACGCAAATCAACTTTGGAGAATATTGTAGAGCCACTCAATTCATCAAGCATATCATCTAGCCTAGGAATAGGATGACGATAACAAATAGTAATATTATTAATGCCTCTACAATCAACGCACATACGCGACGTACCATCCTTTTTCGGCACTAAAATGATAGGAACAGCACAAGGACTAAGGTATTCGCGTATATAACCTTTGTCAAGCAGTCCTTGTACTTGATGCATAATCTCCTTCGTCTCCTCTGGATTGGTACGGTATGGTGCACGGTTGGGTAATGATGCACCAGGAATTAAGTCAATTTAATGTTCAATCCCTCGAATAGATGGTAATCCCAGTGGCACGTCTTCTGGAAAGACGTCAGGGAACTCCTGCAAAATGTTAGTGACAACAGGAGGCAAAGAGGAAGGCACTTCCTCGAATGAAAATAATGCCTCTTTGCACACAAAAGCATAGCAAACAGATTTGCTGAAACCTAGCTCATCAATATCAGATTTTGTGGCAAGTAGACATGCACTTTTCAATTTAATTTCAGAAGCAACACTAGATGGTTTATTATTAGGTTTCATTTGTTGCTCAAATTCTTTTGCCACAATCTGATTTTCACTCTTTTTTTCTCCTATTTTGCTTTATTAGCTCTATTAATATCATCTTTCAAAATGGATTCAGGAGTCATAGGAAGCAAAGTAATATTTTTATCCTTATGGATAAGAGTATACTGATTGTTTCTACCATGGTGTACATAATTTTTATCAAATTTCCATGGTCTACCAAGTAATAAGGAACATGCTTGCATAGGTACCACATCACAATCAACATAATCAGCATATGTAGAGATACTAAAATGCACACGAACAGTACGTGTTACTTTAACCTTGCCGCTGTTGTTGAACCATTGGATGTAGTAAGGATGTGGATGTGGTCTTGTGGTGAGAGATAGCTTCTCCACCATCTCCATGCTAGCCAAGTTATTGCAGCTCCCTCCATCTATGATGACGCGAACAGAACGTTCCTTCACAACTCCCTTTGTAGGGAACAAATTATGCCTCTGATTTTGCTCAGCTTGTGTAACCTGCACACTCAAAGCAAGTTGACCAACTAAACATTCATACCTGTTAGCATCTTCAACAGCCATGTATTGTGTCTCATGATCAGAATCCTCTCCACCACGTTCTTCATGTGTAATAAGAGCCAAAGTCTCCTCATCATAGTCACTAGCGGACTCATACCCACCATCCTCAGAAGAAATCATCACGCGCTGAGATTGGCATTCTCTCGCAAAATGTCCTCTTCCCTTACAACGGCGACAAATAATATCACTTGTGTGCCCTGTTGATGCCATGGAAGAAGAAGAGCTCTACGCAGGCCCGGCAGGTGTGCTCTTGGCAGATAGTGGTGGTTGTGCCTGCTTTCTTGTATCACGGCTGTAGGTGGCACCCGATGGAGGTGCTGGTGGAGTGGAAGTAGAGGATGCACGTGGTGTCCATGATGAAGATCGACCTACAGAAAAGTTAGTTCGCACCAATGCCTGTCGATCCTGCACTTCACGTTCAGCTTTACAAGCAAGATCGAATAAACGAGTGATATTAGTATACTCCTTATACTCTAGAATGGTCTGAATCTCTCTATTTAATCCACACATAAAATGTGCAAGCATAGCTTCATTCTCCTCAACAATACCACATCTAATCATGCCAGTTTGTAATTCCTAATAATATTCTTCTACATAATTTTTTCCTTGTCTTAAACGCTGCAATTTTTGAATTAATTCACGTTGATAATATGGTGGAACCCAACGAGTATGCATAGCAGTTTTCAAAGAAGCCCAAGTAGCTGGAATAGGATATAATCTACAATGTCCAGACCACCAAACACATGCAAAGCTAGTGAAAGCACAAACAACAGCAGGAACATGTCGCTCCTCAGGATATTGTAAACATGTAAATCATTGTTTAGTTTCTAACTCCCAAGGAAGATATATATCAGGAACATATCTACCCTCAAATGGTGGAATATTCAATTTTAGTTTAGGAAGATGGTCATGTACCTCATGTGGTGGTGTAGCCCTACCGTTGCGATGATATGCATGAGGACGCCCTGGTGGTGGTGGTGCTGGTGCTGGTGCTGGTGCTTGCACGTAGTTCTGATTTTGATCAACCTCATCCTCGTAATGGTCCTCCACATCTACAGTAGCAACAGGAGCAACAGAAGCACCAACAGTAGGTACAGCAGCACCGGAAGTTTGACCAGGCTCAATGGGAACGCGTTGTGCTCGTCCCACTTGATTTGGAAGACGATGTTGTTGTTGTTGTAGAGGTGCGACATGTGCATCAGGCGGTGGAAGACGCACGAGCAATTCATTAAACTTGTTATTGATCTTTGTTTCAAATGCCTTCTCAATGCCATCTATATTTTCCATGGCCTCTTCAAATCTGTTTAGCACATCTTCCACCTGTCCACTCATCATTTGCTGAAACTTATCATGTAACTCTTTGTTCGTCATGTTCTCCCAGTCAATCACGTCGGGTTGTGATCCTGCCATGGTTAGTAGTAATAGAAACACACAAGAATATGATCCTACAGACTGCTAGAAAATGGTGGTGGTGGAGTGTCACAAATCCGTCAAGCAAATCTCAAATTCTTACCAGTTCTTACCTAGCAGCAGGCGGTGATCGACAACCGTCGTAGTCAAAACTCTCAAAGCTTGGATAGAGCGATTACCAGGGAGATTCAAACGCACGACGTAGATGTATGTGGAGCTAGGAAGGCTTATAATATGGTAGCAAAAAGGGTCAGTAATAATCAATTCAGAGATGCAAAGTTGAATAAACGCTCAACGACGATACTGTGCTGGTCCTAGGCTAGACCGTGCTAGAGACGCGAGCCTAGAACACTAACAATATCATGGCGCTCCACGTAAACAAGGGAGGAGCACGCTCTGATTTTTTTTCTTTTTTTTCACTTTTTTGCACTTTTTTTCTTCTTTTTTGCTCCGCAACAATTTTTTTTGAAAAAGTCTACAAATGGTCTAAAAACTGCCTAGTCAAAATTTTCCAGACATAGTTTTTTTGAGTTTGGAACTATTTTTCTTCTGTGGATGGCTCGAAAGTTGGAGAGTCCTACTCTGTCATGACTCGAAGTATCGCGTGATCTGGAACTCGAAAACAAAGCAACAAATACTGCACTCGGACTAGGACTAGTGGCGGAGATGAATCTGGTGGAAACTCGGACTGGTGGCAAAGATATGTAGGACGGTGGAACGCGGACTGGTGGCGAATCGGTGATGGGCGTGGACTCGAATTATCGTGATGGCGGTGGATATGCGGAATATGGCAGCGGTGATGACGGTGGTGGTATATGGCAGCAGTGATGATGATGATGCGGCGGCGGCGTGACTACTTGTGAACAGAACTCGAAACTCTAAAGGACTACACACTAAGACCAGCAACGAGACACGACGATGCAACCGCAAATTCAACACAGCAAATACAGAAAAGATTATGCAAAGGCTCAGATTGGTTCGGACAGGATGAACTAACCCTAATTTTTTTGGCTTTTTCGTGGATTATAGGTATGAAGAACATACTCGATCTAAACTACGAAAAACTGTAAAATCTCACTGGGCAACCTGGAAATCTGATACCACTTGATAGAGGCAAAGGTGTACCGTCTTTCGATGAGATGGTGGCTATCGTTTTGGAGGAAGTCGACTTTGACGATCCGACTACGAACGTGCGAGGACGTCGCGCCTTAGCAATCGCTAAACCAACTCCGAGAGGTTATTGACCACGCCAGAGCACGATCAACCTGACCACAAAGGTCTGTTTCCTGCAGGCAAACGAAGAACAAGCAATAAACTGAGATTGCAATCTGGATATTGCGAATATAAGATGAAAGCTTTATTGATCAAGGTGGGGTTCTGTGACGCCTTTGTCTGGTCTTTGAACACAAACGAAGTACGCGAAGTTCAGCTATGGCAAACTTTAATCTAAACAAACCCAAAGTCTAAACGATGCCCTAAGGGCTGTATATATGGAGGAGAGAGGGGGAATTTTGTGGACCTTGGTGGAGGGGTCCGAAACCAACCCTAACTCTTGTTTCCCCACACATACGGACTATAGAAACAGCCTATACTTAAGTACTTAGAAAATACATGGGCTTGGCCCACTAATAAGGTGACACAACACCTAGAATAGCCTCTGGACGAAATTTATGAAGTGGCATGTTGTATATTTTGTCCAAGGCTTCATGCACTCATTATGGTGGCTTCAAAGTCCTGGAATCATCACTTGTAACTCTGTTCTTGTTCCCCTTGCGCATGCCATCATCTCCATGCTTGAACTTGCTCCAAGGTTCATCTTTCTTGTCCAAGTGATGCGGAGCATCCCAAGGTCATCCCCATGGACCTACCATCGTCTCATCAAGTGCCTAGTGGACCCATGACTCGATCACGTGCAAGAGCTCTTTAAACCGAGGTGACATCTCTCCTCTCACAATTCCACCTCGATGCACATGAAGCATGGCTACTACCTCATATCGACACTTTGTGCATACTCAGGTACCATGGAGAAGCTAAGGAGCAAGGACAAGAAGACGAGGAAGATGAACGAGAAGATGGAGAAGAAGGAGGGCTGAAGGAAAAGTCCCAACCACCGGACGTCCGGCGCCTGAAGCCTCAGCCGAACCCCAGCGATTGGACGTCCGGTCAAACCGGACGACCGGTGCCCCTGCACTTGAAGCAAACGAGCAGACGTCCGGTCCGGACCAAACGACCGGCGCACCAGCACCCGAGCCACATCAGCGGAACTCCGGAGCTATTGGACGTCCGGCACCCCCATCACAGAATGGAACCAGCGGACGACCAGAGGACACCGGACGTCCGGCAGCTCCTGAGACACCGGACGACCAGTCCCCAGCGGACGTCCGGTCCCTGTCTGCGCACAGTGTTCAGGCCCGAGGCCCATGTACCCCTTCACTTCACCCCATTTGCACTTAGACTATAAATTGACCCCCCATTCATCCTAGCTAGGGTTAGCAAATGTTTAGCTCATATTTGTGAGACAGCTTTGCTCATCCACTTGGTTACCTTCTCCTCGGAGATTCGAGCCTCCACCAGAGAAGATCCCCCAAGCGGATTCAAGGCCCCTTTACGGGAAGATCCCCTTGTGGATTCAAGACCTCCTCACGGTGAAGAGTCGGTTACCGTGTATCATCCTTAGTTGTCCGTGGATTCATGTATCGTTCTATGTACTCGAGGATCTAGCCCATGTGTGACTTATTCGTGTGGGTTTAGTGATTTCCTCTTGTGTTTTCCTTCCATTCTTCCCTGTGTTCTTCATGTTTTCCCTGAGATCCGCTCCTTTCGTGAAAGATCGGGCGATTAGGGTCTCTACCCTACATCATCTTGGTATCTAGAGCAAGGTTGATCACGATTTCGGAGCCCCCTCTTTGTTTTCTAGCTTGATTTTGTTGTTTTTCGTCCTAATCCGAAAATCCCCACAAAAATAGCCCCACAAATTTTTCTTGTGTTTTGTGAGTTATGATGATGTTTTGTTGGTTTTGATCCGTGAATTTGTTGTGTTGCAAGTCGATCTAGCCATCCCCCACCATCTCCACCTCGAAATCCATCCAAAATCCATGAAATCAATTCAATTTTGACCCCGACCCACTGGACGACCGCAACTTACCGGACGTCCGGCGACCCAGGAACCACCGGACGTCCGACCTTACCGGACTACCGGAACCTCTAAACCGAGCTGATATTAGCGGATTTCCGACCCTTCCGGACGTTCGGCGACCGGACATCCGTCCATTTCCGTACGACCGCTACATTGAAACCGATTTCTCTCAAATTGTTGTTTAGGCTTCCATCACATCATCCGCTACACCACCATCGACTTCCGCAAACATTTCCAATATCCCAACCCACACCACCACTTACCGCTACCTACTCCGACGCTTTTGGTCGCACTTGGTTTTGAGAATTTGAGTTTCGGCTATCTAGGTACGGTTCGACATCGACATCACCGTCGCTCATTTTCACCACGGACGCGTCATCAACAACGACCACCTCGACTACAACTTGGTATTCGTTCCACCATTTGGACACCATACCGGAAGCAAGGCCGGTAACCTCATCTTGGTATTGGACATATCACTCTTGCCATTGCATTGATAGCCATCATAGCCTTACTCCTTTGCGTTCCTTACCCATCGAGACTAGCCATTGAGTATTGCCGGCAACAAGACTTGTGCACATTAGTGATCATACTTCCCATAGCATACATACATACATCATTGTTGCCTATATTGGTATCATCTCTTGTGTCACAAAGTTGTCATCGCAGACTCACTTGCTATCTTGGTTCGTCAAGCATTGCATGAGAAAAGAGCTCAAACATCAAAGAGCCAAAGAAGCTTTTAAGCAAAGAGGAAAGATAAGCAAAGATCTTTTAAGCAAGAACCATAGCATCATACAACATTAAGATTGTCATACTCGATCATCTTGGATGATATCATAGCAACGCCTTGCATAAACATATTTGGGATAGAAGTCGTTGCATTTTTGCTAAGTAGGTTGTGCACAAGTTCTTGTATCCGCCAATCGTGCAATCGTGCTAGCGTCTCTCTCGTGTTGTGCAACAAGAGCATTTTTGTGGATTCCACATTTTGGGTCACCCTTGGTTGCCCAACCCCACTTACCTTTTTGCACGTGTGTTTCCGTGTACCTTATATGCTTGGTCTACTTGTTACATTGCATCTTGCGAATCGTTTCCAACATTATTGAATCTCGCTTACATTCACATTAAAAATTGTGCCACCATCCTAACCAAGCTCCACCATAAGCTTTTACTTGTGTAGGTGTGAGAAACCGACGAGAATTCGTACCAATTGGGCTATTTCCTTGTCCTACATTGGAGTGATCATCTATTCACTTTCAACTTCGGTCAAGGTACATTTGGTATTCGTTCTTATCTTTCTACCACTCACATTTGTCTTGGAATGATGGATAGGCCAAGTACTTCTACCAAGCCACTCTTCATGGAGCAAGACGACGACATGAACTCCTTCGTCACCAAGAGTCACCTCGTTGGTGCACAACGTGCTTTGCATCAAGAGGAACAAGCTATGAGTGAACGCATCGACAACCTTGCCACTGACTTGCGACTTCCTGAACAACGTACAAGGGACTACTTCGACCACAAGCTCGATGATCACAAGCAAGAGAATGACGCAAGGATGGACGAGATTCGTGCTTTGTTGCTCAACCGCTCTTCTTCCACTTCAAGAAGGAGCCGTTCAAGTCGCCATTCCGACTTTACCCTCTCCGGCTCAAGTACATCGTCTTCAAACACACTTCGACGTGCCGCGCGCAACGAGCATCAAGCAAACCCCAATCCACTTCGAGACACCGACTCGCAAGAACATCGACGACGTCAAGCTGAAGAAGCCATTGCGCTAGCTCGAGAATGCCAACAACAACGCGAACATGAAGACGAAGAACGCGCGTGTCTACACCAAAATGCACAAGATGCCGAGGCTCAACGTCAAGAACAACAACTCCGTGACGCTCAAGCACTTGAGGCGCAACAAGCTCTACGCGATGCGAGTCGAGTTGTTGCCGACCGAGGCCGACAAGCCCGTGAACAAGAGGAAGCACTTCGTGAGGAAATTCAAGAACGACGATTTCAAGCTCGCATGCATTGTTTCGTTCCTCCTCCATCTCGACGTGCTCCTCCACAAGCTCGCCAAGACCATCAAGTTCATCAAGAGCATGACGACAATGGTAATCCTCCCCGACAAGAGCAACACGAGGTTGACAACCCTCCGTGTCAAGAGCACCACGAGTTGAACAATCATCTACAATATGGGCATCATCATCCCCGACCCCAACACAATGAAGAGCAACGCTACGGCAAGCTCAAGTTCACCATGCCCAAATTCAACGGAAGCAACGATCCTGAAGAATACCTTTCATGGGCATTTAAAGTTGACAAGATCTTCCGTTTGCACAATTATGAAGAAGAGAAGAAGATCGTGATGGCATCCCTTGAGTTCCAAGACTATGTCCTCATTTGGTGGGAACAAATCATAGAGCGCCGCGAGGCAAGAGGTGAACCACCCATCACTACTTGGGCACAAATGAAGGATGTAAAGAGAGCACGCTTCGTGCCTAACTACTACAACCGCGACCTCTTCAAGAAACTCCAACAACTCAAGCAAGGAACCAAGAGCATTGAAGAATACTACAAGGAGATGGAGATTGCTATGATAAGAGCCAATGTGACGGAAGATGATGAGCAAACAATGGCACGTTTCTTGAATGGACTCAATCATCCAATTAATAAGATCGCCGACTTCCAACCATACTCAAATCTCATCGAGCTCGTGCACCAAGCTACCAAAGCGAAACGCCAAGTGCAAGATGATTTCAAGTATGCCAAGTTCTCATCCAAGTCCTACGGTTTCTCCAATAATCAACCTTCAATGACTCTAACACCGACTACAAGACCCTCTACTTCCAACATTGACAAGTCGACTTCCAAGAAAGCTTCGCCAACTACAAGCAATCCTAATATGAGTAACTTCAAGCCGAGAGCTTCATGATCATCAACCCCTGCCGATGAGACCGTCAAGACGAGTTCCCTCAAGTGTTTCACTTGCGGTGGCCGAGGCCACAAGTCCTATGAGTGCACCAACAAGCGCACCATGATCTTCAACGACGATCACACTTATGATTCCATGAGCGAAGGAGAAATGGAAGCCCTTGAGAAAGTCGCCATGCACCGCCAAGTGAACAATGAAGAAGAACAAGTCTTTTGTGATGAAGACTCAAGTCCCGCACTTGCTGTCTCCAAAGTCTTGACTCTCCAACATCACCCAGAAGAAGACCAACAATGCCACATATTCCACACCAAGGTCGGCATCAATGGACGATCCGTCAAGGTCATCATCGACGGATGGAGTTGTCACAATCTCGCAAGTGAAGAACTTTGCTCCAAGCTCCAATTGCCCAAGACGAAGCACCCACATCCATACAAAGTGCAATGGCTTAGTAACTCCGGTACCATCCAAGTCGAGCACCGAGTGCAAGTCTCCTTCAAGATCGGCGCCGACCAAGACACCTTGGAGTGCGACGTCATCCCAATGACCGTTTGTCATCTTATCCTTGGACGGCCATGGCAATTCGATAGAGGAGTCTTCCACAATGGTCGTACCAACCACTATAGCTTCAAGATTCAAGGAAAGGAGTTTGTGCTACGCCCTATGTCTCCAAGCCAAGTGATCACCCATAAGCAAGCCACCCATCGTGGAGAGAATGGTGAGAGAGTGAGCCACCAAAAAGAGAGTGAGCGCCACAAGCCCAAATTGAGTGCCTCCACGATGAGCGAAAACAAGAACCTAATTCTATTTGCCACCAAACGTGAGATGAGAGAAGTGTGTGAGAACCCATCTAGTGTCCTACACTACGTCCTCGTGTGCAAGGACAATGCACCACAAACTAACACTTCTCACACTCTTCCTCTAGTGTTGTCTTCTCTTTTGCAGGAATTTCAAGATGTTTTCCTTGATGAGCTACCTCCGGGACTACCTCCACTACGAGGCATTGAGCACCACATCGACCTCATCCCTGGAGCACCGCTTCCGAACAAAGCTCCCTATTGCGTCAACCCCGAAGAAACCAAATAAATTCGAAGGCAAGTAAAGCATCTCATAGACCATGGTCATGTGCGTGAAAGTTTGAGTCCTTGTGCCGTAGCGGTCATTCTTGTGCCAAAACGTGACGGTAGCTTTCGCATGTGCTCCGATTATAGACCTATCAATGCTATCACCGTTCATTATAGGTATGCCATTCCACGCCTAGATGATATGCTAGATGAGCTTAGTGGTGCCACTATATTTTCCAAAATTGATCTTAAGAGTGGTTACTATCAAATCCGCATACAAGAGGGTGATGAATGGAAAACCACCTTCAAAACCAAGTTTGGTTTGTATGAGTGGTTAGTCATGCCTATGGGTCTCTCGGAAGCACCAGACACTTTTATGCACCTTATGAATCATGTCTTTCGCCCTTACATTAGTATATTTGTTGTGGTTTACTTCAATGACATTCTTGTGTTTAGCAAATCTATCAAAGAGCATGTCACCCATGTCCGTAGCGTTTTGCAAACTCTTAGGAAAGAGCGTCTCTATGATAATATGGAGAAATGCCTTTTTGGTGTTGATAAGCTCGTTTTCTTGGGTTTTGTTGTCTCTTCATTGGGTGTTCATGTAGATGAGTCCAAGATCAATGCTATTAAGACTTGGCCGCAACCAACCAACTTGCATCAAGTGCGTAGTTTCCTTGGTCTTGCGGGTTTCTATCGTCGCTTTGTGAAGGACTTTAGCACTATTGATTCGCCTTTACATGCTTTGAGCAAGAAGAATGCGCCTTTTGTTTGGGGACCATCCCAAGATACCGCATTCTATGAGCTTAAGAATTTGCTTACTCATGCTCCCGTGCTTGCTTTACCCAACTTCGACAAGCCTTTTGAGATTCATTGCGATGCTAGCGGTAATGGCATAGGAGGTGTGTTAACGCAAGAGAAGCGCCCCATAGCTTACTTTAGTGAGAAACTTTCCGGAGCGCAACTCAACTAACCCATCTATGACAAAGAGCTATATGCTTTAGTCTGCGTTTTACATGAATGGGAACATTACCTTCGTCCCCATGAGTTTATCATTCATACTGATCATGAGACTCTCAAGTATCTTAAGGGTCAAACTAAGTTGAACAAGCGTCATGCTAAATGGAGTGAATTCATTGAGTCTTTTCCCTATGTCATCAAGTACATCAAGGGTAAAGAAAACATCGTAGCGGATGCTCTTTCCCGCATATGCATGCTAGTCACGCAACTTGAGTTAGATGTCATTGGCTTCGAGCATATCAAAGAATTGTATGAGCATGATGAAACTTTTGCCACTCCTTATGCCAAGTGTTTGTCGAATACATCTTGGGAACGCTATTACATCAAAGATGGCTATCTTATGAGAGCTAACAAACTTTGCATCCCCAAGTCGTCCCTTCGTTTGTTGCTTTTGCTGGAATCACATGGAGGCGGCTTAATGGGACATTTCAGACGCGACAAGACGTTCGCCACGCTCTCAAAGAGCTAATTTTGGCCAAAGATGTTTTGGGACGTCAATTGCTTCACCAACCGATGTTTGACATGCCGCAAAGCTAAGTCCAAAGCTCAATCTCATGGCCTCTATATGCCTCTATCGATTCCATACCAACCATGGGAAGACATTAGCATGGACTTTGTACTTGGTTTTCCTAGGACTCGCAATGGGAAAGATTCTATATTTGTCGTTGTGGGCCGTTTCTCAAAAATGGCTCATTTTATTCCTTGTAACAAGATAGACGATGCTTCACATGTTGCTAATCTCTTTTGTAGGGAAATATTGCGTCTACATGGTGTGCCAAAGACCATCGTCTCGGACCGCGACGTCAAGTTCTTGAGTTACTTTTGGAAGACCTTATGTGCCAAGCTCGGAATCAAGCTTCTATTCTCCACGGCCTATCATCCACAAACCGATGGTCAAACGGAGGTGACAAACCGCACACTGTCCACCCTTCTTCGCGTGCTAATCAAGAAGAACATCAAGGAGTGGGAGGAGTGCTTACCCATCGCCGAGTACGCCTACAACCGCGCAAGACATTTGACTACCGGCAAGTCCCCCTTCGAGGTTGTGTACGGTTTCAACCCGTTGTCCCCATTGGACATCCTACCTCTACCACTACACGAGTGCATAAACATGGACGCGAGTGACCGAGCCAACCACCTCAAGAAGATGCATGCAGATACAAGGCACACCATTGAGCTCCAAGTACAACGACTCGCAACCAAGCTCAACATCAACAAGAATCACATGATATTCAACATTGGAGATCTTGTATGGCTACACCTTCGCAAGGAACGCTTACCCAACGAACGCAAGTCCAAGCTACTACCACGAGCCGATGGACCATTCAAGGTGCTTGCACGCTACAACAACAACGCATACAAGATCGACATCCCACGTGACAAGTACTCCGTGAGCGACATATTCAACATCAAACATCTCTCCCCGTACCATGGAGATGAGGATTTCGATCTGAGGTCAGATCTTCCCCAAGGGAGGGGAGATGATGCGGAGAATCCCAAGGTCATCCCCATGGACCTACCATCGTCTCATCAAGTGCCTAGTGGACCCATGACTCGATCACGTGCAAGAGCCCTTGAAACCGAGGTGACATATCTCCTCTCACAATTCCACCTCGATGCACATGAAGCATGGCTACTACCTCATATGGACACTTTGTGCATACTCAGGTACCATGGAGAAGCTAAGGAGCAAGGACAAGAAGAAGAGGAAGATGGACGAGAAGACGGAGAAGATGGAGGGCTGAAGGAAAAGTCCCCGCCACCGGACGACCGGCCGGGACCGGACGTCCGGCGCCTGAAGCCTCAGCCGAACCACAGCGAGCGGACGTCCGGTCCAGACTAGAAGACCGGTGCCCCTGCACCCGAAGCAAACGAGCGGATGTCCGGTCCGGACCGGACGACCAGCGCACCAGCACCCGAGCCAACATCAGCGGAAGTCGGGAGCTACCGGACATCCGGCACCCCCATCAAAGAACGGAACCAGCGGACGACCGGAGGACACCGGACGTCTGGCAGCTCCTGAGACACCGGACGACCGGTCCCCAATGGACGTCCGATCCCTGTCTGCGCACAGTGTTCGGGCCCGAGGCCCATGTACCCCTTCACTTCGCCCCATTTGCACTTAGACTATAAATAGACCCCCCATTCATCCTAGCTAGGCTTAGAAAATGTTTAGCTCATATTTGTGAGAGAGCTTTGCTCATCCACTTGGTTACCTTCTCCTCGGAGATTCGAGCCTCCACCGAAGAAGATCCCCCAAGCGGATTCAAGCCCCCTTTACGGGAAGATCCCTTGTGGATTCAAGACCTCCTCACGGAGAAGAACCGGTTACCGTGTATGGTCCTTAGTTGTCCGTGGATTCGTATATCGTTCTATGTACTCGAGGATCTAGCCCATGTGTGACTTATTCGTGTCGGTTTAGTGATTTCCTCTTGTGTTGTCCTTCCGTTCTTCCCCGTGTTCTTCGTGTTTTCCCTGGGATCCGCTCCTTTCATGAAAGATCGGGCGATTAGGGTCTCTACCCTACATCACCAAGCTAGGCCCTTCATTTGTAAGCAAAGCAAATGTATCCAATTTAGGCAGCATCATATTCTTCTGAACATTAGAATCGTTACCAAGAAACAAAAGTACCTAATAATTCAATTGGCGTGCGCGAGCTCTAGTAATTGGTCCAGCATGTATGACAACAGGGGCTGTGGGTGTAACTATGGTATTGATGTCCTCATCATCATCAATCTAAATTGGTGAAGGATGATCATAACATAATTCTTAATCTTGATTCACCCAAATGATTAATTCTTTATTCCGGAGGCTCATCAAATTATCGGTTTCACTTGATTCATCTTTTCTTTTCCCGGAGTTACAAGCTCTCTCAATTTTCTCGTCATGAAGATCCATCTAATCATTGCAAGTCTTCACCTTGTGTTTTTAACTTGTATTTCATTTCGATTGATCATTCTTTTGTTACCGGAGTTCTTCTTGGAGACTCTACATGATGGTTCATCAAGGATTTAATTCCTTCTCGAAGTGTTCATCGAGATTCTTTTCAAAGAAGCTCAAGTATTCTTCATCTTGCATTTCTAAGTGCAATTCTTTCTACCTTATCTTTTGGGATGGTGATATGCCATTCTTGACAATTTTCTTTCATGTTTCATGATTCAATAGTTGTCAGGAATGAGATATTTAAACCCATCATTTTCTTCCTTAGAGTTATCTTGGTATAGTTTTCACCTAAAGCCTTCCATTGGGAATGTTGCTCCTTGTGGTGATTACCTATGATCCAAGTTTTCTTATCACCTCAGTGCAAGAAGCTTCCTATTCTTTTCTAGCTATCAATCCAATCTATTGTTTCCGTTAGTGGCAGAATTTCACCTCATAATTTTGAGAAGTTTTCCATAAGCCCACTACAAGCTTATTCGTTTCGTTGTTGTTTTTTTCCAACAACTCTATTATAACCTTCTTGGAAGGGTGCTTTCCAAGCTCATTTGTGGCAGAAGTTGGCATTTTCATCTCCATTCTTTTGTTCCAATGATATATCGTCTATTATTTTTTCTGGAGGCATTGTGATGTTGCTCTCTTCTCTCATCATCTCGAATTGTGAGGATTGTGTTCTTTTCATGCTAATCCATTTAACCGGAGTGTTGTGTCATATCTGCAAAAATTTTCATCTTATCAAGTTTCAAATCCCTTTTCAACCGGAGTGCTGCCCGAATTGGTTCTTCCTTGTTCCTCTTTTCTAACGGAGTGTTTTCAACTTCGTTTATCTCCGTTGTATTCTTTTCTTGAAATGGTTTAACAACTCAAGGTTCTTTGGTTTCACTCGTTTGTCAAAGAAGCAACTTAGTTTTACCTGTTATCTTCCTCTTCCGTTTTCCCCTCCGGTGCCATCCTAGATGTCGGGACGAGATCCTCTCATAGTGGTGGAGTGTTGTAAAGCCCCGAGACCGTTGCGCCAGGTGTCTTCTAGTTATTCGCTGTTGTTGCCTTGTCATTTGTTTGCGTGTCATGCATTTCATATCATGTCATCATGTGCATCGCATTTGCATACGTGTTCATCTCGTGCATCCGAGCATTTTCCCCGTTGTCCGTTTTGCAATCCGACATTCCTATGTCCTCCGGCGCCCCCTTTTGCCTCTTTTCGTGTGTGGGTGTTAAACTTTCTCAGAATGGACCGAGATTTGCCAAGCGGCCTTGGTACACTACCAGTAGACCGCCTGTCAAGTTTTATGCCTGGAGTTCGTTTGATACTCCAACGGTTAACCGGGGAACCATAAAGGCCTCATGTGTGTTGCAGCCCAACACCCCTCTAAAGTGGGCCAAAACCCATCCGAACCCCCTCCATCCTCTCAGCCGTTCGATCATGATCGTGTGGCCGAAAACTGCACTCCATTTGGACTCTCCTAGCTCCCTCTACCTATATATATGTGATCCCCTCCGAATTTTTCGCGCAGTCCAAACCCTAGAGCTCTCCTTCCCCGCGCCACCGGACGCGTCCACGCCGCGCCGGACGTGTCCACCGCAGCCTCCACCTCACCTCGGCCAATCGCAGGCCGCCACCTCAGTGTCACCGCCACCTGGACCTATCCCCCACTGCAATGTGCCGCCGCCTCTCTCTCCTCCACCACGGGGCCCACGAAGCCCGGGCATGGCCCGCTTGAGCCCATCCGGCTGCGCCGCCGGCCCGCGCCTGCCGTGTCGCCCGCTCGCCTACCGCCTCCTCCGCCGGTGATCGCCGCTGACCACTGCCGGCGACCTCCACCGCGCCGCCTTGTGCGCCTCGCCGCCCCGCTCGTCCACGCGCGCCGTGCCGCCCGCTGCTCCACCGCACGCGCCCCCGCCGTCCTTGCTGCTCCTCCGGGCCTGCACAATGCCTCGACCCCGCCACCGAGCGCCGGCGCCGCCGCTGCGTCCCCGCCGCCGTTCGGCGTCGCCTAGCCGGCAGAGCTGCCCTCCGTCGCTCCTTGTCGCCGTTCCGGCTAGTAGGGCCTCGCCGGAGCCCCGACCACGCCCCACCTCCGTCCGGATACAGCGTCCCGCTTCTCCGGCGACCTCCTCCATGCCAAATCCGGCGGGTTACTCTGGTGAACCTCGAGATCCGCGCCAACCGTAGATCTGTACCGGAGGTTGACCTCGTTTCATCACTAAGTCATTTTTCTGCAGTATTTTGAGCCCCTGTTCATCGCATCACAACATCATCACCCTTGCTCCGTTTTGCGTCCATGAGATATCAAAATGTTCATCATGATATCCTCTTAGTTTTGTTCCATTGCACCATGCTTTTTTGAGTCCACTTTTATGCCCAAATTGTTGATGCAAGAGTGCTATAAAATGTTAGTTGCTGATTCTTATCAGATTATGAGCATTTGTCATTTTTGCCATGATTATCGTGTGCTGCATATGGGCATGAGCTCTACATGTGTTTTGTTATATGCCATTCCATCTTTACAGGGGTGTATGCCATGTATTTTTGTGATAAATGGGGTGACTAGCACAAGCATGCAAAGTAGCTCTCGTGATGTTGCTGATTTCAGAGACTTAGAATTTCACCAAGTCTTTGTCTGCTGTTATTTTTATGCCATCTATTCATGTTGCTATAGAGAGATCCATGATTCTTTTGAGTATGTTCAGTAAGGATAATTTTGAGATATGGTTGTGCGCTATCCATCCATGTCCCTGTTTGCATTTATGGAATAACCTAGCATGACTCAATCTTGCTCTACTTTTGCTATAAAATGTTCATGGCAGATTGTTTACATGTTAATCAATTTTGCCAAGGTTGTTGTAGTTGATCCATGCATGCTAGGAGATTGTTCTTGCCATGGTTAGCTTCTTGATCATGTCTTCTTGCTGGTAGTATGCTTATCTTGTCATGCCATTCCTTGTGTTGAGTGCATCGAGCTCGCAAACATGCCTTCATAATTCTGTTTATGCCATGTCCAGTTTTCTGCTAAGTCTTAATGTGTTAACGAAACTTGCTATGTTTACATGGGTGCCAACATATCTTCTAATCCTTTTTGGCTTATGGTCAGTAAGGGCCTTTTGTTATATGCTTTGAGTAGATTCATGCCATGCCTTGTATTGCTATGTTCTATTCCTATAGCATGTTGATACCTTGCTCTAAACATTGCTTCCTGATGTTAATTCCTGACATGTTATTTTCACTAAGTCTGTGATGCTGTTATCTTTTGCACTTTTGCCATGCTTGTTTGAACCTGCTGTCGGCGTTCTGGGATGGGGGTCCCCAGACTTGCCTGCCTGCGGCCTACGGCGTGGCTCAAAGGGGGGCCCAGTGCGGCCCATCTTCACCAACACAAACCCAAGACCCTCGCGAGGGGCCAAGCCTCGCGGGGCGGATGACGCGGAGCTTCCTCAGGCGCGGCCTCGTCAGGCTGGCTCACGAGGAGGCGGAGAGATCAAGGCGGGGTACCTCATGAGGTGCCCGTGACGCAAGCCGTGACGACCGGGGGCGCCAGGCGGGTGCCAGCCCGCGCAGTGTCCTCCCTTCCTCTTTGGTGCAAAGGGGGCAAGCGCAGCCGCAGAGTATCGAGGCATCAGGCAAAGGTTGCCATTTCGGTGCAACGAGACCAAGACCAGGAAGACTACGAGATGGAGGTCACCGTGGAGCCCAAGACGGCGTCATCACCAGAGCTTTGCGCAGGCGAAGACTACTTTTGTCAGGATAGCTGATACTAGCTGTCCCCCTTCAAATTAGCCCGCCATTGTTGGCTCCCTTCCCGCTCGATATTTGGGAAGAGGACCAGGGCCTCTATAAATAGGACCAGCCACCCACAGAGCTGGAAAAAAAAGAAGAAAAAGAGAGAGCTGGCCGGGGGGTTGGAAGGATAGAGAAGATCAGACGGCCCCTGTCGGCGGGCGTCCTCGCCGTTCCCCGTCACCTGCCGTCAACGCCACCACCGGCCCGGCGGGGGACGAGCAGCAAGCATCGTCCCAGCATCCATCCGTGCGGCAAGACGGCCGCACCGCGACTCCCTCGCTCACCCCAGCTGGTTCTTCGTCCTGCGCGCTCCGCGTGCCCATGGAGGCTCAGGCTGCACTCATCGCAGCGAACGAGCTCCTACGCTACCGTCCCGTCGACGATGTCTACGAAGAATGGCTCGACCGCGTCGCCAAGCTCGTCCGCGCTGCAGGGGGCTCTCCTGCGCCGTCCGTTCCGCTGCACCGCACCTCGCCCCGCGCAGGCAATGAAGCTCCGGCGGTGCCCCGGCCACCTCCTCCTAAGGAAGGCGCCATGGCTCCAAGGCGCGTGGCCCCTGGGCGGAACCCGCTCCGTCAGGCGCCAGCGCAGCAAGAGCAGAGCTGTCAAGAAGTCCCTCACCCGCAAGAAGCTGCCCGGGCGCTCCCTGCTCCAGCACCTCGCGACCATGCTCCTGCTCCCGCGCGTGAAGACCCCGCGCTTCTCCCAGCTGCTGCGTGTGGGGACATGCAAGACCAAGTTCCCCGTCATCCATGGCCTCCCGTGGCCACAGTAGGCTGCTGCGCCTTCACCGCCGAGCTACGCAACGTCATGTGGCCCGGCAAGTTCAAGCCAGACTTGCCTCCTCGCTACGACGGCACCGCTGACCCTGCAGAGTTCCTCCAGCTCGTACTACGAGCTGGGCATCAAAGCTGCCAACGGAGACGAGAAGGTCATGGCGAACTGGTTCCCCATGGCACTCAAGGACGGGGCCCGCACCTGGCTCCTAAACCTGGCTCCAGGCACAATCTCCTCCTGGGACGAGATGCGCACCCGCTTCATCGCCAACTTCCAAGGCACTCGCGACCGGCCACCCGCAGTGAGTGACATGCGCCGCATCAAGCAACAGCCCGGGGAGACCCTGCAGAAGTACATCCAGCGCTTCAACAACGCGCGCCTCAAGATTCCCAAGGTGACTGAGGAGGCCATCATCTCGGCCTTCTCCGACGGCGTGCGCGACGTCAAGATGAAGGAGGAGCTCGCGATGCATGAAGACCTGTGCACTTCCTTGGAACTATTCAACCTGGCAACCAAGTGCGCCAGGGCCGAGGAAGGGCGTCTCTCCCTCCTCGAGCTGCCTGCCGCAGACCCAGAAGAGAAGAAGCCCAAGGCCAAGGATGTGAAGCGCAAGGGGGCTGCCGTGCTGGCAGCAGAACCAGACACCAAGTGGGGCAGAGATCAGCCCGAACCTTCCAAGGGCAGCCGGTACTGTGTGTACCACGACCTCCACACCCACAACACCAACGAATGTCAAGAGCTCCGAGCCATGTGAGAAGGAAGGATTGGCCGTCGCCCTGACCGCAGTGACCGGGGCTACGGCCGAGGAGGAGGTAGGAACGCAGGACGCTGGGAAGACCGTGGCCCGCGCCAAGGGTGGCGCGATCAACCTCGCGGGGATCGCTGGCAAGACCCGCCTCGCGAGGGAGGCTAGAGAGATCAGCCTCGCGAGGGAGACTGGAGGGATCAGCCTCGCGACGATCGCCCGCAAGGCAACGCAGGCCTCCCACCGCTGCCGCCGCAGCCAAGAAGAAACGAGGACCACCACCAGGACTAGGGGGCTGGGGGCTTCCAGGAGCCGCGTGCGATCGCCTGCATCCTGGGCGGGGCACAAGCCCCAGCCTCTCAGCACATCTTCAAGCAGTTCGCCCGCGATGTGAACGCAGTCCTCCCCAGGCTCGAAGCCACACGCCCTCTCAGGTGGTCGGCGTGCCCCATCACGTTCAGCTCAGCAGATCAGCTCAAGTGTGCGGCTACAGCCGGAGTCCTCCTGATGCTTTGTTCCCCAATCATCAGCAACGTGGTGGTCACCAAGACCCTCATCGATGGTGGAGCAGGGCTCAACGTCCTGTCCATGGAAACATTCAACAACCTCCAAGTGCCCTACAGCCAGCTTCAGCCAACCAAGCCTTTCTCCGGTATCACCGATGGCTCCACGGTCCCGATTGGGCAGGTTCGCCTCCCTGTCACCTTCGAGGCACGCGACAACTACCGCGCCGAGCTTATCGACTTCGACGTCGCTCACATTCGCCTGCCGTACAACGCCATCCTTGGGTACCCAGCGCTGGCCAAGTTCATGGCCGTAACTCACCACGGCTACAACGTCCTCAAGATGCCAGGAAGCGGCGGAGTCATCACGGTGCCATGTGAAGAGAAGGACGCGGTGTGTTCCCTGGAACGAGCCTTTCAGTCCGCGTCACTGGAAGACCCGGATCATGGAAGCAGGAGGCCTCCCGAGACCGCCCCTAAGAAGAAGAAGACATCGTCCGGCCCGACCACTCAGGAGGCAGGCCCCTCTGGGCCCGCGCCTGCCCAGGGGAACCTCCTTCCATTGCTTAGGAAAGCGCGCCCGACGCCCTCCTCAGGCAGGGCTCAGGGGCTCTCCCCTGGAGGGCCACCGACCTAGCTAGGGTCATGAGGGAGGCGCTTGGGCACCACATGGAGGCGTGTTTCGAAGCACGTTTCCCTCAAGAAGGAGCATGGCAAGGAGACCCAGACCCTCTGGAGTTCGTTAGCAAGGCCATTCAGGAGCTACAGGAGTCAAGAGTCATGAAAGGCGGCCGCCGCCTACCAGCACTGGCTCCCCATCCAGGCGAGGATGGTGGGCTGCGCGCCTGCATCGACATACCAGGGCTCAACCGAGTCGCCTCTCTGGAGCGCCTCTGGCCCTCGTGAGTGGGGCGCTGCGGAGGCCCACCCCACAGCTACGTTCGCATGCCTTACGGCTTGCCGAACGCGGCTGACATGTACCAACGCCTCATGAGGGGCATCACGGAGGCACGAGAGGCAGGGCGTTCCGGAGCCCTGGCAGGGATGGAGATGGCCCGTGAGGAGCCTCCAGCGCCTCCGGAGCCTCCTGAGGCCCCTGGGCCTGGGGGCTCGTGAGGATCGGCTCCCGCAGCCCACCGAGCCTGCTACACCAACGCTCCTTCGTCCTCAACATTATCAGGTGACATCTTTCGAGTTTTGTTTGCAGCTGGGAGCGCCCCCCAGGGCTGCATTATTCCCAGGCCGCGTGGGTCCGTCCCTGCGGCGTGTATCCCTTTTTATTCCATGTTGTTAGCTTACCTTGTTGGGGGCGCCCCTCGGGCTGCATGATCCCCAAGCCGCTTGGGCCAGGCCCAGCGGCATGTATCCCGTTTGCGTTTATTTCCGATTATGCGTTAGACCCACCATGCTTGATTATTTGATACCGGTCCACGGCACCTGTTCTTCTCCATGCCGACCACTTGCACGTTAAAGGGGGGGTACTTGAGCATCGCGACTCAGGGCTCTTACTGGCTCTCCAGCCCTCACCCTCTGGCCTTGTCCATGGCATCGCGACCTAGCATACCAGCGACGGCTGAGACCAGCTCGAGGGCCGGTGACCCGAGGACGTAGAGTGCCGACATCTAACCAATTTGCAGGGACACATCACAAGATAAGGCCCAGTGCCAGGCGCAACCCGCCTACAGGTAGGGCCCCGTGAATCCCGCGCTGGCTCACGTGTGCCCAGATACACCTCGCCAGGCCCTACCGTGCCAGCCACGTGTCAGGGCAGGGCTGTACACGCCCCGGGGGCTCCTCCCGGAGGGGGCTCCCTCCCTCGTACCAGTGGAAGCACCATGCTCCGTGCTGGCTGACGACACTGCCGAGGAGCGGCTATGCCCGTACACATACGGTAGCGTTATGCTCCGCGCTGGTGATAAATAACTGAGGGTGGCCCCCGGGCCGCACCAATCTCAGGGAGCCCAGAGCTCAGTGTCTAGCCTCATCGTAACGCCTCCCCTCGAGAGTGCCGCGCGAGGGGGCTGGGCACGGGGGCTGCGCCTGGGTCACACCTAGACGCACGCCGCCCAGCCAAGTCCCCCCGGGCCTGGTTCGTCGCGCGTCTCTCCCTGAGCCGAGCCAAGGTACGCAGGCGGTTTGAGCGTCACGGGGGACTCCTGAGCATCGCGACTCAGGAGCCTAACTGGTCACGTAGCCCCTCACTCCGTGGCCCCGTCCTGGTTTCCGGTCGGGACCAACGCTGGGTGAGGTACGCGCGCGGCCGGGCTCTGCAGACGTAGAACGGTAGATCCACCCGCATCACGCCTCCCTACTTGCTGTTCGTGTGTCAAGGGGGACTCCTGAGCATCGCGACTCACGAGCCTAACTGGTCACGTAGCCCGTCACTCCGTGGCCCCGTCCTGGTTTCCGGTCGGGACCAATGCTAGGTGAGGTACGCACGCAGCCGGGCTCTGCAGACGTAGAACGGTAGATCCACCCGCATCACACCACCCTACTTGTTGTTCGTGCGCCAAAGGGGACTCCTGAGCATCGTGACTCAAGAGCCTAACTTGTCACGTGGCCCCTCACTCCTGGGCCCCGTCCTGGTTTCCGGTCGGGACCAACGCTGTGTGAGGCATGCGCGGGGCCAGGCTCTGCCGGCGTAGAACATAAGCAAGTAGGAAGGAAAGGCACAAATTTCAAGAAGTTCAAAAGCAAATATTACAGTCCACACTGTTATCTCGATGCCAAACGCAAGTTTAACGCCTCCCCGAGGCATGATACATGTGCAGGAATTAAAGGCAGGACAGGAGCCGCGACGGAGTCACTTATCGGTGATGGAGCGGCGCAGATTGAGTACGCCTCACGGAGCGGTGGGGTCGGCAGCGCCTTGCTTCGGCTTGGTGCTGAAGGCCCGAAACTTCCCCAACAGGGCCTCTACACGACCCTTCACGGCCTCGTGTCACACCCTGATTTTCAAGCCACTACACTAAAACTAACAATCATGATAAAATGTGGTTTGACAAAAACTTTTGAGTGTTTTGGACCTTGCCTTGATTGGTTTTTGTCTGCTGTTTGCAAGTGCTCTAAAAATCAAATAAATCCTCCAACTCCTATACTTCATCTCCTTGCTCCAAACTCTTGAACCAATAATCATGCCATGTGTATAGGACATAAAAATAATTTCTTACAAAAATAATTTGGCCAAATAGTATTTTTAAAAAAATTAGTTTTTCAAAAACCCCTGAATTGAGGTTTGCACTTCAAGTACTTAATTAAGGGAAGTAAAAATCTTTCCAAAAATATTTTTGACTCCTATTAGATATAGGATACCCAGAAACCACAAAAAGATAATTTTAAAAGTTATTTTTCTATTTTATTTAAAGTCTTTTTCTTAAGGCCAGAAATGGTCTTAAATAGGTTAAAATTATTTAAAGGCTTTAAAAATATTTGAGAAAAATTAGGGAGACTCAATGGACATATATTTTCCATATATATGAGTTTCAACTTATGGTCATGATCAAAATATTGGACAAAACCCTCCAGAACCATTTCAGCTCATTTCAAATATTTGAAATATTTCTATAAGAAATATTTTCAAATAAATCTAGGAAAATTCTAGCATGTCACATATGACATTTTTTATGATCTTGCCAAGTACCATGTCATGGAGAACAGTATAACCCCATGAAAACCTCTCAAAACCACTTCTGTCCTTTTCAAGTTTGAACAGCTTTGCACTGTCAAACATGTCCAAATGCTCTCAAACTTGGTGCACATTCTCAAATGGTGTAATAATGGATCTAGACCAAATGGAACAAGTTCGAGAGAATTTTATCTTGATCAAAGTACCCCAAAACCCTTTCTGTCCAGAACCAAATTTGAACAACTCTACATTGCCAAGTGTGTCCTTTTGATCTGAATTTTTGTGGACATGTTCAAATCCTCAAATGATGACACTAAACCAAGTGGTGCACCAAGGAGAATAGTTTTGGATGACTAAATCTTGAAAAACCCATTTCTGTCGATTTCTAGGGTTTACAAAAGTTGCACTGGCAACTTTGCCCAAATGAGCTCAAAATTGGTGGAAGGCCCTAATTATATGAGAAATTTCACCCTGTGGAGTCTCATGGCAAATGGAAATCATCTGCTTGCCCAAACCACCATCAAACACCTTTTGGCAGAAATTTAAAATGCATGTTTTGGCCATTTCCATTAATCTCCATGAGCTAAGCTTTCTCCCACGGCATCATCTGGTCCTCCACTAACCCCTTCATCTTTCCCTGCCCAAGGAGCCATGATGATTGGTGGTGAAAAGCTCTTTTTCCCTCTCTGGACAGCACCATTTCTCTCTCTCAACCTCCCTCCTCACTCCAGTGGATCCCCGGGGCATCCAATGCCATTGTCACATTGTTTACTCCCACCTGCAGCTTCCAGACACAAGTGGGCGCGTGAGGACGCGAGAAAAAGCCGCGGGTGCCGGCCATTTGCGCGCTCTGGAGCATGTCAGCGTGCTCCCGACCGTTGACGCTGCACTCCCCCACCACCTCGAGCCTTACCCACGCGCCAGAAGGACCACCTCGGTGTCCGCAACACGGCAAGCTGCCGGCCCCCTCCTTCCTCTCTCCCCCCTGCCCGTCCCACGCATGGACAGAGCGCCGCCTAGCTCCGCCACTCTCTGCTCAAGCACGGGTCCCGCCCTCGAGCTCACCCCGCTCCTCCTCTCTCTTCCTGGCGCCCTGCTCAATGCCCACGAGGGCCGCAGACAGCCCCGAACCGCTTCCCGTGGCCACCATGGCCATTTCCGCGGATGCCCGTAGGCCACGTCCACGGTGAGCCATGGCCTCGCCATTTAAGGGCCCCCGAGGCCTCCCTCTGGATGCCCTTCGCTCTCTCTCCCTCCCAGCGACCGCCTGGACCAAGCCAACTCCCTCCTCGTGCCCTCCATCCACCACCATGGCCAGAGCCTTTCCGTCGGCCTCCGCTTAAATTCGCGCCCACCACTCCTCCTCCTCCCCTCTATACCGCACCAGAGCACTTCCACCATCACCGCGGGCCCCTCCCGCGCTTCTCCCTCTCCTCTCCATGGCCATGCCGTCGAGTTCCATCACCACCGTCGGCCTTGCCTGCCGCGGCCGAGGATGCGCTCGCGTCTGGCCACCCTTGCGGTTTTGGCGCACCTCGGAGGATGCGGCACACTCTCCTGAGCATGCCGGTATGCCGGGCGTCGCCGGAGGTGGCCGGTACCACCGGGGAGATCACCGGTGCCCGCTCGGCCTCGCCTCCCCTACCTCTGCCTGTTCGAGCGGGAGGAAGGCGAAGGCCTGAGTGCTGGGCCCCGCGCGTCGGTGACCCAGCGGGTGGGCCCCGACCGTTTAAGTGGAAACGGCTTCGGCCGGATCCGCCTCCCCTGCGTGAAGGCGTACTCCCGCGAAGCCGCCTTCGACATCACCACCTCTGCCCACGCAGCCGTGGCACTGGGCCGGCCCACGGTCTATCTGTCGCCTTGTGCGCATGATAAGGTTAAAGCCTTATTCCCTTTTTCCTTTTCAAGTCAACTTCAAAAATCCATAAATAATTCATGAGAGCTCCAAATCCAATGATTCAAATTTCTAGTAGTTTCTAATTCATGCCCTATATCATGGTGCTATTTTAACATTTTTCCAGAAGTATTTCTTTCACAAATAATTATCAAATACCATTTTTCCATTTCTGTCATAAACTTTAGAAAATCATAGAGGGCTCAAATTTGATCCAAATGCCATGATTCAAGATCCTAGATACTTCTAAGTTCATAACTTAGTTTTTCAACATTTTTCCTAATACTTTCTGTGCCACACAAGATAATGAGTCATTTCTTCATATTTGTCAACTTTGCAAATTCATAGGAAAACCATTTCAACTCCAAATCCAGTAAAACCAATTCCTAGATGCTTCTAAAATCATCCTTTGTTAAATGGGTGCCTTTGCTCATTTTTCAAAAATATGTTTATGTACACTTCTTGCAAATCCATAAACCCCTTGATTCCATCATATCAAAATGTTTAGAAATATCCACGGACCCAATTCCAATGAAACCACTCTGGTTATTTTTCATATAACCTGAGATGTTCTAGAAAAGTCAAATCAATATTTGTAGAGCACTTTTATTTTCTACATTGTTGTGTTGCTTATTGTGGTTGCTTTCGACGATAGTTGATGAAGTAGATGAAATGCTCGGAGTTGGACCACAGATATTTGAAGACCTCGAAGACTTTGTTAAAATAGGCAAGCAACCCTTTGACCATGTCTATGAAACCCTTTTTATGCATGTCATATAGCACTTTATTAGTTTTGCTTCAGAATCATGATGAGATGGTAACCACTTTGGTAGGTTGCCTTCGTTACTTCCTCGTTGATACCTGCATTATGCATGACCCTACCTTCTTATGAGGGTTATGCCGGTGGGAGTAGATAGGATGCTAAAGTAGTTGCTACACAAAAAGGGACGGGAATATGCATGGTGATGGAGACAAAGTATTTTGAAAGGACTTTTCGAAAACCCCGTCGGGTGCCACTTATGCCCGAGGGAGATAATGAGATGGGTAACCACTTGATGACGAAGTGGTGTACCGAGGCAAGTGTGTGTGTGTTGCTTTCAAAAACGAATTGGTTTAAGTTGCGACCGTCATTCCAACCTTACATGCGCAACCACTCTAGCCTTATATGGGAAAGGGCATTATTGATTACCTAGGCCGATACTAGCTTTGAGCCCGCATTACTAGTGACGGGGGAGAGTTGGTGCTCTCTCTCGGGATGGGGTCGTGCCAGGTAGGGCGGCCAAGAACATTTTTATGGGGCACCGGACACACCGTTGGTACCCCGTGCCAGTGGTATGTGATGAATATAGGAGCGAGGCTCCACAATTTTAAGTTGTGAAATGTTGGGCACGGGGGTTACTACCAATCGAGTGGACTCCATGTTAGTGTCGTCTAGGGAAAGATAGTGATCGGGTGCTTACCCCGGGTACTTCAGGTACCGCGGGTCGTGGATGACACGGAAGTTCCCCGGATCTTGTGGGTAAAGTGTGCAACTTCTGCAGAGTGTAAAACTATTCGAATAGCCGTGTCCACGGTCAAGGACAGTTGGGTAACCGCTCTTGGGCTACGTCCACTTGTTTTCAACAAGTGTGTAAGTGGGAAGAACTACTTGGGTCAAGTCAAAGGACTTGACATGATTGAGTTGGGTTGATGCCCACTCTATTTATGTTGATATCTGTAACCTGTCCTCATGAATTCTCCTGATGCATGTCTTACAAGTTGTTGAACATGTCATTGCACTCAAAACTAGCTTTCCGCAAAAATTTACCTATATCATGCATTGTTGTATCTTGAACCAAAACATGGGTTGCTTGCGAGTACATTCAAAGTACTCATTGGCTTGCCACTGGTTATTTTATTGGCCAGGCATGAAAGAACAGGATATGATGAAGAATACTTCGTGACGAACATGCGAGCTAGGACGCTTCCCAGTCAGAATGCCTGTAGGGTTAAGGCAGTTGGCATGGATCCAAGTTATCAACAAAGATTTCCGCTGCGATGTTATACTCAAGACTCGGCCATAATGGTCCTACTTGTGCAATACGGTATGTATGGATGTAAGACTCTCGTTATTCAGCTTCTGTGTGTTCAGTGAGCATTGATCTCTGGGATCACTGTACATGTGCATTCAGTGATCACGACTTATGAGTCGGGGTCCCCACACCTTGGCAGCAGCAGCGGCACGCTCGCCGCTCACTGGCTCTAGCAGGCTGTCGAGGTCGACACCGGGATCGCGAAGGTAGATGTGGGTGAGGACCCGCGTCATTGTTGCAGAAGACAGGACACGTGCCTCGGCCTCGGCCGCAGGGCCAAGGCCAAGGGCGACATCTTCTAGAGCGTGAACCAGAAAGGGGAGCAAAGGCGATAGGGGAGAGACACGCGAGGACCTCGCCGAGCAACCTCGCGCCTGCCGATGCACAGACCCGGCGACACACCAGAGAGCGGCCCCTGATCCTTGAGATAAGTCATCACCCGGAAGCACCAGCTGCCGTGGCACCATCCCCGCACCTAATGCTATCCCGTGTTAGCGACGCCGCTCTCCTTTCTCACCAAACGACGGCTGCTTGGGCGCCAAAGGGGATCTCCTGAGCATCGCGACTCAGGGGCTCTTACCGGACTCCGGGTCGCTCACCTCCTGGCCTTGACCACGACATCGCGACCTGGCATACCAGCGACGACTGAAGCCGCCTTGGTACTGGGACCTGTCGGCGCAGAGCACCGAGCCCTCGTGAGGTTCGAAAGGGAGGACTGAGCTAAGACGGAATGAGCAACTCGCGCAATTCTACGACAAAGGTTATATTAACAAAACTGGATCACAGGCACCTTACAAGCCCCCACGGGACGCGTTTTTGATTCCTCGCAGGGAACAGATCCTAAAGGGACACAAACTACGCACGACCCTACAAAGGACGCCATCATCAACAGTGGGCCGTCAAGCACCGATGCCAACCCCATCCAGATCAGAGTCAGCGGCGGCCTGACGAGCCCGCCCTACTCCAGGAGCGGCGCCGGCTCGGGGGCTCGTAGCTGTCGTCGCTCGTCTCTGGAGTCGCGAAGAGCTCGCCGGAGTCGCTGGAGCCTCCGACGCTTCCACTGCCTGAGGAGCCGCCAAGGGAGCGGTTGGCGGGCCCAGTCCTCGTCGCGGCAGGGTCCTGGCCACCTTCCCCGGGGCAACACTCTAGCCGGCGCCCGCTCGCATCGAAGACCTTGAAGAGCATCACTGAAGCACCGTCGTAATCCAAGTGGACCGCGAAGACGCCCCTTACCCTGCAAACCCGGGCGATCTCTCTCCAGCCCCGAGTCATGAAGACCTCGCCCGGGGCAACGACCGCGACCTCTGCCTCGGTCGCGAGGGTGCTGCAACCGGCATGCTGCAGCCAGAGCTCCAGGGGCTCCCCCTGCGGGACGATGGAGGCGAAGAAGGGAGGAAGGCGGATCCAAGACTGAAGAGGAATGGCGACGTGGAGCATGAACTCTCGGGAGGAGCCCTCGGTGTGGACCCCAGGGGGGACGACCCACACCTTCGTGACCCGTCGGCGCCGACGGCGGCACCGCCCATGGCAGTCAGCATCAGCTCCTTCGGGGCCCTTGACGTGGGCGTACAATGGCAGCGGGAACCCCGGCGGCACCCGCTCGCACCAAGGCCTTGACACCACCTGAAGGGCCCCCCTCATCCGAGCCACGGGGGGCGAGCCGTTTCTTCGGCGGGAGTGGGTCTGGTTCCCCTCTGGGAGCCTTTCCCTTCTTTGCCGTCGAGAACCGGCGGATCGGAGCCATCGCAGCAAGACGGAGCAAGGATCGGGAAGAAGGGGAAGCAAGGAGGGATGGACTGGAAGGGCGCGCGTTGTTCCGTACTTATGGCCGGCGAAGGCCAACCGCCTGCCTCCACGGTTGCAGGTAATCACGACCCACTTTGCATGGAGGGACTTGTCCAATCCGTGCAGTTGCCGAGGCGCCATGGGGAAGTGGAGCCGCCCACGTCCAATCAACCGCCACGCGGCGCCCAAGGCCGCAGGCTGTTAGGGCCCGCGGCGCTTCGCTCTTGCCCTTCCGCCTCCCTGCACGGACAAGTCCGAGCGCGCCTTGGGCCCGGGGGCTACTGTCGGCGTTCTGGGAACGGGGGTCCCCAGACTTGCCTGCCTGCGGCCTGTGGTGTGGCTCAAAGGGCGGCCAGCGCGGCCCATCTTCACCAACAAAAACCCAAGACCCTTGCGAGGGGCCAAGCCTCGCGGGGCGGACGACGCGGAGCTTCCTCAGGCACGGCCTCGTCAGGATGGCTCACGAGGAGGCGGAGAGATCAAGGCGGGGTACCTCACGAGGTGCCCGTGACGCAAGCCATGACGACCGGGGGTGCCAGGCGGGTGCCAGCCCGCGCAGTGTCCTCCCTTCCTCTTTGGTGCAAAGGGGGCAAGCGCAGCCGCGGAGTACCGAGGCATCAAGCAAAGGTTGCCATTTTGGTGCAACGAGACCAAGACCAGGAAGACTACGAGACGGAGGTCACCGTGGAGTCCAAGACGGCGTCATCACCAGAGCTTTGCGCAGGCGAAGACTACTTTTGTCAGGATAGCTGATACTAGCTGCCCCCTTCAAATTAGCCCGCCATTGTTGGCTCCCTTCCCGCTCGATATTTGGGAAGAGGACCAGGGCCTCTATAAATAGGACCAGCCACCCACAGAGCTAGAAAAAAAAGGAAGAAAAAGAGAGAGGTGGCCGGGGGGTTGGAAGGATAGAGAAGATCAGAAAGAGAGGGAGAGAAAGGTGACTGAGCTCCTCCCAGCAGTTCATCACCCCAGCCAAGAACAGACCCTCGCGAGCCTGTTCTTCCTTGTATTGGTCATCATCATCAGCCCAAGAGGCAATCCACCACACCACACACTAGAGTAGGGTATTACACCACAACGGTCGCCTGAACCAGTATAAACTCTGCGTCTCTTGTGTTGTTCTTTCCATAGTTTAGATCCTAGCAAGGCGGAGGGGTGCAGGTAGGTAGGAGGCGAAATCTCCGTGCGCACCCCAGTGTTCGAACCTCAAGGGTCTGCCGGAACCCGAAATCCGACACCTGCTCTTGTGTGTTTTAGCCGTAGCTCAGTGTTCATCTTTTGTCAAGTATCTTGAGTAGATCACTGCCGTGTGCTTTGTTGTTATGTTGGAGTGCAATAGCTTAGTTTCTTGTTGCGTTCTAGATGGCATCATGCTGTTAATCGCAGATTTGTGCCATTCTTGTTTTGCTTGCCATTTGCAAACCGTGCATCCGATTCCGGTGATCTTTATATCGATTTCGACTGAAATCAACTCATCTTTCCAGTGGTGCACTTGGGTTTGCCAATTTGAGGCCTGTTTCAATATTTTCCTTCCGGAGCACACATATGCATTGCATATCACATCCCGCATATAATGCCATGTTTTGCATCATGTTGCTTGCGCATTGCACCGTGGTTGATTGTTGTTTCCTGCTTGTGTTCTTGCCTTGGGTAGAGCCGGGAGACGAGTTCATGTTTGTGGAACCCGTTGAGTACGTTTACGAGGATCAAGCTTACGTCAACTCAGAGAACTTTGCAGGCAAGATGACCATACCCTCGAAATCACTTCTATCTTTGCTTGCTAGTTGCTCGCTCTTTTGCTATGCTGCGATACCTACCACTTTCTATATCATGCCTCCCATATTGCCATGTCAAGCCTCTAACCCACCTTGTCCTAGCAAACCATTGTTTGGCTATGTTACCGCTTTGCCCAGCCCCTCTTATAGCGTTGCTAGTGGCAGGTGAAGCTGAAGTTTGTTCCATGTTGGAACATGGATATGTTGGGATATCACAATATCTCTTATTTAATTAATGCATCTATATATACTTGGATGGCTCGGCCTTATGCCTGGTGTTTTGTTCCACTCTTGCCTCCCTTTTTTCCGTCATACCGGTGTTATGTTCTTTGAATTTGTGTTCCTTACGCGGTTGTGTGTTATGGGAACCCCTTGACAGTTCGCTTTGAATAAAACTCCTCCAGCAAGGCCCAACATTGGTTCTAACATTTTCCACCTAAGCCTTTTTCCCTCGAGTTATGCAGACTCAAGGGTCATCTTTATTTTAACCCCCCAGGCCAGTGCTTCTCTAAGTGTTGGTCCGAAACGGGTAGCCTGCGGGGCCACCTCGGGAAAACTTGAGGGTTGGTTTTACTTGTAGCTTGACCTATCCGGTGTTGCCCTGAGAACAAGATATGTGCAGCTCCTATCGGGATTGTCGGCGCATCGGGCGGCGTTGCTGGTCTTGTTTTACCATTGTCGAAATGTCTTGTAACCGGGATTCCGAGAATGATCAGGTCTTCCCGCTAGAAAGAATATCCTTCGTTGACCGTAAGAGCTTGTGATGGGCTAAGTTGGGACACCCCTGCAGGGTTTTGAACTTTTTAATTAAAATGCATCAACCATGTGTGTAGCCGTGATGATCTCTTTTCGGCGGAGTCCGGGAAGTGAACACGGTTCTTTTGTTCTGCTTGAACGTAAGTAGATTTAGGATCACTTCTAGTTCACGACCATGCTTTGCTTCTCTTCTCGCTCTCATTTGCGTAAGTTAGCCACCATATAAGCTAGTGCTTGCTGCAGCTCCACCTTACTACCTTTTCCTACCCATAAGCTTAAATAGTCTTGATCTCACGGGTGTGAGATTGCCGAGTCCCCGTGACACACAGATTACTTCCAAACACATTTGCAGGTGCCATATATACCAGTGCAGATGAAGCAACTGAGCTCAAGCGGGAGCTCGACGAAGATCATGTTTGTTGTGTGATGAGGACATCAATACTATTGTTACACCCACAGCCCCTGCTGCTGTACATACTGGACCAATTACTAGAGCTCGCGCACGCCAATTGAATTATCAGGTACTTTCGTTTCTTGGTAATGATTCTAATGTTCATGTGAATATGACGCTGCCTAAGTTGGATACATTTGTTTTGCTTACAAATGAAGGGCCTAGCTTGGACAAGAAAGATGAACCTTGGAGCAAGTTCAAGCATGGAGATGATGGCATGTGCAAGGGGAACAAGAACCGAGTTACAAGTAATGATTCTAGGACTCTGAAGCCACCATAATGAGTTCATGAAGCATGGGACGAAATATACAAGATGCCACTTCATAAATTTCGTCTAGAGGCTATTCTAGGTGCTGCATCACCTTATTATTGGGCCAGGCCCATGTATTTTCGAAGTACTTAAGTATAGGATGTTTTTAGAGTCCGTATGTGTGGGGAAACAAGAGTTAGGGTTGGTTTCGGACCCCTCCACCAAGGGCCACAAAATTCCCCCTCTCTCCTCCATATATACAGCCCTTAGGGCATCGTTTAGACTTTGGGTTTTGTTTAGATTAAAAGTTCGCCATAGCTGCAACTTCACGTACTTCGTTTGTGTCCAACGACCAGACCAAGACGTCACAGAACCCCACCTTGATCAATAAAGCTTTCATCTTATATTCACAATATCCAGATTGCAATCTCAGTTTCTTGCTTGTCCTATGTTTGCTCGCAGGAAACAGGCCCTCGGGGTTAGGTTGATCATGCTCCGGCATGGTCAATAACCCCTCGAAGTTGGTTTAGTGATTGCTAAGGCGCGACGTCCTCGCACGTTTGTAGTCGGATCGTCAAAATCGACTTCCTCTAAAACGATAGCCACTATCTCATCGAAAGACGGGACACCTTTGCCTCTACCACTTGATAGAGGCAAAGGTGTCCCGTCTTTCGATGAAATAGTGGCTATTCTTGATGATGTAATGCTATATTTATGTGTTGTGTGAAGTGGCGATTGTAAGCCAACTCTTTATCCCTTTCTTATTCAATACATGGGATGTGTAAAGATTACCCCTCTTGCGACATGCCTACTATGCGGTTATGCCTCTAACTCGTGCTCCGACACGTGGGAGATATAGCCGCATCGTGGGTGTTACAGGTATTTTTCTCTTATTTGTGATGATGTCTTTCATATACTTTGCATAAGGAGGCATTTTCAAGATATCAGTCAAGCGAGTACGCAAAAAGACTGGCCTCAACATTTCACCAAAGCATTCAAATTATTCATCATCATTCTTATTAGTTGACTTGGGTGGAAAAGACATAGGTTTTTGAACCCACGGTTCTCTTTCTTTACCGTGTTTTCTAGCCACAAAGTCTATTTTGACATATCTTTTATTTTTAGGTTGTGGGTTATCAAGATTAGCAGGTGGTTCTATCTCAACATCATTATCTGGTTCTTTTTCATTGTTTGGTTGAGAGTCTTCATGAACCTCATCATTAGCTTTTTCATCATCAGTATGTTAGTATTCATTACCAGATTGAGTTTCAGCATCAGAGATAGAAACTTCATTATCATTATCAGGCGGTTTTTCTATTTCAGGTTCACCAGGAGCATGTGAAGTCCTATCATTCTTCTTTTTCCTTTTCTTTTTAGAAGAACCAGGTGCACTAGTGTTAGCCCTTTGTGAATCTTGTTCAATTCTTTTAGGATGTCCCTCAGGATAATATGGTTCTTGAGTCATTTTACATCCTTTAGTTGCAACTCTAACAGCAAAGTCATGCATATTGTGATTCATTTCATCAAGCAATTCTCTTTGAGATTTAGCAACTTGTTATAATTGAGTTTGAACCAAAGAAGCATGCTTTCCAACACCTCTAACATTATTTGATATTCTAAATAACAAGTCACTCAAGCAAGCAATCATATCAGAATTATATTTCAATTGTTTCATAATATTTGCATTGAAGTGATCTTGTTTTCTAATGTAGTTTTCAAACTCATAAAGGCATTGACTAGGATGCATATTGTGAGGATTATCATTATCATTGAACTTAATAAGAGAATTTACCTCTACCACCTTAGGCATTGGTGGTGTATTAAGCCCATGTATTTCTTCAATAGGAGGTAAATTTCTAACATCTTGAGCTTTAATACCTTTTTCCTTCATAGATTTCTTTGCCTCTTGCATATCTTCAGGAGTGAGATATAATATACCCCTCTTCTTTGGAGTGGGTTTAGGCGGTGGTTCAGGAATAGTCCAAACATCATAATTTTTCAATATGTTATTCAATAATTCTTCAGCTTGTCCAACAGTTCGTTCATTGAAAACACAACCAGCACAACTATCTAGGAAGTCCCTAGAAGCATCGGTTAGTCCATTATAGAAGATATCAAGTATTTCATTTTTCTCAAGAGGATGATCAGGCAAAGCATTAAGTAATTGGCAAAGCCTCCCCAAGCTTGTGGGAGACTCTCTTCTTTAGTTTGCACAAAGTTAAATATTTCATGTAAGGCAGCTTGTTTAATATGAGCAGGAAAATATTTTTCAGAGAAGTAATAAATCATGTCCTGGGGACTACACACACAACCATGAGCAAGAGTATTGTATCAAGCTTTAGCATCACCCTTTAATGAGAAAGGAAATAATTTGAGAATAAAGTAATAGCGAGTTTTCTCATAATGAGTAAAAAGGGTGGCTATGTCATTCAACTTAGTAAGATGTGCACAACAGTTTCAGTTTCATAACCATGGAAAGGATCAGATTCAACCAAAGTAGTTAACTCTGTGTCGACAGAGAATTCATAATCCTTATCATCAATAAAGATAGGTGAAGTTGCAAACTTAGGATCATATTTTATTCTAACATTCAGAGATTTTTCTTTGTACTTGTGTAATAATTTCTCTAGATCATCTCTATCATTGCAAGCAAGAATATCTCTAGTTGTTTCTTCACTCATAACATAACCTTCCAGTACCTTAGGCAATTCATATCTAGGAGGGCTAGTTCTAGTAGGTGTTACAGGAGATTCAGTTTCAAGCTCATCATCAGATTCAACAACATCATGTTGTATAAGTCTAGCAATTTGTTTATCAAGAAATTCACCAAGTGGCACATCATCATTATCAAGCAAGGTACTAGCATCATCATCAGCATTATTCATAGTAGATTTAGCGTCATCAATAACTTGCGACATATCAGAATTAATAGCATGTGGTGGTGTTGCAAGTTTATTCATAACAGAAGGTGAATCTAAAGCAGAACTGGATGGCAGTTCCTTACCTCCCCTCGTCCTTGAGGCAAATATCTTAGTCTTTGGATCCTTCAGATTCTTCATAGTGATAATATGATAATAATCCCAAGTGACTCAACAATATAGCTATGCTCCCCGGCAACAGTGCCAGAAAAAGGTCTTGATAACCCACAAGTATAGGGGATCGCAACAGTTTTCGAGGGTAGAGTATTCAACGCAAATTTATAGATTCAACCCAAGGGGAACCAAAGAATATTTTAAGGTATTAGCAGCTGAGTTGTCAATTCAACCACACCTGGAGATTAATTATCAACAGCAAAGTGATTAGTAGCAAAGTAGTTTGATAGTTTTGATAGTAGTGACAGCAGCAATAGTAACCGTAACGGTGATAGCAGTCATTTTGTAGCAAGTCTAACAGTGATGATAGCAGTAGTAACTTAGCAGAAACAATATGGAAATGTTCGTAGGCATTGGATTGGTGACTTGTTGGATGATATTCATCATGTGACAGTTATAACCTAGAGCGATACGGCTCTAGCTCCAGTTCATCGATATAATGTAGGCATGTATTCCGTAAATAGTTGTACGTGCTTTCTTAAAAGAACTTGCATGACATCTTTTGTCCTACCCTCCCATGGCAGCTGGGTTCATATTGGAAACTAAGAGATATTAAGGCCTCCTTTTAATAGAGAACCGGAACAAAGCATTAACACATAGTGAATACATGAACTCCTCAAACTACGGTCATCACCGGGAGTGGGCCTGGTTATTGTCACACCGGGGTTGCTGGATCATAACATGTAGTAGGTGACTATAACTTGCAAGATCGGATCTAGAACATAGATATAATGATGAATTCATAAATGGTTCACATCTGACATCATGGCACCTAGGCCCAAAGTGAAAATCATTAAGCATAGCAAAGTCATAGCAACATCAATCTAAGAACATAGTGGATACTAGGGATCAGGCCCTAACAAAACAAACTCGATTACATGATGAATCTCATCCAACTCCTCATCGACCAACGAGCCTACAAAGGAATTAATCACTCTCGGTGGGGAGCATCATGGAATTGGCGATGGAGAAGGGTTGTGTAACGCCCCAAGACCGATGTGCCAGGTGTCGTCCAATTATTCGCCGTTGTTGCCATGTCATTGCTTGCGTGTCATGCATTGCATATCATGTCATCATGTGCATTTCATTTGCATACGTGTTCGTCTCATGCATCCGAGCATTTTCCCCTTTGTCCGTTTTGCATTCCGGCGCTCCGTTCTCCTCCGGTGGTCATTTCTACCTTTCTTTCATGTGTGGGGATTAAACATTTCCGCATTGGACCGAGACTTGCCAAGCGGCCTTGGTTTACTACCGGTAGACCGCCTGTCAAGTTTCGTACCATTTGGACTTCGTTTGATGCTCGAACAGTTAACCGAGGGACTGAAAAGGCCTCGTGTGTGTTGCAGGCCAACACCCTTCCAAAGTGGCCCAAAACCCACCTAAACCTATTCCATCACCTCGGTCGTTCGATCACGATCGCGTGGCTGAAAACCGCACCTCATTTGGACTCTCCTAGCTCCCTCTACCTATAAATATGTGCACCCCGTTCTTTTTCGCGGACGAAACCCTAGCCTCTTCTCCACCGCGCCGCCGGACACGTCCGGGCGAAGCCGGACATGTCCACCGCCGCACTGCCACCTCACCCGGACCAATCTGGAGTCGCCACGTCATCGCCGCCGCCGCCCTCGCCCACTCACATCGCGCCACATGTCGCCGCCACTTCCCACCGCCGCCGCGGCCCACAGAGCCCATCCAGGGCCCGCGCGGGCCCATCTCGCCGCCGCCGTCGCCCCGCGGGAGCCCGCGCCCGCAAAATTCGACGGATCTTCGCGCCGCCCTCACGACCGTTACCGGCGACCAACCCCGGCGACCGGAGCTCGTTGCCGCTGCTTTTCCTCCCTCCGCCGCCCGTGCCAGAGGTCGCCGGAGCCGCACCCCCATGTCCGGCAACGGCCGCCTCCCGCCTCTGCCTCTCTGCCGCAGGAGCTCGCCGCTCCGTCGCGCACCCTCCGACGCCGCCATGCATCACCGGAGTTCGCCCCGCCGCCGCTGATCCTCTCCGCCGGCGACTGCCGCCCTTTGCGCCGCCCTTCACCGCCGCTGGAGCTCCTCCCATGGCCCCGCCCCGCACTTTCCTTCGCCGCCCGGCACCACCACCATCTCCGGCGACCCCGTCGCCCACGTTGCCTGCTTCTGCCGCCGTAGCCGTCGATTCTCCGGCGAGATTCCGGCCGGATCTGGTCGGGTGGACCAGATCCACCAGTTCGGCCATCCAAACGCGCCGCACCCAATCCGGATCCACCCCGTCCCGGATGCCTTCGTCCCAGGTTGATTTTTCTTGGAGAGGTCCAAAAATTCCACCAAGTCCCCGAGATTTCCATGTTTCATATGCACTTGTTCATCGCCTCGTAATTTTGCATCCGTAGCTCCGATTCATGCATATAGCATATCAAAATGTTCGTCTCAGAGAGTACATCGTTTCATCTCATTGCATCATTTTCATTTGAGTTCATCTTGATGCCCGATATGCTTTTAGAAGAGTGCTTCTTGAGATATTTGTCAGATTTGCTGCTCCATTTAGATATTTGTCATTTTTGCCATGATTATTGTGTGCACGATATGCCCATGAGCTCTACATGTGTTTTGTTAAGGGTTTTGCCATATTTCCAGAGGTGCAACCCATGCATTTTTCTGATGTGTGTGGTACCTAGCACAAGCTTGCAAAGTGGTGCACTTGTTAATGCTGATTTCAGGGACTTAGCATTTCCACTAAGTCCTTGATCTGTTTATCTTAATATGCCATATGTTCATGTTGTTTCCTAGTGATCCGTGCCTCTTTTGAGGATGATCAGTAAGGATGTTTTGTTAATCTTGTAGTGCTCTATCCATCCATGTCTTTTTTTGCAATTATGGAGCACCCTAGATTGAGTCAATTGAGCTCTACTTTTGCTATTTCGTGAATCTGGGCAGATTGTCTACTTGTTAGCGATTTTGCCGAGGATGTTGTAGTTGATCCGTGCATGCCATGTTATTATTCTTGCCATGTCTAGATTGTATTTTGTGTATTCTTGATGGGTGTATGCTTAGCTTGTCATGACTTGCTCTGTAGTGAGTGCATCGAGCTCGTAAACATGCCTACTTGATATCTGATTTGCATGCTCCAGTTTTTCACTAAGTCTGTGATCTGATTATGTTTTTGCCATGTTCACATGCTTGCAATTGTATTTTCTGATCCCTTTTGGCTCAAGATCACTAAGGGACTTTTGTTAAGCTCTTTGAGTAGCTCCATGCCATGCTTTACTTTGCCATGTTCAGGTCCTATAGCATGTAGTTTTGTTGCTCCGAAGTGTGCTATCTGATCTGAAATTCCAGACAAGTGTTAATTTCACTATGTCTGAAATCTGTTTGTCAAATGCATTTTTGCCATGCTTGTTTGAACCTGTTAATGGATGAATTGGCCGTAGCTCAGTGCTAGAATTTTGTTAAGCTTCATGAATGGATTCCTGCCAGGTATTTTGATGCCATGTTTGAGTGCTGTAGCATGTTCATCCTATTGCATTTAGATGGCTACTTGCTGTAAATCGCAAACCGTTGTCATATTTGAATTGCTTGCCATTTCGAAACCGTAACTCCGTTTCAGGTGATCTTTGTATCGTTTTCAAGCGATTTCATCTCATCTTTCCAGTGACACACTTGGGTTTCCAAGTTGAGGGCAGGTTCATGCATTCCTTGTCCAATCATGCATATGCATCGCATCCCGCATCCCTCATATCATACCATGTTCATGTGTTGGTTGTTTACTATGTTGTGTGCTTCTTTACGGTGTTTGCTTCTTCGGGTTGGTTCCGGTATCGTCGCGTTTGTGAGGACCCGTTCTTCTACGCCCGTTTGTCTTCTTCATGGACTCGTTCTTCTTCCTTGCGGGATTTCAGGCAAGATGATCATACCCTTGAAATCACCTCTATCTTGGCTTGCTTAGTTGCTCGCTCTTTTTCTATGCCTATGCTGTGATACCTACCACTTGCTTATCATGCCTCCCATGTTGTTGAACCAAGCCTCTAACCCACCTTGTCCTAGCAAACCGTTGTTTGGCTATGTTACCGCTTTGCTCAACCCTTCTTATAGCGTTGTTAGTTGCAGGTGAAGATTGAAGTTTTTTCCTTGTTGGAAGATGGAGATGTTGTTCCTTGTTGGAACATGTTTACTTGTTGGGATATCACTATATATCTTATTTAATTAATGCATCTATATACTTGGTAAAGGGTGGAAGGCTCAGCCTTATGCCTGGTGTTTTGTTCCACTCTTGCCGCCCTAGTTTCTGTCATATCGGTGTTATGTTCCCGGATTTTGTGTTCCTTACGCGGTTGGGTTATAATGGGAACCCCTTGACAGTTCGCTCTGAATAAAACTCCTCCAGCAAGGCCCAACCTTGGTTTTACCATTTGCCACCTAGCCTTTTTCCCTTGGGAGTAGCGCATCCTGAGGGTCATCTTTATTTTAACCACCCCCCCCCCCGGGCCAGTGCTTGTCTGAGTGTTGGTCCGAACTAGAGTCCATTGCAGCGCCACCTCGGGGAAACTTGAGGGCTGGTTTTAGTTGTACGGAGCGCTCATCCGGTGTTTCCCTGAGAACGAGATATGTGCAGCTCCAATCAGGATGTCGGTGCATCGAGCGGTCTTGCTGGACTTGTTTTACCATTGTCGAGGATGTCTTGTAGAACCGGGATACCGAGTCTGATCGGAATGTCTCGGGAGGAGGTCTATTCCTTCGTTGACCGTGAGAACTTGTCATGGGCTAAGTTGGGACACCCCTGCAGGGATTTGAACTTTCGAAAGATGTGCCCGCGGTTATGGGAAGATGGGAATTTCTTAATGTTCGGTTGTAGAAAACCTGAAGTTGACCTTAATTAAAATGCATCAACCGCGTGTGTAACCGTGATGGTCTCTTTCCGGCGGTGTCCGGGAAGTGAACACGGTTGTTGGAGTTATGCTTGACGTAGGTTGCTATAGGATCACTTCTTGATCATACTTTTATCGACCGTGCTTTGCCTTCTCTTCTCGCTCTCATTTGCGTATGTTAGCCACCATATATGCTAGTCGCTTGCTGCAGCTCCACCTCATACCTTTTACCTTACCCATAAGCTTAAATAGTCTTGATCGCAAGGGTGCGAGATTGCTGAGTCCCCGTGGCTCACAGATACTTCCAAAACCAACTTGTAGGTGCCGATGAGTCCGTGCAGATGAAGCAACCTAGCTCAGGAGGAGCTCGATGAAGATCTTGTCCTTTGTGTTGTTTTATTCTAGTCGATCAGTAGTGGAGCCCAGTTGGGGTCGATCGGGGACCTTGTCGCATTTGGGGTTCTTCTGTTATTTTGGTTCCGTAGTCGGACCCTGATTGTATTTGGATGATGTAATGCTTTATTCATGTATTGTGTGAAGTGGCGATTGTAAGCCAACTATGTATCTCTTTCCCTTATGTATTACATGGGTTGTGTAAAGATTACCTCACTTGCGACATTGCTTTCAATGCGGTTATGCCTCTAAGTCGTGCTTCGACACGTGGGAGATATAGCCACATCGAGGGCGTTACAAGTTGGTGATGACAAAGAATGAAGATCCCGCTCTCCGGAGCCCCAAACGGACTCCAGATCTGCCCTCCCGAGGAAGAACAGGGCATGGCGGCAGCTCCCCCTCGTGGATCGCTATAATTCATTCTCCTCTATTTTTTTCTCCAAAAATAGGAATTTATAGTGTTAGGGTTGACGTATGTGGGGCCACCAGGTGGGTACAACCCACCTGGGCGCGCCAGGAGAGGGGGCGCACCCTGGTGGGTTGTGCCCACCCAGGGGGCCCTCTTCGGTAGGTCTTGGCTCCAGAAATTCTTATTATTGATATAAAAAATCCTCGCAAAGTTTTGTTCCATTCTAAGAACTTTTATTTCTACACAAAAACAACACCATGGTAGTTCTGCTGAAAACAGCGTTAGTCCAGGGTTAGTTTCATTCAAAGCATGCAAATTAGAGTTCAAAACAAGAGGAAAAGCGTGAGAAAAAGTAGATACGTTGGAGACGTATCAGGTGATCCTAAGGATGCTAACAAGGTATGCAAGCTTGAGCGATCCATCTATGGACCCGTGCAAGCATCTCGGACTTGGAATATACGCTTTGATGAGGTGATCAAAGCTTTTGGGTTTATACGAAGTTTATGAAGAAACTTGTATTTACAAGAAAGTGAGTGGGAGCTCTATAGCATTTCTAATAGTATGTTGATGACATATTGTTGATTGGAAATGGTGTAGAATTTCTAGAAAGCATAAACGGTTGTCTGAATGGAATTTTTTAAAGGAAGACCCGTGTAAAGCTGCTTACATATTGGGCATGAAGATCTATAGAGATAGATCAAGACATCTAACAAGACTTTCACAGAGCACATACCTTGACAAGTTTTTTGAAAGAATTCAAAATGGATCAGTGAAAGAAAGAGTTCTTTCCTGTATTGTAGGGTGTGAAGTTGAGTAAGACTCAAAACACGACCACTGTAGAAGAAAGAGAAAGGATGAAGGTCATCCCGTAAGATTGGCAAGGAGGTACCAAATTGATCCAGGATTAGATCACTAGACAACAGTCAAAATTTTCCTGAAGTACCTAAAGAGGACTAAGGAAATGTTTCTCGCTTATGCAGGTGATAAAGAGTTCATCGTGAAGGGTTACGTCGATGCAAGCTTTGACACCAATCCAGATGAATATGAGTCTCATTTAGGATACATATTGAATGTGGGAGCTCTTAGCTAGAGTAGCTCCATACAAAGCATTGTAGACATATAAATTTCCAAAGTACATATGGATCTGAATGTTGCAAACTTGTTAACTAAAACCTCTCTCACAAGCAAAACATGATCGAACCCTAGAACTCATTATGTGTTAATCACATGGCGATGTGAACTAGATTATTGACTCTAGTTCAAGTGGGAGACTGTTGGAAACGTAAATACATGCTAGAGTTGTATTGATCAGAAACTTAAATACATGTGTGAATACATAAACTATGTTGTATCCCTAGTAAGCCTTTGCCAGACAAGCTCGTTGATCAAAGATTGTTAAGGTTTCCTAACCAAGGACATGAGTTGTCATTTGATAACGGGATCACATCATTAGGGGAATGGTGTGATCGACAGACCCAACCGTAAGCTTAGCATTAGATCGTTTAGTTATTTTCTATAGCTTTCTTCATGTGAAGAATCTATTCCTTCGACCATGAAATCATGCTACTCCCGGATACCAGAGGAATGCATTGTGTGCTATCGAAGGTCACTTCATAACTGGGTGAACATAAAGGTGCTCTACATGTATCTCCGAAGGTGTCTGTTGGGTTGTGTGGATCGAGACTGGGATTTGTCACTCCATGTGATGGAGATATATCTCTAGGCCCTCACGATAGTACAACATTATAAGAAGCTTCATGTGCCTAATGAGCTTAATCACGGGATCTTTTATTACAGAACAAATAAAGAGACTTGCCAATAACGAGATTGAACTAGGTATGGAGATACCGATGATCGGATCTCGGACAAGTAACATATCACCGCACAAAGGGAATTGCATACGGGATTGACTGAATCCTTGACATCATGGTTCAACCGATAAAGATCTTCGTGGAATATATGGCAACCAATATGGGCATCTAGGTCCCACTTTGGTTATTGACCAGAGAGGAGTCTCGGCCATGTCTACATGATTCTCGAACCCGTAGTGTTGCACACTTAACGTTTAGTAGCGCTATAGTAGTATTGAGATATTAATATGGCAAAGTCTGAAAGTTGTTTGGAATCCCATATGGGATCCGTGACGTCATGAGCAGGTCCAGAATAGTCTGGAGGTAAAGATTCGTATATGGAAAGTTGTTTTCGGGGTTCCGGAAAAAGTTCGAGTTTTTTCGGTATTGTAGGGAAGATTCTAGAAGGTTCCAGAGTGGGGCCCACCTGCATGGGGGACCCACATGAAAGTGGGTAGTGGGGAAAGTCCCCACACCCCTAATCTAGGTGCACCAAGATGCTCCCTTAAAAGGAATAGTACCATATCCCTAAGGGATAATATTAGGATCCCCAAAAAGGGGTGATAGCGATCGGTGGGGAAGGAAAGGAGGGATTTTCTTTGGTCCCCTTTGGCCAACGACCCTAGGCCCTTGGAGGGCAAACCACCAGCCCCTCGATGCATATATAAAGGTGGCGAGGCATTGGGGTAGCAAATCTTCGATCCTTTCCCATCTCCCTCCTGTTACTCCTCCTGCATGTTCCGTTAGCGCTTGGCCAAGCCCTGCCATAATTCTGCTGCCACCACCACCATGTTGTCATGTTGGTTCAGATCTCATGTACCTCTGTCGTGGTTGAACACTAAGACCTATGGGGCCATCGGCCCCTTGTGGTTTGGCAAGGGGGGAGGGCATGTTGTACAAAGAGTAGGGATCATAGAGCAGCATGATAGCAATGACATATGCTGTTTTTACCCAGGTTCGGGCCGCCGCGAGGTGTAAAACCCTACTCCTGCTTTGGTGGATTGATGAAAGGACCGTGGTTGTGACATAGCACTCAAGCCCGGCAAACTCGCCTCGGGATGAGAGCAGCTACGCGTCTATGAGTATACAGTGGTCTGAATCCTTTCTAAGGTCGCCACGGCCCTCCTTTTATATGTCAAGGGGTTACCACAATGGCAAAACAGTCATTATCCAGTGATTAGATAGCCACAGTGTTATCATACCTAACTCTGCAGACAAGACAGGGTGCATTAAATGCACCGCTTAGTATCACATCGCGGGGGTAGCCTGGCTAGCCTTGTCGTTCTATTCATCTACCTTCTCGCCTGCCTGTGTGACACACCTCTAGACAGGTGTCATTTGGGGGTGATCTTCCTAAGAAATGGTTGCCACGTACCAAATAACATCCACTGAATCACTTGGAGACTTGACACCGCACTGATAGGTGACTTGCGTCGCTATGAGGTGGAGCGGTGGAGCCTTGGCGGGGTAATCCGCCCTCGGCGTTCTCGGCGAGCCTGCCAAGGGAGTCTCGAGACTTGTCTTTGGGGTAACATTGACCTTGCTAGGCTGGCCTTCCCGGTAAGGGAAGATTTTCCTTAGTGATATCTTGTTCCTTTGTCTTGTATTGGTCTTCTTGACCCACCCTTTGATTTCCCAAAGAGGTATATCTTCTGCTTGGACTTGCCTTGGATGATGTAATCTTGCCCTTGAGCCTGTGTATAGTCCGGCAACATACACTAGGTTTTTTTGCACCTACAGGAGCCCTCGGGCCTGTCCTGAACGCGCCGCCGAGCGTCGTGCGGGTAGGCCCTATCCAGTACACTGGCGAAGAGTCTGTGGTTGCTCGTCCATTGAGATTTTCTTTGCTTCTTCAGTAACATGTGCTTGAGTTAGTTTCCGGCTCTTCCGCATGTCGTGTAATGTCAATGGTGGTGGGGCCATTTCTGTAATGGCCCGTGAATGACTTTAAATCACGAGGGAGTAACTGCCAATTTACTCATCCCACCACGCCCTTATCCTTTTCCATGTATGTGGCATGCATCAAGTGGGGTAGGTAACGGAGGTGCATGGTGTGAGAAAGAGCGATATGGAAAAGGCCTGGTCTTCTCGGATTGGTGTAGGAGAGTGGCGATCGGATCCGACCATCGGAGCTTGGATGATTTGGATTGGAAAGAGCCCCATAGGGGGTGAAAGATCAGCCTCTAGCCCCTAGCCTTCCTACAAAAAGGGGGTGCAAGAGGGAGCGGAGTGTCACACCCACGTTGCGTGATGAGGACATGACTACCTTGGATACGACCAAAAATATTGCATACATGCATATTTGTCAGGTGATTTCTAGTGCAAACTATTCAATAATCTATTTATGTTATCTAGAACAAAAATACTTCACACACTTTTGTGTTTTGTCTGATTGTAGGTGTATGAGACATTTTTACAATCCACATATGAAGATAAGGGAAAAGGAGAAGTTTAGGTTCTGTTCAAAAAGTTCTGACACGTCACTTTTGGGCCAAGAGAAGATAGAGTCCAAGTCTCTCACGTTCTGGATTCAGATTAAGACTGCACAGACATAACTGACTCAAAACATCAACAACTTTTCCATATGGACTCCAAATTGGGTGATTATTTTTTTGTTGGAAAGTAGATTTCACAGTCTTTCCAACCCAATTGGAATAACCTTCAAATTCGTCCGGAGCATTGAGATATCGACGAAACAATCTGACGTTGCAGCAGAATCCCAGTCAAACAACAAGTCCAAAGGTGTTGCACCATCTCCACTTGGGCCCATGAGCCTTGTATGACCTAGGGTTAGTTTTAGGCTGCCTTGGGACATCCTCCCACATCCTTGGCCGCCACCCCTTGCTCCTATATAATTAGATCCATCTAGTAGCTTTTTCCTTGGGATTTGTTTAGTTAAAAGTTAGCCATTGCAACTTCGTGTACTTTGTTTGTGTCCAACGACCAGACCAAGACCGCTTACGGATCCCCACCATTATCAATACTTCATATATATTTGCAATATTCAGATTTCTTTATCATATTCTTGCTCGTTCTTCGATTGCTTGCAGGAATAGACCTTCGTGGTCAGGCTGACCGCGCTTCCAGCATCGTCAGTAACCTCAGGAGATTGGTTTAGCGATTGCTAAGGCGCAACGTCGTGCACGTTTGTAGTCGGATCGTCAAAGTCGTCTCCACCAAATCGATAGTTATCATCTCAACGAAAGATCGGGACACCCTCGCCTCTATCAATGCGGCTATATCTCCCACGTGTCGGAGCATGACTTAGAGGCATAACCGCATTGCAGGCATGTCGCAAGAGGGGTAATCTTTACACATCCCATGTACTGAATAAGAAAGAGGTACAGAGTTGGCTTACAATCGCCACTTCACAAAATACATAAATATAGCATTACATCAACCAGATACAATCAAGGTCCGACTACGGAACCAAAATAAAAGAAGACTACCCCTAGTGCAAAAGATCCCCGATCGCCCCGACTGGGCTCCACTACTGATCAACTGAAACGAAACAACACGATGAACAAGATCTTCCTTGAGCTCGGTTGAGTCACCTTCACGGTATCATCGGCACCTGCAAATTGGTTTTGGAAGTAATCTGTGAGTCACGGGGACTCAGCAATCTCACACCCTCACGATCAAGACTATTTAAGCTTATGGGTAAGTAAAAGATATGAGGTGGAGGTGCAGCAAGCACTAGCATATATGGTGGCTAACTTACGCAAACGAGAGCGAGAAGAGAAGCAAAGCATGGTCGTGAACTAGAAGTGATCATGAAGTGATCCTGAAGCTACTTACGTTCAAGCATAACTCCAACACCGTGTTCACTTCTGGGACCCTGCTGAGAAGAGACCATCATGGCTACACACGCGGTCGATGCATTTTAATTAAGTTAAGTGTCAAGTTCTCTACAACCGGATATTAACAAATTCCCATCTGCCCATAACCGCAGGCATGGCTTTCGAAAGTTCAAAACCCTGCAGGGGTGTCCCAACTTAGCCCATCACAAGCTCTCACGGTCAACGAAGGATATTCCTTCTAGCGGGAAGACCCGATCAGTCTCAGAATCCCGGTTACAAGACATTTCGACAATGGTGAAACAAGACTAGCAAGACCGCCTGATGCGCCGACATCCCGATAGGAGCTGCACATATCTCGTTCTCAGGGCAACACCGGATGAGACATCCTACGAGTAAAACCAAACCTCAAGTTTCCCTGAGGTGGCCCCGCAGTCTGCTCGGTTCGGACCAACACTTAGACAAGCACTGGCCTGGGGGGGGCTTAAAATAGAGATGACCCTCGGGAGAGCGACTCCCAAGGGAAAAAGTAGGTGGTGGTGAGGCAAAAGGTAAAACCAAGGTTGGGCCTCGCTGGAGGAGTTTTATTCAAAGCGAACTGTCAAGGGGTCCCCATAACACCCAACCATGTAAGGAACGCGAAATGAAGGAACATAACACTAATATGACGGAAACTAGGGCGGCAAGAGTGGAACAAAATGCTAGGCATAAGGCCGAGCGTTCCACCCTTTACCAAGTATGTAGATGCATTAAATAATATAAGAGATATTGTGATATCCCAACAATAACCATGTTCCAACATGGAACAAACTCCAGCTTCACCTACAACTAGCAATGATATAAGAAGGGCTGAGCAAAGCGGTAACATAGCCAAACAACAGTTTGCTAGGAAAGGTGTGTTCGAGGCTTGACATGGCAATATGGGAGGCATGATATAGAAAGTGGTAGGTATCGCGGCATAGGAATGGAGCGAGCAACTAGCAAGCAAAGATAGAAGTGATTTTGAGGGTATGGTCATCTTGCCTGAGATCCTGCAAGGAAGAAGAACGAGTCCATGAAGAAGACAAACGGATGTAGATGAACGGATCCTCACAACTCCGGAACGAAACCGAAGCTAACGCGAGAAATAACCCGGAAAGAGGCAAACAACATAGTAAACAACCATCACATAATCATGGCATGATGCACAACAAGTATGATGCATGTCCGGTTTAATGAGGCATGGCATGGCAAAGTGCACAAGCAATCCTAAAAATTAAGTGGAGCTCAATATGCAACGAGTTGCATATTGACGAAACACCACATGACTTATTTAGTTCTCTCTCGGTTATGTACTCAACAATATTAAATGTTGATTATCATGGAAAGAGGTGGAGCAAAAGGAAAACTACCTCTCCAGGCATGTTTAAATGAGGCTGGAACAACAAACAACATGTCCGGAAAAACCTCATGTGCAATATTTTAGGTTTGGTATTGTTCTGCCCTTAAGCATAATTTAGATTTGTTTAACATGCAAAGCAAGTACACCATGTTAAACTAGGCATTTTTCTACCCCATTTACATATAAAGTTTAGGTTATTTAGTTATGGAAGAAAACATTTCTGCCCCATTTACATATAAAGCATAATTTACATATTTTAGGTTTGGAGCTACGGTTATTTAGTTATGGAAGAAAACATTTTAGCATATCATAGGAGCAAATTAATGCAAACAGCAGTTTAAGCATTTTAAACATAGATGATATTTGCAAATTATGAAACTAGACGAAATTCTAGACATTTTACATATAAAGTTTGTTTATTCTGATGCACGGTTAATTAGTTAGGATATGCATGAAGTGCAAGGGTGTTTCTGCAAAACTGGCAGTCTCTGGATAAATAGGAAATTCGTAGATCTGGAAAAAACATGAACGGGCCGAATCTGGCAGGCTGGCCCAACATGGGAAAAGAAAAAAAAGGAGGGCGCACCGGGGGCGGCCTCACCATGGGCTTCGGCCCAGTCAGTGCAGCGGGCCAGGCTTGCGCCGCTGGATCTGGCGCGGGTGGCCTCGCGCTGGCCTGGCGTGGTCAACGACGCGTGCGAGCGGTGTTCTATCGCTCGAAGCAGAGGCGAGGCAAAAGGCATGGGCGAGGTCGACACGACGACACTGGGGCTCCGACAAGCAACGAGGAGGCCTGCGGGAGGTGGGACGAGCTGGACGTCGTGGACTCCATTGAAGGCCGCGGTCGGTGGAGCCCTTGGGAAACAGACGAGCTCCTATGGGGGAAAAACATGGCCGATAGTCAGGACGTGGATAGGAGGAGGTAAAGGCAAGGTCGCGGTGGACCGTCTGCTCACCTAGGCGACGACGACGGCAAGGCAGCCGGAGGCTTGGGTCGGAGCGGAGGTGAGACCGGAGAAGCTCCGTGGCGGCGAGCTTTCGAGGGACGTGGCTGGGACGAGAGGGCGCTCACTGGATGCGTTGTCCTCTTCCCGCAGTAGAAGAAAGGGGAGGCCAGCGGGGTCCTGGATGGCGAGGTAGGAGACGGGAAGGAGAGGGCACACGATGGCTTCGGTCACCGGCGGCCACGACGTCAGGGGCGAGCCCCTTTCGTTTCCTGGCAGAGAAGAAATCGAACGAGGGGGAGAGGTTAGAGGAGGAAAGAGAGGAAAACAGGTGGACAAAAGGAGACGAGCGGCGACTCATCTACTCGTTCGATCAGCCGGCGGCGGGGCTCCTGTAGTTGTTTGGTGGCCGGCGACGACGAGCTTCGACAAGAGCTGGACGCGAGGGGAGGCACTAGTCGGGAGAGAGGTCGAGATCGAGCTCCTCTCGATCTGGAGTGGGTGGTGGCATGGGGGATTGGGTTGATGGGGATAACGAGGAGGAGGCCAGGGGAGCGCTGGTTGGTGGATTGGATCGGGTGAGATCCTGAGGGAAGAGAAGGCAGGCAGTTGGCGGCAGGCAGGAGGATGGATGGGACAAATCGCCTAAAATTTAGGGTTGCCCACTTCTATACATTATTGGATTAGGTTTGGGGGGGTATTCGGTCCGTCCGATCGTAATCGGGCGGTCGAGAAAAATAGGCTAGGGAGTCCAAATAAGAAAACGGTGATATTTTGTAGATGTTTGGGATGATCCAGACACAACAGTAGCGACAGTCCGAGTCGGGTTCGGGACAACTATCGGACGCGCGCGCGAGGAGGGCCGTGGGCTGACGAGAGAGGTTAGGTTGGACCCGGCGGTAGGTAGTGGGTTGTGTAGACGGTCTAGAGAAGAAGGAGAGGGAAAACCCGGCGACAGTTTTTGGAGACCGAAAAGGTCCGACATTAGACCGACTATACTGCCGCTACTGGTTGAAACGAGATGTACAAGGAATGATAAAGATCAATTACGACAACACTCCGGTTGGAAATGGAAGGCATAGAATATGAACTTGGCAAAAATGAAAGCACTTGGATGAGACTCCGGTTAGAAGAGGAATGATAGGCACAACACTCCGGTTAAAACAAGGTAGAGAAGGAATAAGAATGATATAATTTGGACAGCACTCCGACTGAAAAGAAAAGGAATTGAATAAGAACTTCACAAGATGAGAGTATGCTTGATGAAATCAACAACACACTGTCTTCGGAACTATTGAAAGAATGGCACAAGGGGTAAGAAAGATTTCAGACAGCACTCCGGTTGAGAAGGGAGACAAAACTTGATAAGGTGAGAGAACTTGAATGAAGGACGCGACACTCCATAATGAATGGATAAGCAAAGGAAAGAACATGGTCCTGACAAAACAAGATGGTTTGAGAAGACAACAACAACACAATGCCTGCGGAAGAAAAACAGAAGATAGATCATTGGAAAGAAAGAAAGAATGGAGAAGAAAATGCCAACTTCTGCCACAAAAGAGCTTGGAGAGCACCCTTCCAAGAAGGTTATAACGGAGTTGTTGGAAAACCAACAACAAAAAGAAAAAAACTTGCAATGGGCTTATGGAAAACTTCTCAAAATTGAGGCGAAATTCTGCCACTACGAAAAACAAAATATTGGAGAGGGAGCTAGGAGAGTCCAAATGAGGTGCGGTTTTCAGCCACGCGATCGTGATCGAACGGCCAAGAGGATGGATGGGGTTTGGATGGGTTTTGGGCCACTTTGGAGAGGTGTTGGGCTGCAACACTCACGAGGCCTTTATGGTTCCTCGGTTAACCGTTGCAGTATCAAACGAACTCCAAATGGCATGAAACTTGATAGGCGGTCTACCGGTGGTGTACCAAGGCCGCATGGCAAGTCTTGGTCCAATCCGAGAATGTTTAACACTCGCACACGGAAAGAGGCAAAAGGGAACGCCGGAGGACATAGGAGTGCCGGATCGCAAAACGGACAACGGGGAAAAAGCTCGAATGCATGAGACGAACACGTATGCAAATGCGATGCACATGATGACATGATATGAGATGCATGACATGTACAACATGCAAAACAAAGGCAAAAACCCAACCACGAGGGAATATCATAACTTAGAGCCAAAAATGGCAAGAATTTGGAATACAAATGTGGCAAGTTACATACGGGGCGTTACAACACTCCACCACTACGAAAGGATCTCGTCCCGAGATCTAGGACTGGAAAAACTCCAGATATTCGGAACGGAGGTGGTCCTCGCGTTCCCAGGTGACTTCATGGTAGGAATGGTGAGACCACTTCACTTTCAGGAATTTGATAGACTTGTTGCGAGTCTTGCGCTCAGTTTCTTCAAGAATAGCAACGGGATGCTCATGATAAGACATGTCTTCTTGGAGATCAATCTCTTCGAAGTTGATGGTGCGATCAGGAGTCTTGAAACACTTGCGAAGCTGAGACACGTGAAACATGTCGTGCACATTTGCAAAGTTGGATGGAAGCTCAAGTTGATAGGCGAGATCGCCTCTTTTGCCAATGATCTTGAAAGGACCCACGTATCTAGGGGCAAGCTTCCCTTTGATACCGAAGCGATGAGTACCTTTCATTGGAGAGACGCGGAGGTAGACATGGTCTCCGATCCCGAAAGCCAAGTCATGATGCTTGCTATCATATTAACTCTTCTGGAGCGATTGCGCGGCTTTGAGATTTTTACGAATGACTTTGCACATTTCCTCAGCCTCTGTGATTAAGTCATTGCCAAGAAGTTGGCGTTCACCGGTCTCTGACCAATGAAGAGGAGTACGACACTTTCTGCCATAGAGAATCTCGAATGGGGCCTTGCCTGATGCGGAGCATCCTCTGTTCATCTCCATGTACACCTTCATAGCACATCAAGCCCCAAGCGGACCTACCGGACTTAAGGTGAACCCGCTCCTCTTCAAGATTTAAAAGAATATTATGGACTTGGTCGCTACCTCACCACGGAACATTGTGCATCATTAGGTACGAGGGCGACCGCTGCCAAGCAGCTAGGGAGCTTCCCGGAGGCCAAGGAGAAGGACCCCAAGGCCACAAGGAAGAAGAAGGAGTGCACGAAGACCAACTCTGCACCTCCCAGGCGACCCCATGCCCACAGTCCTCGAAGACCCCGTGCGCACGGGCTACACAGAGAGCTGGCGCTGGAGCACCCCGTGCGCATGGGCTTGTACTGTGCCCACGGGACCCCCGTGCGCACGGGCCCAACTTACCCCGTGCGCACGAGCCCTACAGGATGGATGGCTGTGATTGCTGTTTGGGCCTCCTCTTCATCCACCTCGTCCCTCACGTCCAACCACCTATATATTCCGTACCTAGACCATTTGTTAGGGTTAGCAAAGGATATGATAGACATATGAGATCTTTTCTCCATGGATCCACTCCACTAGGAGATCAAGACCTCCTCTTGGAGTGACCAACCTCAAGACCTCCTAAGGGAGAAGATCCCTAGTGGATAGATCCCCATCATAGGATCACCAAGACCTCATTCCTCATAGGATTGGGATGAACTAGTATCTTGTATCTTTCCTTTGTTGTCTTTGAATCATTGTATCTCTCTTTGTGTGATTGGATCTAGCATATGTGTGATTGGATCTAGTCAATTGAGTGTTTTCCCTCTTGTGTTCATCTTGTTCTTGGGGATTCCCCATCCAATTCGTGAAAGATCTCCACTTAGGGTTCCACCCTATATCATTTTGGTATCATGAGCCATGGTTTCTCATGAAATTGGAGCCCCCCTCTTTGTTTTCTAGCCTAGTTTTGTTGTGTTCTTCCCCAAATTCGAAAATTCCCCATCAAAAATAGCACCAAATTTTTTTGTGATTTGTTGGTTTTTGATGATGTTTTGTTGGATTTGACCCATGGATTTGCTTGGTTTCAAGTGGATCTAGCTTTCCCCCATCTTTTCCCCACCATCCGTCCCCAAAATCTCCCCAATTTTGCCCAAGAAATCTCCATTTTCCACCACGAAATCGCGAAATTTCAGCCCACCCCGTGCCCACGGACCCCAGACCCCGTGCGCACGGGCCCTCGAAAACTCTCTAGACACCCCGTGCCCACAGACCTGTACCGTGCGCACGGGACCCCGTGCCCACGGGCTCCAACCCCCGTGCGCACGACCCCCCCAGGACAGCCGCGTCTACTTCACCATTTCGCCCATAACTTTCACATCCGGAGTCCGATTTTCGCGTTCTTTAGCTCGTTGAGTAGCTATTGACACCCCCATCCACCTAGATAGTTTCCATCACCATTTGTCTCCATCAAATTTTTTACATTTTGGCATCTTTGCCTAGGCCTTCCACCATATCATCCACAAAACCACCATAGCCTTCCGCAACCTAACCTATTTCGCTCCATTTTGCATTTGTGGTTGTTTGAGTGGTGAATTGAGTCTCCTAAGGTGTTTCGGCTAATTAGGGACGGTTGCTTCTTCATCATCCATCACCACCACTTCCACATTGCCATCTCCGCTACCACCATTCGGCTTTTGCCCTTTAGATTTTGAGTTCGCGGTTTTTTTACCGTTTCCTAAGGTGTTTCGACTACTTAGGGACGAGTCTCCATCATCTTGGTATCTACATGAAGAACACCGCCACTCACCATCTTCATGGACGGTAGCCTCGAATACACCATTGTACATTACCCTTGCAATTGCATTGATAACCCTAGTCCCTTTTGCGTCACTTGCCTATCGAGACTAGCCATTTGAGTATTGCCGGCAACGTTACTTGTGCACATTAGTGATCTACACCTTCCATTGCATACATACCATATCATATTGGTATCATCATATCATCTCTTGTGTCACAAGATTGTTCCCGCATATACACAATTGCTATCTTGGTTTGTGCATTTCGCATAGTGGCCATACAAAAAAGAAAAGAAAAGAGAGCAAAGAGCTTGTAAGCAAGTGCCATAGCATCATACCACATTACGCATAAGATTGTCATATTCGATCATCTTGGATCATCTTGAGAAGAACAACGGGAACATCATACATATAGCGTACTTGGGATAGAAAGCTCATAAATTTTGCATCTTATAGGTTGTGCACAAGTGTCGTATCCACCTGTTGAGCAATCGTGCTAGCGTCTCTCTTGAGTTGTGCAACACGAGCGTTTTCCATGGATTCCACATTTTGTGCTAATTCCTTGGTTGCACGACCCCATTTATCTATCCATGTGTGTGTTTCCGTGTGCCACATATTGCTATTGGTCTACTTGTTTCACTTGCGAATTTGTGAATATTTTCCAACATTATTGACTCTTGCTAACATTTTGCATTGAATTTTTGTGCCACTATCCTCACCAAGCTCCACCATAACCCTTAATTGTGTAGGTGTGAGAACTGACAAGATCCGGTACCAATTGTGCTATTTCCTTGATACATTATTGAGTGATCATTGATCCATTTTCAACATTGGATAAGGTACATTAGTCTAGATCATTCCTTTCTTCCACTCATATTTGTGAGTCTTGTGATGGATAGGCAAGGCATTTCATCTCCGGTCTTCGACAACAATGACGGCGTGAACAACTACACCACCAAAGCGTCAATCTTCGATCTACAATGACAAATGCAAGGCACACAATCAAGATTGCGAGAGCGCATCGAGAACCTCTCCATTGACATTCGCCACTCCGAAGTGAGGAAAAGAGACTACATCGACAACAAGCTTTCCGCACAAAAGGAGGAGCAAGATGCAAGGATGGAGGAGATTTGGGACTTGATCAAGTCTACTTCCCCTTCATCATCTTCAAGGCAGCGGCAAGCACATCGATCCTCTTCGGAGCGCCCAAGCGACACAAGCGCAAGTCGTCCACGTCCACATCTCCATGGCGACCACCATCACGTTCGTGATCCATCTCATCATGAAGGGCATGTCACGTCCAAGCATCATGTGCACAACAACGACGAACGACATCTACTACGAGCTCAAGCACGACAAAAACATCATCAACATGAAGATGCTCAACACATGCAAACCTACAAGTTCGAACAAGCCCTACTTCACACCAAGAACAAGCTTCATGAGCATAAGAGAAGACCGCGAGACAAGCACCACCAAGAGCATGCTTTTCAGGACTCCGATTCCAAGTCACATCGATCTAGCCGGTAACACCTCATATCACTTTGCGACCTCACGCACGGTATCCCACGGGTGTCGCCTTACCATGGCCCGGGACCGTTTGCGCCTTTTGGCTCACGTATATGATAGTGTCGCTAGCATCCATATGACAGAGAACCTGGGCCGACATGGCTAGCCATGAACCCAAAGCGGCACAGACCTATGGAGACAGGCATACATGAATCACATCGAACATGTCGGTCATCAACGAGTGATTCCGGGCTGTAGCACTGGGCTAACAGGACTCCGGGGAACCCCGGGCTATAGCAGGCTAGGCAGGACTCCGGAAGTCACCGTGTGACATTTCCCCGAAGGGACAGAGATAGGGACGAAGTGAAACACATGCCGGCCAGTCAAGTGTCCTGAACAGTAGTGGTGGGCTAGCAGGACTCCGGTGAACCGGGCTGTAGCGAACTACTATGGCTCGAGGAACACTAGACTACATTTCCCCATAAGAAAGGCTGCCAAGGATAAACAACTAGATTGTCGGATCCCACTCATACCAAGCATTTCAATCATACACACAATATGCCTGATATGAGTACATACAACATGGCATCACAACAAAACTCTACAACTCAAGTACTTTATTTAAAGGCTCCAGAGAGCCATACATAACATGTTCATACAGATAGGGGTCACATGACCCGACACTCAAGTCATACAAACATACAAGCACATGCGGAAGCAACTAGTCTGAGTACAGACTCTAGAAAGAAAGAAGGCTTCTCGAAGCCTGTCTATCTACATAGGGCCCTCCATGGCCAGGATCACCACCTGGGTGGCTAGTCACTCGTCGACGTCAAGGTCTACATAAAACCCATCGGAGGGGGCAGTGTTGTCGTTTGAAAACAATAAATAAGCAAACATGAGTACAAAGGTACTCAGCAAGTCTTACATCAGAACCTACTATACATGCTTATTCTCAAGAAGGTGGTGGGGTTGATGCAGCAAGCCAGCTTTGACTCTTGGCTAAGCTATCCTACGGAACTCCACCAGTAAAATAGTTTTCGCACACGAGTCCACTACTCACCAACACAATACTCCACCGGGGATCCTCCCTCGTCATCCTACGAGAGGGCCATCCTCGGTACTCACACTTATCTTGGGTCTTTTAGTAGTATCCATTAACTTGTCTATGAACTATATAGGCAACCAAGTAGTCCTTTACCGCGGACGCGGCTATTCGAATAGTTTATACCCTGCAGGGGTGTACTTCGTCATACACGCTTTCACCACTTACCGCCGTTTACACGACATGTACTCGGCAACCTTCAAGCGGAAGCCCAGCGAGGGTGTCGGCCACGGCCTACCTAAACACTTAAGTCTCTAGTCCAGGTTTATCGCCTATCCAGGTTCCATCCGCAGGGAGTCCGGCCGAGGTTTCCACATACGGCCCCGAACGATGTGAACAGGGTTCCCGAGACACCAAACGGGTGACTCGGTACACCGTGCCACGGTGTATCTACCGCAACATAGCCCACCCCTAGGGTCAGCGCTACGCACGGCCGCCAACACATAACCTACAAACACCAAAAACTAATTGCAACTCCTGGACAGAGTACTAGGGTGATTAAGAAGCCGAGAGGGTTTAGTGGTTTCGGGCCCAATGTACGGTAGTAACTGCATCTTAAATCACACATACAGATCTCAGTTCTTATGGACGGCCTCAATGAAACAACCCACCATGTACTCCTACATGGCCTCTCATCGATACCCTTACCAAAACATGTTCAATACATCCCTCATATTACCGACATAAGCATTTCACTCTAGCTCATCACCCAGATGAACCAGACCTGACTCAACTCTAAGCATAGCAGGCATAGCAAGGTAGGAATCACATACATGGCTCAATCAACTCCTACACATGCTAGTGGGTTTCATCTAGTTACTATGGCAATGACAGGTCATGCAGAGGATAAGGGTTCAACTACCGTAGCACACAGCAGTTTGAATTGCGATGTCTTAATGCAGTAAACAAGAGCAGGAGCGGGAACATGGGTTGTATCGGAATGATCAATGGTTGCTTGCCTGATGGAGTGGTAACGGGATACTGCCCTTCAGTTGGATACTCGTGAATATCCTCGGAGGCAAAACCTACCACAAAGAACACATCGGAACACAATCAACACATGATGATATGCAACAATATGATGCATGCTATGACATGGCAATATGATTGTGTCCTGGCCTAATGCAAGCTAAAATAGGAAGGGATGAACCCATTTGAATCAAAGATTCAAATATTAGCTCATTAAACATGGCATTTATAGTGCATTTCCTTATTCTTCTTAAACAGCAAGGTAAACTTGTTTTGTCATGCATGAAACCATTATAGATGGATAGATTGAATTTTTCTGATAATTTTTCATATATAATTTATCTCATTTGGAGCTATGGTTGAATTTCTATGAATTTTTGAAGTTTGAACTATTTTCTGGAATTTCCTGAATAAGAATAAATCCAGAAAATCAATTACTGCATCAGCAACGCGTCAGGGTGATGTCAGCAGGTCAAAGGCGCCAGTCCAGGTCAAACCTGACTGGTGGGGTCCACTGGTCAGTGTCTCTGTGCACTAACTACGTTTAGTTAGCCTAATTGACTGGCAGGGCCCACTAGTCAGTGACTATACTAATTAACTAACCTATTTAGTTAGCACTAACAGAGTAATTAGTCGGGCGGGGCCCGCATGTCGGTGAGAGAGAGGGGGGAGGTCAACCCACGTCAGCAGGTCAACCTCGCCGGTCAGCGGGTCAAAACCTGCCGGCGTTTAGCCGCCGGCGAGGCCAGACGCGGTGGCGCGCTGCGGAAATCGCCCACAGGGCACCAATTGATGCGCGGAGAGCAGCTACGGGTAGCTGGGAACGAACCGCGGCGTTTGGTGGTGGTGGTTGGGCTCGGGGTGGCCGTAAACGTCGCCGGCGACGAGCCTTGCGGTCGCCGGAGTCGGGCAAAAGTGAGCCCGAGGCTACGGGGTAGGGCGAGGCGTGTGGTGAGGTACGTTGTGCCCCTAGGGATGCAGTGAAGTAGTTAGACTAGGTGGCGTGGCCGGTGTTTGGCCGGAGACACGTCGGCGATGAGCTCCACGGCGGCGCGTGCGGGTGAGCTTCATGTGCTCGTTGTGGTGCACGAGAAGAAGAACGGGGAGGATGGGGAGGTGCAGCAGCTCACGGCGATCACGTAGAGGCAGACGGCACGGTCGGGGACGAGTCGATGCAGCGGCGATGTCGAAAGGGATCTCTGGCGATGCTCGGTGAAGATGAGGTCGAAGAAGACGTTGCAGAGCGTGTGAGCGCTCGGGGCTCAACTGCTCGACGGAGTCGATGATGGCGGAGAGGATGGACACGGTGGTGCAACACGGGGACGACGATGGACGCAGTTTCACGGTGGCGCGAGCACGGCAGCGTCGGCCATGGCGGAGGAAGAGCGATGGAGAGGGACTAGGGGGAAAGTGCGGTGTCTGCGAGGTCGGGGGATGCAAGGGAGTTCGTCCCACGTCGACAGGTCGACGAGGGAAGCGGCGAGGCGGCGGCAGCTGCGTGGCGCGCATGCGGTGCTCGCCGTCGAGCACCTGCCTGCTTGGCCAAACCAAGCTGCTCGCTAGCGGGGTGGCTGGGCTGGGCCGGCAGGTGGGCCTGGTAGGTGGCGCCAGGTAAGTTTTTCTGTTTTTTTGTTTTCTTTTCTATTTTTTTCTGTAGCTTTAGGGCTTTATTTAAAATACCTAGGCACTTTCTAAAATCCTGAAAATAATTGTGGGCTCTGTTGGGATTATTCCTAACAGCCCTGACTTAATTCCATAATTATTTGAACATTTAAAATATTTATTATCATTTAAATGTCCAAAGGCAACATACATATGATTTAATCCAGTGACATTTTGTTGACCTAGAAAATTGTGCACCTATTTTGCCAGAGGTTCTAACCCAAGGCAAAGAGGGTGAACATTTTAGAAGGGCATTTCAGGTTCATTGAAATTATTTTTAGTAAACCCTAGTTGATTTCAAGAGGGGTGCTAGGGGTTTTTCCTTCCCCATTTCAAGTTTCTGATGAAAAATAAACATGATGCACACTCTAATGCATGGACTAGCTAGGGTGTGACAATGCTACGACTACAACAACCACTTCAGCATCTTTGCCAAGTGCTATCAAGGCATCTTCGCCTACTTCCCATCAGTTCGCCTACATCAACATCTTCAACTACAATGCGACCAACTACGAGCGAGGGAAACACTTCCATCTTTGGAAGCCCCTCAAGAAAGATGGCCGAGCATGGGAATTTCCCTTCGGTCATGGAGACGAGCTATGAGGTGCCACATCATTTGGGCCTCCAACAACAAGACGGCGACAAGAAGGTCGAGCAAGGGCCATCCCCTTCGACCACGGCGACGAGCACGAATCTCTTCAACAACATGAAGACGGCGCCCATATTGGACTCATACTTCGAGTCAAGCTACGAGACTGCTCATGAGACCTTATCTTTGGTCTTCGAGGAGAGTGATGATGTGCCATCTTCGGCCTTCATCCACGGCTACAACCACGACATGATTGAGCATGGAGACATTTGCACCAACATCTCTCCGACAACGACATGTGACGAGATTCCCCAATTGCCATGTGAGGAGAGCCACCACCACATGAGTGACATGAGTGACTCCACCACACGTGACATTGAGAGCATTTCCTATGAGAGGATGAGTGTGACCACCACTAGCCCCACACTTGAGAGCATGCCACACATCCTATGTGAGGTTGAGAGCCATTTGAGTGACTCCACCAACCATATGAGTGAGAGCATCCGAGAGGGAGTGAGTGAGCCACAACACTTAGTGAGTGAGGTAGTTGACATGGCATGTGAGGCCACTTTGATTTGTAACAACTTAACCTCTACTCGGAGTGTGTTTTCTTTGGTGCTAGGTCTCCTACATGATGACACGCCTATCCTCGACGAGTCCATACCTCCAATGGAGATGACGATGGCCATGGTGGATGATGATGCACCCCCCACATGGTTCCATCAAGATGAAGATGACCACGACTCGGTCTTCGACACCTCACCTACAACACATGAGCGATGCTCCAAAGGTAACATAGGTGATGGTGCTTCTCTTGTCCCACTAATGGACTATTTTACGAATGATTGCTTGCGTGATGTTGACACACCTATACCCATGCTTCATGCTAGTGCGACTTCTTCATGTCATGACTTACCTATTTATGATAAATATGATGATGAGCATGTTGAGTTTCCTAGTTGTGATGCTATGCTCCATAGGATATCATGTGAAAATTCTTTTGGTCAAATCATGTTTGACAATCCATTAACCTTGTCATATGCTATGAGTGAGATATCCCATATTGCATCATTTCAATCTCAACATAGTAATTATGCATGCCCCATTAAAATCAATCCCATTTGCACTTATGGCATAGATGACGAGATGATGGTCATTGGCTTTTGTTTTTCATGTGATGATATTGCCATGCTTCCTTTACACGATTTGCGCAATTCATCTACTATGCCATGCCATGATCACATTGCTCCAAATATGCATTGTTTTGAATGTTGTCAATATTCTCCATGTGATGTTTCCATTAATGCTCATGAGGAGACCCCCATAGTTTCCTCATACATATTAGGAGATTTTGATGCATTCCATACTTTGCATGATTCTCATAATTGCTTGCACCATATGCATTCCATGAATAACAATGCTCTACATATTTCTTGTGATGCATTACACAATTTGAGTCTCCATTATTCTATACATAACAACAAACCTATCATGATGGATGACATGTTTCTCTATCATGCATCTCATTTATTTGAGCATTGGCTATTTTGTGCTAACCAACACAAGCACGTGTGCATCATGATGGATGATGTGTACATCTACCACACACACACAATTTTCCCTTTGTCTTTGTTTTGTGTAGGTACTCACGTATACTCGTCAACCTCTGAATCCCAAGAGTTGACGAAACGAGCTCTTGAGAGCAAAGATGACTTGGGATCCCGTGAACTATCCTTTCCACCACACTCTTCGTGCAACGACTACGCGCATCTCTTTCACTTGGCTCTCACACGGCTATGGGCTATATACCGCTTCTCGCTTCTTGCTCATTTTACCATGTTCACTTTGCATGCTATGCTTGCTTCTATGCCTTTGCCATGCAATTGTGACCCTTGCTTGCATCTACCCATGATTCACAATTATGTTACTCCTATTTGTATTTGCATGCTTGGTGGAGATCCTTGTTGCTATTTCCATGTTTATCATGTGCCTCATGCTATTGATGCTATTTTGCTCAGATCCTCCTTTCATGATTGTGATATGTCTTGTGCATTATTCATGCCCACCATTTGCACACATGACATACTTGACATGATTCTTTCTAGTATGTTGCATCTTCGCAATACTAGCTTGCTTACCTTGATTCCCATGATTGCTTGCTTTGTCGCATCACCCATGTTCCATTCTTCATTGCTTTCTTGGGTTGATGACGTATATGTTCATGCCTCTCACATGATATATTTTGTTCATTGTCGCTTGCCTCCAATTGTTGCATCTATGATTATTGATCTTGGAGACTTGGACACTTTACTTGTGATGCATGCTTGCTTGATTGCACCTATTGTATTTGGTTATCCTCGCATCATCATATACCTCCATACTATGAAATGCTCCCTTGTACTTTCTTATGATGAGCATGATACATCCACTTGTTGGGTATTTTACCACACGAATGATAGGTTTTGCATCTCCGCTAGCCTCATTTGTTTTTCCGAGTGTTTGTCATGTTCTTTCATGTTGAAGGATTCACAAGGCGATACCGTCATGAGACAATTTGGTCATGTGAAGGCATACACGATGTGCAACACCAACATTTGCGAGAATCTCCTAAAGGTGAACTCCTTTCCTTTGAGCCATCGTCAAATATGCATATTGGATGGGTCACTCTTTCATTGTTGTTTCCTTCTTCTTGTCTACATGTTACATCTATTGGATGGAGGACCGACATTGGAGATGGAACCCATGAACCTTCAAGTTGAGGAGTGCTCGGACTTATTGGATGCACCTTCGAACCTCCACTCATGCCAAGACATCGAGCATTGGTATACCAACACCTCCATATTTGTTGATTGCGTTCACACATGTCATGCTCGATGGACATATCATACACATGACAAATTTGCATCTTATGCATGGATTGACTCACATTATGATTGCCTTGTTGCACCTATTTCCATGTCATCCATGATATATGAGCTTGTGCATTTCCTTAGCAAATTTGTTGTGATCTTTCTTGATGGCATATTCATACATCATGATCATATTGCCTACCATCACTTGCATGATAACTCATTCATATTGAGCATCCATTACCATATTCATGTTGTTGATAAACCGTCTCACTATGACATCATTTTGCACCGTGGTTGCATTGATCATATTTACAATACATTTGTGTGCACAATGAATGCTTTTCCTCCCATGAATGCTTTACATGTCATTTTACATCATCTTGATAAGCTTCATGCGCTTTGTCACGAACAATCTTGCCGCACGGACTTATGCTTACTTGATGGACACTTTGTGTGCGCTAACCATTGTATTTCCGAGTGTCGCTTGTGTTTGCTCTTTTGCATGTCTACCACTACGGAGACACCTTGGAGTACTTGGATTGCGCCATGTCTTCAACTCCGTCCAACTTCAAGTCCATCGACGACAACCGTTTCCATGGTGTTGAGGATCACGATCCGAGGTCGGATCTCTCCCAAGGGGGGGGGGGATGATGCGGAGCATCCTACGTTTATATCCATGTACACCTTCATAGCACATCAAGCCCCAAGCGGACCTACCGGACTTAAGGTGAACCCGCTCCTCTTCAAGATTTACCTGAATAACTATCGGACTTGGTCGCTACCTCACCACGGAACGTTGTGCATCATTAGGTACGAGGGCGACCGCTGCCAAGCAGCTAGGGAGCTTCCCGGAGGCCAAGGAGAAGGACCCCAAGGCCACAAGGAAGAAGAAGGAGTGCACGAAGACCAACTCTGCACCTCCCAGGTGACCCCGTGCCCATGGGCCTCGAAGACCCCATGCGCACGGGCTACACAGAGAGCTTGCGCTGGAGCACCCCGTGCGCACGGGCTTGTACCATGCCAACGGGACCCCCATGCGCACGGGCCCAACTTACCCTGTGCGCACGGGTCCTACAGGATGGACGGCTGTGATTGCTGTTTGGGCCTGCTCTTCATCCACCTCGTCCCTCACCTCCAGCCACCTATATATTCCGTACCTAGACCATTTGTTAGGGTTAGCAAAGGATATGATAGACATATGAGAGCTTTGCTCCATGGATCCACTCCACTAGGAGATCAAGACCTCCTCTTGGAGTGACCAACCTCAAGACCTCCTAAGGGAGAAGATCCCTAGTGGATAGATCCCCATCATAGGATCACCAAGACCTCATTCCTCAGAGGATTGGGATGAACTAGCACCTTGTATCTTTCCTTTGTTGTCCTTGAATCATTGTATCGCTCTTTGTGTGATTGGATCTAGCATATGTGTGATTGGATCTAGTCAACTGAGTGTTTTCCCTCTTGTGTTCATCTTGTTCTTGGGGATTCCCCCTCCAATTCATGAAAGATCTCCACTTAGGGTTCCACCCTACACCATTTTGGTATCATGAGCCAAGGTTGATCACGAAATTGGAGCCCCCTCTTCGTTTTTCTAGCCTAATTTTGCTTGTTCTTGATTCCCCCTCCATTTTGGTATCTTTCCTTTGTTGTCTTTGAATCATTGTATCTCTCTTCTGTGATTGGATCTAGCATATGTGTGATTGGATCTAGTCAATTGAGTGTTTTCCCTCTTGTGTTCATCTTGTTCTTGGGGATTCCCCCTCCAATTTGTGAAAGATCTCCACTTAGGGTCCACCCTATATCATTGCCTGAACTCGCTTGGGAGCTGTTGTTGTAGGAGAACTCGACATATGGAAGACAATCTTCCCACTTCATACCGAAGGAAATGACACAAGTCCTGAGCATATCTTCAAGAATTTGATTTACTCGCTCGACTTGTCCACTAGTTTGAGGATGAAAGGCTGTGCTGAAGCGAATGCTGGTGCCCATGGCCTTCTGGAAGGAATCCCAAAACTTAGAGGTAAAGATGCTTCCACGATCTAAAGATATCAACTGCGGAATGCCGTGCAGAAAGACAATCCTGGAGGTATATAGCTCTGCCAACTGAGCTGTTGTGATAGATTCTTTGATAGGAAGAAAATGAGCCACTTTAGTGAGCTTGTCGATGACAACGAAGATAGCATCATTGCCATGCTTGGACTTGGGAAATCTAGTCACGAAGTCCATCTGAATATGGTCAAACTTCCATTATGGAATGGCAAGAGGTTGGAGGAGACCAGTTAGTCGTTGGTGTTCTGCTTTCACTCTTCTGCAGACATCACATTCATTCACGAACTGAGCAATCTCGCGCTTCATTTGAGTCCACCAATACGACTGCTTGAGGTCATGGTACATCTTTGTACTAACAGGATGAATAGAAAGGAGTGAATTGTGAGCCTCATTCATAATGGCTTTACGAAGGACACCCTTAGGAACAACAATTCAATCCTCGAAGGATAGAGTATATTTGTCATCAAGGCGATAACACTTGTACTTGGGTTGGCTCTTGGCAATCCCAATCTTCACCTTCTTCACCATAGCATTAAGAAGTTGAGCCTCACGAATCTGATGTTCCAAAGTAGGAGAGACTTGGAGGTTGGCAAGGAATCCTTGAGGAACAACTTGGAGATTAAGTTTGCGGAAAGCTACACAAAGATCCAGTTGGAAGGGCTTGAGAATCAAACTGTTGCAGTAAGCCTTCCTGCTCAAAGCGTCAGCAATGACATTGGCCTTGCCTGGAGTATATTCAATAATCGGATTATACTCTTGAATCATATCGACCCAACGAGTCTGCCTGAGGTTGAGGTTGGGCTGAGTGAAGATGTACTTGAGACTCTTATGATCAGTGAAGATCTCCACTTTCCTTCCCAACAAGAGATGTCTCCATGTTAAAAGAGCATGGACAATTGCCGCCAACTCGAGGTCATGAGTGGGGTAGTTCTTCTCGTTGGGCTTCAACTGGCGAGAGGTATAGGCCACAACTTTCTTCTCTTGCATTAACACAGCACCGAGACTTGAAGGGAAGCATCACAGAAAACCTCGAATGGTTTGGATTCATCAGGAGGAGTCAGAACTGGAGCTGCGGCTAACTTCTCTTTGAGGGTGTTGAAAGCGATGTCACATTCACGCATCCAGACATACTTCACATGCTTCTGGAGGAGGTTGGAAAGAGGCTTCGCAATCTTAGAGAAATTCTCAACGAATCTTCGACAATAGCTTGTGAGCCCAAGGAAACTACGGAGTTGCTTCACATTCGGACGTGGTTCCCAATTCACAATTGCAGACACCTTCTCAGGATTAACAGCTATGCCCTTGTCAGAGATGATATGCCCAAGGTAGAGAACATCATCGAGCCAAAACACGCACTTTGAAAACTTCGCATAGAACTGATGTTCTCTGAGTTTGTCCAGCACCAATCTCAAGTGCTTGGCGTGATCCCCCTTGTTCTTGGAAAAGACCAAAATGTCATCGAGATAGACCAAGACAAAGTCATTTGTGTATGGGTTGAAGCTGAAGTTCATCATGCGAGAGAATGTTGGATGAGCATTGACAAGACCGAAAGACATGACAGTGTATTCATAAGAACCATAGCTTGTTCTGAATGCTGTCTTGGGGATGTCTTGTTCACGAATGTGAATCAGATGATAGCCCATACGGAGGTCAAGCTTGGAGAATACTTGAGCACCCTTGAGTTATTCGAAAAGCTTGTTGATGTTGGGAAGTGGGTACTTGTTCTTTATAGTCTTCTTGTTCAATGGACGGTAGTCGACACAAAGTCGGTCTGTGCCATCTTTCTTCTTGACAAAAAGAACACCAGAACCCCATGGAGAAGAACTTGGTCGGATCATACCCATACGCTCTTGTATATCGAGTTGTTTCTTCAGCTCCTTCAACTCCTCTGGTCCAAGCTTGTAAGGACGTTTGCAAACAGGTTACGTGCCAGGCTCAATATCAATGACGAATTCAACTAGCCGGTGAGGAGGCATTCCTGGAAGCTCTTCTGGAAAGACGTCTTGATATTCACAAATGACTGGAATATGAGAGATGGCATCCAACTCGCCCTTCTCATTGAGAGAAAACAATCGAATGGTATCATCACGAGCAGCAAAAATGATCACATCCTCAGACGAGTGTGTCAATTGAATCTACCTAGCAGCACAATCAAACTGAGCCTTGTGATTAGAAAGCCAGTCCATGCCGAGAATTAGATCAATATCTGAGTCACCAAGAACAACTGGAGAGGACAGAAACTTATAATCTCCCATCTTGATAGAAACATCCGGGACACAATTGTTAGATGTCATTTGCTTGCCCGGGGACACAATCTTCAACAGGAAAGGTATCTTTTCGGTCACAAACTCATGCTTGGCAACAAAAGATCTTGAAATGAAAGAAAGCGATGCACCAGTATCAAAAAGAACTTTTGCAGGAATATCGTTAACAGGAAGGTTACCCATGATCATTTCTGAAGAGTCCTCTACCTGAGTTGCGTTAATCATGTTGACCTTTGCAAACTTGGGATTATGCTTGACCACTGCATTGCTGGCAGATCTCACAGGAGGAGGAGGCGGAAGACGCCTCTGGTTGAAGCATTTGTTTGCATAATGACCCTTTTGCTGACACTTGTTGCACGTGACCTCTGAGAGTGGACGGTGATAAGGAGCACTTGACCTTGGAGCATGAGACGAAGCTTTGTTCTGAAAGCCTATGATGAGGACATCAATACAATTGTTACACCCACAGCCCCTGCTGCTATACATACTGGACCAATTACTAGAGCTCGTGCACGCCAACTAAATTACCAGGTACTTTCGTTTCTTGGTAATGATTCTAATGTTCATGAGAATATGATGCTGCATAAATTGGATACATTTGTTTTGCTTACAAATGAAGGGTCTAGCTTGGAGAAGGATGAACATTGGAGCAAGAACAAGCATGGAGATGATGGCATGCGCAAGGGGAACAAGAACGGAGTTACAAGTGATGATTTCAGGACTTTGAAGCCACCATAATGGGTGCATGAAGCCTTGGACGAAATATACAAGATGCCACTTCATAAATTTCGTCCCGAGGCTATTTTAGGTGCTGCGTCACCTTATTATTGGGCCAGGCCCATGTAATTTCGAAATACATAAGTATAGGCTATTTTTAGAGTCCGTATGTGTGGGGAAACAAGAGATAGGGTTGATTTCGGACCCCTCCACCAAGGGCCACGAAATTCCCCCCTCTTCCTCCATATATACAGCCCTTAGGGCATCGTTTAGACTTTGGGATTTGTTTAGTTAAAAGTTAGCCATTGCAACTTCGTGTACTTCGTTTGTGTCCAACGACCAGACCAAGACCGCTTACGGATCCCCACCATTATCAATACCTCATATATATTTGCAATATTCAGATTGCTTTATCATATTCTTGCTCGTTCTTCGATTGCTTGCAGGAATAGACCTTCGTGGTCAGGCTGACCGTGCTTCCGGCATCGTCAGTAACCTCAGGAGATTGGTTTAGCGATTGCTAAGGCGCAACGTCGTGCACGTTTGTAGTCGGATCGTCAAAGTCGTCTCCACCAAATCGATAGTTATCATCTCATCGAAAGATCGGGACACCCTCGCCTCTATCAAGTGGTATCAGATTTCCAGGTTGCTCGGTGAGATTTTACAGTTTTTCGTAGTTTAGATCGAGTCTGTTCTTCATACCTACAGTCCACGAAAAAGCCACAAAAAAAATTAGGGTTAGTTCATCATATCCGAACCAATCTGAGCCTTTGCATAATCTTTTTAGGGTTTTGCTTTGTTGTATTTGCGGTTGCATCGTCGTGTCTAGTTGCTGGTCTTAGAGTCTAGTCTTTTAGAGTTTCAAGTTCTGGTCATAAGTTGTCACGCCGCCGCCGCACCATCATCATCGCCCCTGCCATCCACCACTACCGCTCCGAATCCGTATCCATATACCACCACCGATCCATATCCATATACTACCACCACCGCTGCCATATACCACCACCATATATCCACCACCAATCCGAGTTCCTTGATTATTAGGGTTGTTTTCGAGATCCATCTAGTTTCCGATTCGTGTTTCCTTGCCGGAGTAGGTTTCGGAAAAAAAAGAGTCGGGTAGCCACGCTCCGTTTAGGCCCAAAATTTTTCGAAAACGCATTTTTCGAAAAATTTTCTGGCTATCCTATTTTTAGGTGTTTCTGAGTGTTTTGAGACAGGTGCCATTATAGGAAGTTTTTTTTGACCCGTTTCCAGTTTTTGGGTCCGGGCAGTCAAAAAAAAAAAATTGGTCGAAAAAATTTCGTGCCCATCCTGTCAGTTTGAGCTAAGAAGAGTTTTGAGACACTCGCCATTATAGTGATTTTTCGCAAAAAAAAAAGCAGCGCAAAAAAAAGAGCGCAAAAAAAAGGCAGCGCAAAAAAAAAAGAAGAGCGAAAAAAAAATTCAGAGTGTGCTTTTCCCTTGTTTACGTGCCGCGCCGTGATTTTGTTGGTGTTCTAGGCTCGCGTCTCTAGCACAGTCTAGCCTAGGACCAGCACAGTACCGTCGTTGAGCGTTTATTCAACTTTGCATCTCTGAATTGATTATTGCTGACCCTTTTTGCTACCATACTATAAGCCTTCCCAGCTCCACATACATCTACGTCGTGTGTTTGACTCTCCCTGGTAATCGCTCTATCCAAGCTTTGAGAGTTTTTGACTACAACGGTTGCCGATCACCGCCTGCTGCTGGGTAAGAACTGGTAAGAATTTGAGATTTGCTTGACGGATTTGTGATACACCACCACCACTTCTTAGTAGTCTGTAGGATCATATTCTTGTGTGTTTCTATTGCTGCTAACCATGCCAGGATCACAAGCCGACGAGATTGACTGGGAGAATTTATCGAACAAGGAGCTTCATGATAAGTTTCAGCAAATGATGACTGAACAGGTGCAAGATGTGCTGAACAATTTTGAAGAGGCCATGGAGAAGATCACTGGCCTTGAGAAGACGTTCAAAACAAAGCTCGATAACAAGTTTAATGAATTGCTCGCGCGTCTTCCACCACCACCACCCGCTGCACCTAACGCACCTCTCCAACAACAACAACAACGACTACCTCCACGTCGCGAAGCAGACCTCCGCCGAGCAAGCCGTGTTCCTCTTGCGTTTGGCCAAACTGTTGGTGCTGCTGTTGATACTTCTGTGGCTCCTGCTGCTGATGCGGAGGAGGATGATTATGTGGGAGATTATGAGGATGAGGTTGATCAAAATCAACACTACATGCAGCCACCTGTACCACCACCAGCAGGTCGACCTCAGGTATATATTCGTAATGGTAGGCCTGCACCACCACCTCAGGTACGAGATGATGTCCATATTCCTAAACTGAAATTGAATATTCCACCATTTGAGGGTAGATATGTTCCTGATATATATCTTACTTGGGAGTTAGAAACTGAACAACGATTTACATGTTTACAATATCCTGAGGAGAGACGAGTTGCTGCTGCCGTTTGTGCTTTCACTAGTTTTGCATGTGTATGGTGGTCTGAACATTGTAGATTATATCCTATTCCAACTACTTGGGCTGCTTTGAAAACTGCTATGCGTACGCGTTGGGTTCCACCATATTATCAACGTGAATTGCTTCAAAAATTGCAGCGTTTAAGACAAGGGAAAAATTCTGTAGAAGAATATTATCAGGAATTACAAACTGGCATGATTAGATGTGGTATTGTTGAGGAGAATGAAGCTATGCTTGCACGTTTTCTGGGTGGATTAAATAGAGAGATTCAGACCATTCTAGACTATAAGGAGTATACTAATATCACTCGTTTATTCCATCTTGCTTGTAAAGCTGAACGTGAAGTGCAGGATCGACAAGCATTGGGGCGAACTAACTTTTCTGCAGGCCGACCTTCATCATGGACACCACGTGCATCTTCTACTTCAACTGCACCAGCACCTCCATCCGGTGCCACCTCCAGCCGTGATACAAGAAAACAGGCACAACCACCATTATCTGCCAAGAGCGCACCTGCGGGGCCTGCACAGCGTTCTTCTTCTTCCATGGCATCAACAGGGCACACAAGTGATATTATTTGTCGTCGTTGTAAGGGAGGAGGTCATTATGCGAGAGAATGCAAATCTCCGCGTGTGATGATTGCTACCGCGGATGGTGGATATGAGTCTGCTAGTGACTATGATGAGGAGACTTTGGCTCTTATTACACGTGAAGAACATGGTGGAAATGATTCTGATCATGAGACGCAATACATGGCTCCTGAAGACGCTGACAGGTATGAATGTTTAGTTGCTCAACGTGTTTTGAGTGTGCAGGTCACACAAGCTGAGCAAAATCAGAGGCACAATTTGTTCCATACCAAGGGAGTTGTGAAGGAACGTTCTGTGCGCGTTATCATAGACGGAGGGAGCTGCAACAACTTGGCTAGCATGGAGATGGTGGAGAAGCTTTCTCTCACCACAAGACCACATCCACATCCTTACTACATCCAATGGTTCAACAACAGCGGCAAGGTTAAGGTAACACGTACTGTTCGTGTGCATTTTAGTATCTCTACATATGCTGATTATGTTGATTGTGATGTGGTACCTATGCAAGCATGTTCCTTATTACTTGGTAGACCATGGCAATTTGATAAAAATTCTGTACACCATGGTAGAAACAATCACTATACTCTTGTTCATAAGGATAAAAATATTACTTTGCTTCCTATGACTCCTGATTCCATTTTGAAAGATGATATTAATAGAGCTAATAAAGCACAACAGGAGAAGAATAAGAGTGAAAATCAGATTGTGGCAAAAGAATTTGAGCAACAAATGAAGCCTAATAATAAGCCATCTAGTGTTGCTTCTCAAATTAAATTGAAAAGTGCATGTTTATTTGCCACCAAATCTGATATTGATGAGCTAGATTTCAGCAAATCTGTTTGCTATGCTTTTGTGTGCAACGAGGCATTATTTTCATTCGAGGACGTGCCTTCCTCTTTGCCTCCTGCTGTCACTAACATTTTGCAGGAGTTCGCTGACGTTTTTCCACAAGACGTGCCACCGGGATTACCGCCTATTCGAGGGATTGAGCATCAGATTGACTTAATTCCCGGTGCTTCACTGCCAAACCGTGCACCGTACCGTACCAATCCAGAGGAGACGAAGGAGATTATGCGTCAAGTACAAGAACTTCTCGACAAAGGTTATATACGGGAATCCCTTAGTCCTTGTGTTGTTCCTATTATTCTAGTGCCGAAAAAGGATGGTACATCACGTATGTGTGTTGATTGTAGAGGCATTAATAATATTACTATTCGTTATCGTCATCCTATTCCTAGGCTAGATGATATGCTTGATGAATCGAGTGGCTCTACAATATTCTCCAAAGTTGATTTGCGTAGTGGCTACCTGATGAGGACATGACTACCTTGGATATGACCAAAAATATTGCATATATGCATATTTGTCAGGTGATTTCTAGTGCAAACTATTCAATAATCTATTTATGTTATCCAGAACAAAAATACTTCACACACTTTTGTGTTTTGTCTAATTGCAGGTGTATGAGACATTTGTACAATCCACATATGAAGATAAGGAAGAAAGAGATGTTTATTTGCTGTCCAAAAAGTTCTTTCACGTCACTTTTGGCCCAAGAGAAGATAGAGTCCAAGTCTCTCACGTTCTGGATTCAGATTCGGACTGCACAGACACACCTGACTCAAAACGCACACAAGTTTTTCATACGGACTCCGAATTGGGTGATTCTTTTTTTGTTGGAAACTAGATTTCGTGAACTTTCCAACCCAATTGGAATCACCTTCAAATTCGTCCGGAGCGTTGAGTTGTGGACGAAACAATCTGATGCTGCAGCAGAATCCGAGTCAAACTACAAGTCCAAAGGTGTTACATCACCTCCACTTGGGCCCATGAGCCTTGTACGACCTAGGGTTAGTTTTAGGCTGCCTTGGGACGTCCTCCCACCTCCTTGGCCGCCACCCCTTGCTCCTATATAAGTAGATCCATCTAGTAGCTTTTTCCTTGGGATTTGTTTAGTTAAAAGTTAGCCATTGCAACTTCGTGTACTTCGTTTGTGTCCAACGACCAGACCAAGACCGCTTCCGGATCCCCACCATTACCAATACTTCATATATATTTGCAATATTCAGATTGCTTTATCATATTCTTGCTCGTTCTTCGATTGCTCGCAGGAATAGACCTTCGTGGTCAGGCTGACCGTGCTTCCAGCATCGTCAGTAACCTCAGGAGATTGGTTTAGCGATTGCTAAGGAGCAACGTCGTTCACGTTTGTAGTCGGATCGTCAAAGTCGTCTCCACCAAATCGATAGTTATCATCTCATCGAAAGATCGGGACCCTCGCCTCTATCAAGTGCTTGAGTTAGTAGCATTCTTTGAAAGAATTTATCAGAAAATTGTCTCAAACTTTTCAAAAGGAAAGTTGGAGAGAGAGTTGTTGTATATCCTGCTTGGCAGTTCTTTTTCATCATTATCTTCACTGCCGTTGTGATCTTCACTTATATCTTGCTGTCAAGAGCTACTTAGTATCATTCATTGATGCTATATTGTGCTACGCCGTGACCTCATTAGTGTTCTAGGCTCGCGTCTCTAGTACGGTCTAGCCTAGGACCAGCACAGTACCGTCGTTGAGCGTTTATTCAACATTGCATCTTTGAATTGATTATTGCTAATCTTTTGCTACCATATATAGCCAACCCAGCTCCACATATTTCTACACCGTGTATACGTACGCTCCCCTGGCAATCGCTTTACTCAATATTCGGAGTTACTTGACACCGCTGGTTGCCGATCACTGCCTGCTGCATGGTAAGAACTTGTAAGACATTGATATTTGCTTTACTGTGAGCGTTTTACCACCACATCCTAGTAGTTGTAGGAACATTATTTTTGGGTTTTGTTTCTTGTTCTACTAATCATGACAGGATCCAGAGTCAATTCATGGGCTTTGTCGATCGCGGGAGACGTGCCACCGCCTTTGCAAATACCACAACCGTCACGAGAGGTGCACAAACATCCAAATGCACATGATCAGGTTAATGTATCTATACCACCATTTAATGGCCGTTTTAAACCTGCTTTATATATTGAATGGGAGTTCGACATAAAAAATATATTTGCTTCCCATAATTTCGATGAACATAAAAAGGTTAAGGTTGCGGTTGGTTCTTTCACTGGTTATGCTTTGGTTTGGTGGAGTGAATATTGTCGGTTACACCCTGATTATATACCTACTACTTGGGATGATTTGAAACTTGCCATGCGACATACTTTCGTCCCTGCTTATTATACTTGTGACATGATTAAGAAGTTGCAACACTTAAAACAAGGTAGTGAAACTGTAACAAAATATTATGATGATTTACAAACTACCTTGTTGCATTCCTCTTTAGAAGAAAGTGAAGATGATTTTATGGATAGATTTTGGGGAGGATTAAACCATGATATTCAAGAGATACTAATTCATGAAGAGTGTTATCCTATGGACCATTTGTTTCATCTTGCTTGCAAAGCTGAACAGGAAATAAAACGACGTGTTGGCCACGAGGAGAACAAGCGCACGGTGCACATTCCAAGAGTTGATATGATTGTTCCTTCAACTACTAGGCATACTGTGACAACCACATCCGTTGTTGTCAGGACTACATCACCTCCACCATGTGACACATCGCCCCCGAGAGTGGCTACATCATCTGAGTTGATCATAAGAGGTAATGACAAAGGTACTGATCTTCCATCTCTACATGAGAATGATGAATGCCTTGTCAATTTGAATGCACCATCTGATGAGCTACCCACTACTTTGATCACACCACCTATTTTAGAGGAGTATGTTGATAATTTGACTTTGCCATGTGATCAAACAACTGAAATACCAACAATTTTGAGTGCATCCATTGAATTAACTATTGATGCAAAAGAACCAATGTTTAATCATTTTGATATGACCTCTAATCTTGGTGATGATTCTGTGTTAAATGACTTATTGCATGTTTGCTTATTTAAGCATGTTGTAGCATGTAAATTTGATGCAAGTAAGGTTTATTCACCAATGTTGGGATGGTTTAATGATGAACATTGTCAATCTTTTGAAATGAATAAGAGCTTCACTTATATGTGCAAACTGAGTTGCAATATTTTCATGCCTTCTACTTCTTGTGCTAATTTTTTGGCTTTAGATTTTATGAACTATGCAAGTTACTCATCTATTCATGTGTCATATATGCAAAAATCAAGGGAAGTAAAAATGGATGACATATACATATACAACATGTACACCTTGTCTCTTTTGTTAGCCACATTTCAGATTAAGCAACGCCGAGGACGGCTTTATTTTCAAGAAGGGGAGGATGATGAGGACATGACTACCTTGGATATGACCAAAAATATTGCATATATGCATATTTGTCAGGTGATTTCTAGTGCAAACTATTCAATAATCTATTTATGTTATCCAGAACAAAAATACTTCACACACTTTTGTGTTTTGTCTAATTGCAGGTGTATGAGACATTTGTACAATCCACATATGAAGATAAGGAAGAAAGAGATGTTTATTTGCTGTCCAAAAAGTTCTTTCACGTCACTTTTGGCCCAAGAGAAGATAGAGTCCAAGTCTCTCACGTTCTGGATTCAGATTCGGACTGCACAGACACACCTGACTCAAAACGCACACAAGTTTTTCATACGGACTCCGAATTGGGTGATTCTTTTTTTGTTGGAAACTAGATTTCGTGCACTTTCCAACCCAATTGGAATCACCTTCAAATTCGTCCGGAGCGTTGAGTTGTGGACGAAACAATCTGATGCTGCAGCAGAATCCGAGTCAAACTACAAGTCCAAAGGTGTTACATCACCTCCACTTGGGCCCATGAGCCTTGTACGACCTAGGGTTAGTTTTAGGCTGCCTTGGGACGTCCTCCCACCTCCTTGGCCGCCACCCCTTGCTCCTATATAAGTAGATCCATCTAGTAGCTTTTTCCTTGGGATTTGTTTAGTTAAAAGTTAGCCATTGCAACTTCGTGTACTTCGTTTGTGTCCAACGACCAGACCAAGACCGCTTCCGGATCCCCACCATTACCAATACTTCATATATATTTGCAATATTCAGATTGCTTTATCATATTCTTGCTCGTTCTTCGATTGCTCGCAGGAATAGACCTTCGTGGTCAGGCTGACCGTGCTTCCAGCATCGTCAGTAACCTCAGGAGATTGGTTTAGCGATTGCTAAGGAGCAACGTCGTTCACGTTTGTAGTCGGATCGTCAAAGTCGTCTCCACCAAATCGATAGTTATCATCTCATCGAAAGATCGGGACCCTCGCCTCTATCAAGTGCTTGAGTTAGTAGCATTCTTTGAAAGAATTTATCAGAAAATTGTCTCAAACTTTTCAAAAGGAAAGTTGGAGAGAGAGTTGTTGTATATCCTGCTTGGCAGTTCTTTTTCATCATTATCTTCACTGCCGTTGTGATCTTCACTTATATCTTGCTGTCAAGAGCTACTTAGTATCATTCATTGATGCTATATTGTGCTACGCCGTGACCTCATTAGTGTTCTAGGCTCGCGTCTCTAGTACGGTCTAGCCTAGGACCAGCACAGTACCGTCGTTGAGCGTTTATTCAACATTGCATCTTTGAATTGATTATTGCTAATCTTTTGCTACCATATATAGCCAACCCAGCTCCACATATTTCTACACCGTGTATACGTACGCTCCCCTGGCAATCGCTTTACTCAATATTCGGAGTTACTTGACACCGCTGGTTGCCGATCACCGCCTGCTGCATGGTAAGAACTTGTAAGACATTGATATTTGCTTTACTGTGAGCGTTTTACCACCACATCCTAGTAGTTATAGGAACATTATTTTTGGGTTTTGTTTCTTGTTCTACTAATCATGACAGGATCCAGAGTCAATTCATGGGCTTTGTCGATCGCGGGAGACGTGCCACCGCCTTTGCAAATACCACAACCGTCACGAGAGGTGCACAAACATCCAAATGCACATGATCAGGTTAATGTATCTATACCACCATTTAATGGCCGTTTTAAACCTGCTTTATATATTGAATGGGAGTTCGACATAAAAAATATATTTGCTTCCCATAATTTCGATGAACATAAAAAGGTTAAGGTTGCGGTTGGTTCTTTCACTGGTTATGCTTTGGTTTGGTGGAGTGAATATTGTCGGTTACACCCTGATTATATACCTACTACTTGGGATGATTTGAAACTTGCCATGCGACATACTTTCGTCCCTGCTTATTATACTTGTGACATGATTAAGAAGTTGCAACACTTAAAACAAGGTAGTGAAACTGTAACAAAATATTATGATGATTTACAAACTACCTTGTTGCATTCCTCTTTAGAAGAAAGTGAAGATGATTTTATGGATAGATTTTGGGGAGGATTAAACCATGATATTCAAGAGATACTAATTCATGAAGAGTGTTATCCTATGGACCATTTGTTTCATCTTGCTTGCAAAGCTGAACAGGAAATAAAACGACGTGTTGGCCACGAGGAGAACAAGCGCACGGTGCACATTCCAAGAGTTGATATGATTGTTCCTTCAACTACTAGGCATACTGTGACAACCACATCCGTTGTTGTCAGGACTACATCACCTCCACCATGTGACACATCGCCCCCGAGAGTGGCTACATCATCTGAGTTGATCATAAGAGGTAATGACAAAGGTACTGATCTTCCATCTCTACATGAGAATGATGAATGCCTTGTCAATTTGAATGCACCATCTGATGAGCTACCCACTACTTTGATCACACCACCTATTTTAGAGGAGTATGTTGATAATTTGACTTTGCCATGTGATCAAACAACTGAAATACCAACAATTTTGAGTGCATCCATTGAATTAACTATTGATGCAAAAGAACCAATGTTTAATCATTTTGATATGACCTCTAATCTTGGTGATGATTCTGTGTTAAATGACTTATTGCATGTTTGCTTATTTAAGCATGTTGTAGCATGTAAATTTGATGCAAGTAAGGTTTATTCACCAATGTTGGGATGGTTTAATGATGAACATTGTCAATCTTTTGAAATGAATAAGAGCTTCACTTATATGTGCAAACTGAGTTGCAATATTTTCATGCCTTCTACTTCTTGTGCTAATTTTTTGGCTTTAGATTTTATGAACTATGCAAGTTACTCATCTATTCATGTGTCATATATGCAAAAATCAAGGGAAGTAAAAATGGATGACATATACATATACAACATGTACACCTTGTCTCTTTTGTTAGCCACATTTCAGATTAAGCAACGCCGAGGACGGCTTTATTTTCAAGAAGGGGAGGATGATGAGGACATGACTACCTTGGATATGACCAAAAATATTGCATATATGCATATTTGTCAGGTGATTTCTAGTGCAAACTATTCAATAATCTATTTATGTTATCCAGAACAAAAATACTTCACACACTTTTGTGTTTTGTCTAATTGCAGGTGTATGAGACATTTGTACAATCCACATATGAAGATAAGGAAGAAAGAGATGTTTATTTGCTGTCCAAAAAGTTCTTTCACGTCACTTTTGGCCCAAGAGAAGATAGAGTCCAAGTCTCTCACGTTCTGGATTCAGATTCGGACTGCACAGACACACCTGACTCAAAACACACACAAGTTTTTCATACGGACTCCGAATTGGGTGATTCTTTTTTTGTTGGAAACTAGATTTCGTGCACTTTCCAACCCAATTGGAATCACCTTCAAATTCGTCCGGAGCGTTGAGTTGTGGACGAAACAATCTGATGCTGCAGCAGAATCCGAGTCAAACTACAAGTCCAAAGGTGTTACATCACCTCCACTTGGGCCCATGAGCCTTGTACGACCTAGGGTTAGTTTTAGGCTGCCTTGGGACGTCCTCCCACCTCCTTGGCCGCCACCCCTTGCTCCTATATAAGTAGATCCATCTAGTAGCTTTTTCCTTGGGATTTGTTTAGTTAAAAGTTAGCCATTGCAACTTCGTGTACTTCGTTTGTGTCCAACGACCAGACCAAGACCGCTTCCGGATCCCCACCATTACCAATACTTCATATATATTTGCAATATTCAGATTGCTTTATCATATTCTTGCTCGTTCTTCGATTGCTCGCAGGAATAGACCTTCGTGGTCAGGCTGACCGTGCTTCCAGCATCGTCAGTAACCTCAGGAGATTGGTTTAGCGATTGCTAAGGAGCAACGTCGTTCACGTTTGTAGTCGGATCGTCAAAGTCGTCTCCACCAAATCGATAGTTATCATCTCATCGAAAGATCGGGACCCTCGCCTCTATCAAGTGCTTGAGTTAGTAGCATTCTTTGAAAGAATTTATCAGAAAATTGTCTCAAACTTTTCAAAAGGAAAGTTGGAGAGAGAGTTGTTGTATATCCTGCTTGGCAGTTCTTTTTCATCATTATCTTCACTGCCGTTGTGATCTTCACTTATATCTTGCTGTCAAGAGCTACTTAGTATCATTCATTGATGCTATATTGTGCTACGCCGTGACCTCATTAGTGTTCTAGGCTCGCGTCTCTAGTACGGTCTAGCCTAGGACCAGCACAGTACCGTCGTTGAGCGTTTATTCAACATTGCATCTTTGAATTGATTATTGCTAATCTTTTGCTACCATATATAGCCAACCCAGCTCCACATATTTCTACACCGTGTATACGTACGCTCCCCTGGCAATCGCTTTACTCAATATTCGGAGTTACTTGACACCGCTGGTTGCCGATCACCGCCTGCTGCATGGTAAGAACTTGTAAGACATTGATATTTGCTTTACTGTGAGCGTTTTACCACCACATCCTAGTAGTTATAGGAACATTATTTTTGGGTTTTGTTTCTTGTTCTACTAATCATGACAGGATCCAGAGTCAATTCATGGGCTTTGTCGATCGCGGGAGACGTGCCACCGCCTTTGCAAATACCACAACCGTCACGAGAGGTGCACAAACATCCAAATGCACATGATCAGGTTAATGTATCTATACCACCATTTAATGGCCGTTTTAAACCTGCTTTATATATTGAATGGGAGTTCGACATCAAAAATATATTTGCTTCCCATAATTTCGATGAACATAAAAAGGTTAAGGTTGCGGTTGGTTCTTTCACTGGTTATGCTTTGGTTTGGTGGAGTGAATATTGTCGGTTACACCCTGATTATATACCTACTACTTGGGATGATTTGAAACTTGCCATGCGACATACTTTCGTCCCTGCTTATTATACTTGTGACATGATTAAGAAGTTGCAACACTTAAAACAAGGTAGTGAAACTGTAACAAAATATTATGATGATTTACAAACTACCTTGTTGCATTCCTCTTTAGAAGAAAGTGAAGATGATTTTATGGATAGATTTTGGGGAGGATTAAACCATGATATTCAAGAGATACTAATTCATGAAGAGTGTTATCCTATGGACCATTTGTTTCATCTTGCTTGCAAAGCTGAACAGGAAATAAAACGACGTGTTGGCCACGAGGAGAACAAGCGCACGGTGCACATTCCAAGAGTTGATATGATTGTTCCTTCAACTACTAGGCATACTGTGACAACCACATCCGTTGTTGTCAGGACTACATCACCTCCACCATGTGACACATCGCCCCCGAGAGTGGCTACATCATCTGAGTTGATCATAAGAGGTAATGACAAAGGTACTGATCTTCCATCTCTACATGAGAATGATGAATGCCTTGTCAATTTGAATGCACCATCTGATGAGCTACCCACTACTTTGATCACACCACCTATTTTAGAGGAGTATGTTGATAATTTGACTTTGCCATGTGATCAAACAACTGAAATACCAACAATTTTGAGTGCATCCATTGAATTAACTATTGATGCAAAAGAACCAATGTTTAATCATTTTGATATGACCTCTAATCTTGGTGATGATTCTGTGTTAAATGACTTATTGCATGTTTGCTTATTTAAGCATGTTGTAGCATGTAAATTTGATGCAAGTAAGGTTTATTCACCAATGTTGGGATGGTTTAATGATGAACATTGTCAATCTTTTGAAATGAATAAGAGCTTCACTTATATGTGCAAACTGAGTTGCAATATTTTCATGCCTTCTACTTCTTGTGCTAATTTTTTGGCTTTAGATTTTATGAACTATGCAAGTTACTCATCTATTCATGTGTCATATATGCAAAAATCAAGGGAAGTAAAAATGGATGACATATACATATACAACATGTACACCTTGTCTCTTTTGTTAGCCACATTTCAGATTAAGCAACGCCGAGGACGGCTTTATTTTCAAGAAGGGGAGGATGATGAGGACATGACTACCTTGGATATGACCAAAAATATTGCATATATGCATATTTGTCAGGTGATTTCTAGTGCAAACTATTCAATAATCTATTTATGTTATCCAGAACAAAAATACTTCACACACTTTTGTGTTTTGTCTAATTGCAGGTGTATGAGACATTTGTACAATCCACATATGAAGATAAGGAAGAAAGAGATGTTTATTTGCTGTCCAAAAAGTTCTTTCACGTCACTTTTGGCCCAAGAGAAGATAGAGTCCAAGTCTCTCACGTTCTGGATTCAGATTCGGACTGCACAGACACACCTGACTCAAAACGCACACAAGTTTTTCATACGGACTCCGAATTGGGTGATTCTTTTTTTGTTGGAAACTAGATTTCGTGCACTTTCCAACCCAATTGGAATCACCTTCAAATTCGTCCGGAGCGTTGAGTTGTGGACGAAACAATCTGATGCTGCAGCAGAATCCGAGTCAAACTACAAGTCCAAAGGTGTTACATCACCTCCACTTGGGCCCATGAGCCTTGTACGACCTAGGGTTAGTTTTAGGCTGCCTTGGGACGTCCTCCCACCTCCTTGGCCGCCACCCCTTGCTCCTATATAAGTAGATCCATCTAGTAGCTTTTCCTTGGGATTTGTTTAGTTAAAAGTTAGCCATTGCAACTTCGTGTACTTCGTTTGTGTCCAACGACCAGACCAAGACCGCTTCCGGATCCCCACCATTACCAATACTTCATATATATTTGCAATATTCAGATTGCTTTATCATATTCTTGCTCGTTCTTCGATTGCTCGCAGGAATAGACCTTCGTGGTCAGGCTGACCGTGCTTCCAGCATCGTCAGTAACCTCAGGAGATTGGTTTAGCGATTGCTAAGGAGCAACGTCGTTCACGTTTGTAGTCGGATCGTCAAAGTCGTCTCCACCAAATCAATAGTTATCATCTCATCGAAAGATCGGGACCCTCGCCTCTATCACTACCATCAAATTCGTATGAAATTGGGAGATGAATGGAAAACAGCATTTAAAACTAAGTTTGGATTATATGAGTGGTTAGTCATGCCTTTTGGGTTAACTAATGCACCTAGTACTTTCATGAGATTAATGAACGAAGTTTTACGTGCTTTCATTGGACGATTTGTGGTAGTTTACTTTGATGACATATTGATTTATAGCAGATCTTTGGAGGAACATTTGGAACATTTACGTGCTGTTTTTATTGCTCTACGTGATGCACGTTTGTTTGGTAACCTTGGGAAGTGCACCTTTTGCACCGACCGAGTATCTTTTCTTGGCTATGTTGTTACTCCACAGGGAATTGAAGTTGATAAAGCCAAGATTGAAGCTATTGAGAGTTGGCCGCAGCCCAAAACGGTCACACAAGTGAGGAGTTTTCTTGGCCTCGCTGGATTCTATAGGCGTTTTGTGAGAGATTTCAGCACCATTGCTGCACCTCTCAATGAGCTTACAAAGAAAGATGTGCCTTTTCTTTGGGGTACCGCACAGGAAGAAGCCTTCACGGTATTGAAAGATAAGTTGACACATGCTCCTTTACTCCAACTTCCTGATTTTAATAAGACTTTTGAGCTTGAATGTGATGCTAGTGGAATTGGATTAGGAGGTGTGTTATTACAAGATGGCAAACCTGTTGCTTACTTTTCTGAAAAATTGAGTGGGCCTAGTCTGAATTATTCTACTTATGATAAAGAATTATATGCTCTTGTTCGGACTTTAGAAACATGGCAACATTATTTATGGCCCAAAGAATTTGTTATACATTCTGATCATGAATCTTTGAAACATATTAAAAGTCAAGCTAAACTGAATCGTAGACATGCTAAATGGGTGGAATTCATTGAGACTTTCCCTTATGTCATTAAACACAAGAAGGGAAAAGAAAATGTTATTGCTGATGCATTGTCTCGTCGCTATACTATGCTTTCACAACTTGACTTCAAAATATTTGGTTTGGAGACCATCAAAGATCAATATGTGCATGATGCTGATTTTAAAGATGTAATGCAGAATTGTAAAGAAGGAAGAATGTGGAACAAGTTTGTTGTTAACGATGGATTTGTGTTTCGTGCTAACAAGCTATGCATTCCAGCTAGCTCCATTCGTCTTTTGTTGTTGCAGGAGGCGCATGGAGGAGGATTAATGGGACACTTTGGCGTGAAGAAGACGGAGGACGTACTTGCTACACATTTCTTTTGGCCAAAGATGAGACGGGATGTTGAGCGTTTTATTGCTCGCTGCACTACATGTCAAAAAGCTAAGTCACGACTCAATCCTCATGGTTTATATATGCCTTTGCCTGTACCTAGTGTTCCTTGGGAGGATATATCTATGGACTTTGTTTTAGGTTTACCTCGAACAAAGAAGGGGAGGGATAGCATATTTGTTGTCGTGGATAGATTCTCGAAAATGGCACACTTTATACCATGTCATAAAAGCGATGATGCTGTTAATGTTGCTGATTTGTTCTTTCGTGAAATTATTCGCTTGCATGGTGTGCCAAATACTATTGTTTCAGATCGTGATACTAAATTTCTTAGCCACTTTTGGAGATGTTTATGGGCTAAGTTGGGGACTAAACTGCTTTTTAGTACTACTTGTCACCCCCAAACTGATGGACAAACTGAAGTAGTCAATAGAACGTTGTCTACTATGCTTAGGGCTGTTTTGAAGAATAATAAGAAAATGTGGGAGGAATGCTTGCCTCATATTGAATTTGCTTATAATCGTTCATTGCATTCTACTACTAAGATGTGCCCTTTTGAAGTTGTGTATGGTTTCCTACCTCATGCACCTATTGATTTGTTGCCTCTTCCATCTTCGGAGAAGGTTAATTTTGATGCTAAACAACGTGCTGAATTGATTTTAAAAATGCATGAGTTAACTAAGGAAAACATTGAGCGGATGAATGCTAAATATAAACTTGCTGGAGATAAGGGTAGAAAACATGTTGTGTTTGCACCTGGAGATCTTGTTTGGTTACATTTGCGTAAGGATAGATTTCCCGATTTGCGCAAGTCAAAGCTAATGCCACGTGCTGATGGTCCCTTTAAGGTGTTAGAGAAAATAAATGATAATGCATATAAACTTGAGCTGCCTGTAGATTTTGGGGTTAGTCCCACTTTTAACATTGCAGATTTGAAGCCTTATTTGGGTGAGGAAGATGAACTTCCGTCGAGGACGACTTCATTTCAAGAAGGGGAGGATGATGAGGACATCAATACAATTGTTACACCCACAGCCCCTGCTGCTATACATACTGGACCAATTACTAGAGCTCGTGCACGCCAACTAAATTACCAGGTACTTTCGTTTCTTGGTAATGATTCTAATGTTCATGAGAATATGATGCTGCCTAAATTGGATACATTTGTTTTGCTTACAAATGAAGGGTCTAGCTTGGAGAAGGATGAACATTGGAGCAAGAACAAGCATGGAGATGATGGCATGCGCAAGGGGAACAAGAACGGAGTTACAAGTGATGATTTCAGGACTTTGAAGCCACCATAATGGGTGCATGAAGCCTTGGACGAAATATACAAGATGCCACTTCATAAATTTCGTCCCGAGGCTATTTTAGGTGTTGCGTCACCTTATTATTGGGCCAGGCCCATGTAATTTCGAAATACATAAGTATAGGCTATTTTTAGAGTCCGTATGTGTGGGGAAACAAGAGATAGGGTTGATTTCGGACCCCTCCACCAAGGGCCACGAAATTCCCCCCTCTTCCTCCATATATACAGCCCTTAGGGCATCGTTTAGACTTTGGGATTTGTTTAGTTAAAAGTTAGCCATTGCAACTTCGTGTACTTCGTTTGTGTCCAACGACCAGACTAAGACCGCTTACGGATCCCCACCATTATCAATACCTCATATATATTTGCAATATTCAGATTGCTTTATCATATTCTTGCTCGTTCTTCGATTGCTTGCAGGAATAGACCTTCGTGGTCAGGCTGACCGTGCTTCCGGCATCGTCAGTAACCTCAGGAGATTGGTTTAGCGATTGCTAAGGCGCAACGTCGTGCACGTTTGTAGTCGGATCGTCAAAGTCGTCTCCACCAAATCGATAGTTATCATCTCATTGAAAGATCGGGACACCCTCGCCTCTATCAGCCTGGGTTGGGTGGGTGGGAAGATCCATTGACACCTTTGCTCTTCTGCTGATAAGGCTGACGAAACGGAGGAGGAGGAGGCAACCAATACTTTTGTTGCTTAGCTGCCACTTGAGTTGAAGAAGAATAAGGAGTTGCATCCCTGACTCTCTTCTCGGAAGCATCGCACTTGAGCTTAGCGGTCTCTTGCTTTAATGCCATGGTGTAGAACTCATCATACTTTTTCGGCTCAAAAAGCACAAGAGCTAGTTGCAGATCTTCTCTAAGGCCACCTCTAAACTGATAAATCATGCTCTTCTTGTCAGGGACGTCTTGCTTGGCGAAGCGAGCGAGCCTCTGGAGCAGGATGTTGTATTGGTAAACAGACAAGCTGCCTTGCCTCAGGTTGTAGAACTCCTCATGCTTACTCTCAACAACACTCTGAGGAATGTGGTGAGCTTTGAAGTCTTGGCGGAAATCATCCCAGGTAATCACACGACCTCCTGTGGAATCTTTGTATTGTTGATACCACTCTGCAGCTTGGTCTTTGAGTTGGAACGAAGCAAACTTGACAAAGTCCTCAGGCCTGACGTTGCTACACTCAAAATGTTTGCAGATATCCATGAGCCAATCGTTAGCGTCTGTGGCCTCGACACAATTACTGAAAGACTTCGGCTGGTTTAAGAGGAACTGGTTGAGGGTAGCAAACTGAGTTTGATAGTTTCCATGGCCTTGATTTCCTTGGTTGCGCTCTTGCAAGAGTTGCATAATCAACTGCGTGTTGGTGTTGGTGGCGGCCATCACAGCTTGCCATGCCTTCGGAGGTGGAGGTGGTGGCGGCGGTTTCGGATTGTGACGCGTTGGAGGAGCCATCCTAAAGAGGGTGACATCCGTTAGCATCTTGACAGACATATATTCAAGCTGAATCAAATGGATCGAAATTGCAACATATAGCCTTAACATTCGAACAAGAATGAACAAATGAATTCCAAATTGAATGGTCACACTTCCATAAATTGAGAAGCCACTTAGATAGAGGTAGAAGAATAAAACAACAAGGTACAGATATGAACAAATACTTGGTAAGGATTACCCAATCACATACCAAATATATGCGGAAGAAATACTAGAGCTACATGAATTCCCACCTATGAAACTCCTGAAATTTTCCGGTTATGCAATCAGGTGTTGGGGATACAGGGGAAGCATAATATCTCACCCAAAACTATCAAATCCTACATCCAGCTGTATCCATCCTTCAACACATATCCAAGAAACCTTCAAAAATTATTTACCTCAACCTTCGAAAAGCATCTGTTATACGAGTTATGGCAATACTCCCGAACTCCCGCCCCAATACTGGGTGGCGTCGAGGTTATCTCACCAACAACTTCATGAAAGAGATTTTCGATGTCGACGAAACTCAGCTATTCCAAAACTGCAACGATAAAATTGTGACGACAACACCTCGGAGCTCAACTCACTACCACAACCCCTAAATGTCAGGAGGCACCAAGAACAATGTTCTTGTCACAAAACCATCGGAACGATTCCAAGATACCTGCGTGATCCTAATTTTTTTTTGAAATTTGAGAAGAGAAGAGTCAAAACACTATGTCAGCATGCCTCACCAGAGCGACGAAGGGACTGAGGAGTAAAAAGAATCCTACTCTCCAATATATATAATCCTATAAGACTCAAAACATTTTTCTAGACTCAACAACGCCAGCGATTCGATCAAGCAGGGGGCTCCTAAGTCGGGGAAGGCTCTGATTACCAACTTGTAACACCCACGATGTGGCTATATCTCCCACGTGTCGGAGCACGACTTAGAGGCATAACCGCATTGTAGGCATGTCGCAAGAGGGGTAATCTTTACACATCCCATGTACTGAATAAGAAAGAGGTACAGAGTTGGCTTACAATCGCCACTTCACACAATACATAGATATAGCATTACATCATAAAGATACAATCAAGGTCCGACTACGGAACCAAAATAAAGACAACCCCAAATGCAAAAGATCCCCAATCGCCCCAATTGGGCTCCACTACTGATCGTCTGGAAAGGAAACGTAGTAACGCCCTGAGTCCTCGTCGAACTCCCACTTGAGTTCGGTCGCATCTCCTGGAATGACATTATCGGCACCTGCATCTGGTTTTTGGAAGTAATCTGTGAGTCACGGGGACTCAGCAATCTCACACCCTCGCGATCAAGACTATTTAAGCTCATGGGTAGGAAAAGGTATGAGGTGGAGCTGCAGCAAGCACTAGCATATATGGTGGCTAACTTATGCAAATGAGAGCGAGAAGAAAGGCAAAGCACGCTCGAAAATCTATGATCAAGAAGTGATCCTAGAAATACTTACGTTCAAGCATAACACGATACCGTGTTCTCTTCCGGACTCCATCGAAAAGAGACCGTCATGGCTACACACGCGGTTGATGCATTTTAATTAAGTCAAGTGTCAAGTTCTCTACAACCGGACATTAACAAATTCCCATCTGCCCATAACTGCGGGCACGACTTTCGAAAGTTCAAAACCCTGCAGGGGTGTCCCAACTTAGCCCATCACAAGCTCTCACGGTCAACGAAGGATATTCCTTCTCCCAGGACGACCCGATCAGACTCGGAATCCCGGTTACAGGACATTTCGACAATGGTAAAACAAGACCAGCAAAGCCACCCGATGTGCCGACAAATCCCGATAGGAGTCACACGTATCTCGTTCTCAGGGCACACCGGATGAACACTACGTACAACTAAAACCAACCCTCAAGTTTCCCTGAGGTGGCGCTGTAAGTGGCTCTGTTTTGGACCAACACTCAGAGGAGCACTGGCCCGGGGGTTTAAAATAAAGATGACCCTTGAGTCCGCAGAACCCAAGGGAAAAAGGCTTAGGTGGCAAATGGTAAAACCAAGGTTGGGCCTTGCTGGAGGAGTTTTATTCAAGGCAAACTGTCAAGGGGTTCCCATTATAACCCAACTGCGTAAGATCGCAAAATCAAGGAACATAACACCGGTATGACGGAAACTAGGGCGGCAAGAGTGGAACAAAACACCAGGCATAAGGCCGAGCCTTCCACCCTTTACCAGGTATGTAGATGCATTAAAGTAAACTAGATATAATAATGATATCGCAACAATAAACATGTTCCAACAAGGAACAAACTCCAATCTTCACCTGCAACTAGCAACGCTATAAGAGGGGCTGAGCAAGGCGGTAACATAGCCAAACAATGGTTTGCTAGGACAAGGTGGGTTAGAGGTTTGACATGGCAATATGCGAGGCATGATATAGCATGTGGTAGGAATCGCGGCATAGGCATAGCAATAGAGCGAGAAACTAGCAAGCAAAGATAGAAGTGAGTTCGAGGGTATGGTCATCTTGCCTGCAAAGTTCTCCGAGTTGACGTAAGCTTGATCCTCGTAAGCATACTCAACGGGTTCCTCGATCACGTACTCGTCTCCTGGCTCTACCAAGGCAAGAACACAAGCAAGGGAAACAAAATCAACTACGGTGCAATGCACAAGCAACATGATGCAAAACATGGCATGATATGCGGGATGTGATATGCAATGCATATGCGTGCACCGGAAGGAAAAGATCAAAACAAGCCTCAACTTGGCAAACCAAGTGCGCCGCTGGAAAGATGAGTTGATTTTGGTCGAAATCGATATAAAGATCACCAGAATCGGATGCACGATTTGCAAATGGCAAGCAAAACATTAATTGCACTATTCTGCGATTAACAGCATGCTGCCATCTAGAATGCAACAAGAAACTAAGCTACTGTACTCTAACATAGCGACAAAGTACATGGCAGTGATCCACTCAAGATGCTTGACAAAAAATGAACACTGAGCTACGGCTAAATCACACAAGAGCAGGTTCAAACAAGCATGGCAAAAGTGGAAAAGATATCAGCCTCTCAAACTTAATGAAAATAACAATATGTCAGGATTTAACATCAGGAAGCAATGTTTAGAGAAAGATAAAAACATGCTGCAGGAACATATCATGGCAAAGCAAGGCATGGAATGAAACTACTCAAAGCATATAACAAAAGTTCCTTACTGATCATAAGCCAAAAAGGATCAGAAAATATGATGGCACCCATGTAAACATAGCAAGTTTCGTTAACAGATTCAGACTTAGCAGAAAACTGGACATGGCAAAAACAGACTTACGTATGCATGGTTGCGAGCTCGATGCACTCACCACAAGGCATTACATGAAAAACTAAGCATACACCCATCTAGAAGACATGATCATGAAGCCAAGCAAAGCAAGAACAAGTTCATAGCATGCATGGATCAACTACAACAACCTCGGCAAAATTGATTAACACGTAAGCAATCTTCCAGGAACATTTTATAGCAAAAGTAGAGCAAGATTGAGTCATGCTATGTTATGCCATAATTTCAAACAAAGACATGGATGGATAGAACATAATAATATCTCAAAATCATCCTTACTAAACATGCTCAAAAGAGGCATGGGTCACTCTATAGCAACATGAATACATGGCATAAAAATAACATCAGGGAATTGGTATGGGTCACTCATCCAAGCTCCCATCAGATGGGATCATGCATATGTCACAAAACTCAGTGTGTGGTATCTGATGGTTTTCAGCATATAAATCAAACTCACTTCAGGGGGATTATTTCTAGGCAAGAATCTAAAGCTCCGAACAAAGATATTTGTGGGGATGTGGTGCTGGTCACACTCATGTGCGATGAAGTCGATGAGGCCAGCATTAGCAATATATTGCATGAACTCCTCAAGAATTCCAGCCTCTAGCAGGAACAGGGTGTGCGGCCATTCGCACAGCCATACTTCCGCCAACCTCCGAGGGTGGAGATCATTGTCATAAGACTCCCCAATAACACCATTGGAGCTCTTCCTAGAGCGAAACTTCCTGAACATATTCATGTTCGCGTACAATTTTCTAAAAATAAAATTTCTGGAGTGACAAAAATTTGTCAACAAAACTTTGTAAGATTGATAGCAACTACTCATAGGGACACATAGAAGCTATAGCAAGCATTCAAACTACTTAAAACTCTAAGAATTCAACATGCAAGCACATCTACAGTAGCACCAGGAGTAGCTAATTATTCAAAGTATATAAGCCACTAAAACAAAAACTAATTGGACAAATGGTGGAGTCACATACTAAGCAATAATCCCCCGGAATAGTTTCAGAAATGGAGCTTTGAGCAAAGAGATCAAAATCCGCGGGTTTGAGCTCAAGAACACGGGAGAGACAGTAATGGGGATTTTTTTCTGGAGGTAAGTGATGATGTGGGCTAAAGAGATAAGTGAGGGGGCCCACATGGGGACCACAACCCACCAGGGCGCGCCTGGGGGTGCTGGCGCGCCCAGGTGGGTTGTGCCCACCTGGTGCACCTCTCTCTGATGTTTATTGCACCAAAAATTCTCAAATATTAAGAAAAAATCGTATTAAATTTTTAGGGCATTCTGAGAACTTTTATTTTTGGGTCTTTTTTTATTGCACGGGAAATTCAGAAAAACAGACAAAACATGGCATTTTATTTTATTTAACTAATAAAAACAGAGAATAAAAAGTAGGGATAGAAAGTAGTGCTTACTAAATTCATCAACTACATATCGTTCAAAAATGATCCATTAATAAGGTTGATCAAGTCTTATTAACAACCACTTTCGATTAGCATGAAGTCGAAGAACTTCCGTAAATCACTAGGTTACCTCAATGGAGATATGCATTTCCCTAACAATAAGCATTTCATATTTCTTTTTAATAGTAGGTAGAGGTATTTGAAAACTTCCAATAGTGATTGTCGGAGATTTTTCAATAACATTAATACCATTCACTTGGAATTGTTTCTTCAGAAAGTGCACCATATGCTCATTACCAATAATATGAAAGTGACCTTTATTTTATTGAAATCAATAACAGCCCCTGTTGTATTCAAGAAGGGTCTACCAACGATAATCGACATGTTGTCGTCCTCGGCCATCTCAAGTATAGCAAAGTCAGTCAAAATAGTAACATTAGCAACAACAACGGGCACATCCTCATAGATACCGATAGGTATGGCAGTTGATTTATCAGCCATTTGCAAAGATATTTCAGTAGGTGTGAGTTTATTCAAGTCAAGTCTTTTATAGAAAGAGAAATGCATAACACTAACACCAGCTCCTAAATCACACAAAGCAGTTTTCACATGATTCTTTTTGATAGAGCAAGGTATAGTTGGTATTCCCTGATCTCCATGTTTTAGGTACTCCATCTTTAAAAGTATAATTAGAAAGCATAGTGGAGATTTCATCTTCCGGTATTTTTCTCTTATTTGTGATGATGTATTTCATATACTTTCCATAAGGAGGCATTTTCAAGATATCATTCAAGCGAGTACGCGAAAAGACTGGCCTCGGCATTTCAGCAAAGCGTTCAAATTCTTCATCATCATTCTTTTGACTTGACCCATGGTTCTCTTTCTTTACCATGTTTTAGCCACAAAGTCTCTTTTGTCATATCTTTTGTTCTTACCTTGTGGGTTATCAAGATCAATGGGTGGTTCTATCTCAACATCATTTTCTGGTTCTTTATCATTGCTTGGTTGAGAGTCTTCATGAACCTCATCATTAACTTCTTTATTATCAGTAGGTGAGTGTTCATTGTTAGATTGAGTTTCAGCATCAGAGATAGAAATTTCATTATCATTATCAGGAGGTTTTTCTATTTCAGGTTCACTAGGAGCATGTGAAGTCCTATCATTCTTCTTTTTCTTTTTCTTTTTAGAAGACCTATATGCACTAGTGTTAGCTCTTTGTGAATCTTGTTCAATTCTTTAGGGTGTCCCTCAGGATAAAGTAGTTCCCGAGTCATTTTACCTCCTCTAGTTGCAATTCTAACAGCAAAGTCATGCATATTGTGATTCATTTCATCAAGCAATTCTCTTTGAGATTTAGCAGCTTGTTCTAATTGAGTTTGAACCATAGAAGCATGCTTTCCAACACCTCTAACATCATTTTATATTCTAAATAACAAGTCAGTCAAGCGAGCAATCATATCAGAATTATATTTCAATTGTTTCATAACATTTGCATTGAAGTGATCTTGTTCTCTAATGTAGTTTTCAAACTCATAAAGGCATTGACTAGGATGCATATTGTGAGGATAATCATTATCATTAAATTCATAAGAGAATTTACCTCTACCACCTTAGGAATTGGTGGTGCATTAAGCCCATGTATTTCTTCAATAGGAGGTAAATTTTTAACATCCTCAGCTTTAATACCTTTTTCCTTCATAGATTTCTTTGCCTCTTGCATATCTTCAGGAGTGAGATATAATATACCCCTCTTCTTCAGAGTGGGTTTAGGCGGTGGTTCAGGAATAGTCCAATCATCATAATTTTTCAATATGTTATTCAATAATTCTTCAGCTTGTCCAACAGTTCATTCCCTGAAAACACAACCGGCACAACTATCTAGGAAGTCCCTAGAAGAATCGGTTAGTCCATTATAGAAGATATCAAGTATTTCATTTTTCTCAAGAGGATGATCAGGCAAAGCATTAAGTAATTGGCAAAGCCTCCCCCAAGCTTGTGGGAGACTCTCTTCTTTAGTTTGCACAAAGTTAAATATTTCCTGTAATGTAGCTTGTTTCATATGAGTAGGAAAATATTTTTCAGAGAAATAATAAATCATATCCTAGGGACTACGCACACAACCAGAGCAAGAGTATTGTACCAAGCTTTAGCATTGCCCTTTAATGAGAAAGGAAATAATTTGAGAATAAAGTAATAGTGAGTTCTCTCATCATGAGTAAAGAGGGTGGCTACGTCATTCAACTTAGTAATATGTGCCACAATAGTTTCAGTTTCATAACCATGGAAAGGATCAGATTCAACCAAAGTAATTAACTCTAGGTCAACAGAGAATTCATAATCCTTATCATCAATAAAGATAGGTGAAGTTGCGAACTTAGGATCACATTTCATTCTAGAATTCAGAGGTTTTTCTTTATACTTGCATAATAATTTCTCTAGATCATCTCTATCTCTGCAAGCAAGAATATCTCTAGTTGTTTCTTCACTCGTAACATAACCTTCCGGTACCTTAGGAAATTCATATCTAGGAGGGCTAGTTCTAGTAGGTGTTATAGGAGATTTAGTTTCAAGCTCGTCATCAGATTCAACAACATCATGTTGTATAACTCTAGCAATTTGTTTATCAAGAAATTCACCAAGTGGCAAATCATCATTCTCAAGCAAGGTACTAGCATCATCATAAGCATCGTCCATAGCAGAAGTAGCATCATCAATAACTTGCGACGTATCAGAATGAATAGCATGTGGTGGTGGTGCAAGTTTACTCATAACAGAAGGTGATTCTAAAGCAAAACTGGATGGCAGTTCCTTACCTCCCCTCGTCCTTGCGGGAAATATCTTAGTCTTTGGATCCTTCAGATTCTTCATAGTGATAATATGATAATAATCCCAAGTGACTCAACAAATATAGCTATGCTCCCTAGCAACGGCGCCAGAAAAAGGTCTTGATAACCCACAAGTATAGGCGGTCGCAGCAATTTTTGAGGGTAGAGTATTCAACCCAAATTTATAGATTCGACACAAGGGGAGCCAAAGAATATTTGAAGGTATTAGCAGCTGTGTTGTCAATTCAACCACACCTGGAGATTAATTATCTGCAGCAAAGTGATCAGTAGCAAAGTAGTTTGATAGCTTTGATAGTAGTGACAGCAGCAATAGTAACAGTAATGGTGATAGCCATAATTTTGTAGCAAGTGTAACAGCGATGATAGCAGTAGTAAGTTAGCAGAAACAATATGGAAAAGTTCATAGGCATTGGATCGGTGACTTGTTGGATGATATACATCATGTGACAGTTATAACCTAGGGCGATACCGCACTAGCTCCAGTTCATCGATATAATGTAGGCATGTATTCCATAAATAGTCATACGTGCTTTATTAAAATAACTTGCATGACATGTTTTGTCCTACCCTCCCATGGCAGTGGGGTCCATATTGGAAACTAAGGGATATTAAGGCCACATTTTAATAGAGAACCGGAACAAAGCATTAACACGAATACATGAACTCCTCAAACTACGGTCATCACCGGGAGTGGGCCCGGTTATTGTCACGCCGGGGTTCACTACAAAAAAAATACACTTCCGTGATGATACGTGTTTGTCACAGTAGGTCGCTTTTTTTGTCATGCATGTACATCCATGACAAATTTATGACAGAATCAAGATAGTCATATCTGTTTTGTCGTAGAAGTGTTCCATGACATTACCAAAATTATCATCACGGAAATGTCCACTTCCATGATGATAAATCGCGCGTCACAGAAGTGCTTTCGTCAAGGGTGACCGACACGTGGCATCCACCATAACGGAACGCCTTTAAGCTATCGGGTCGGTTTTTGGATCCGATAACCCGTTAACAGCCCCGACCAATGGGAAATTTCCACGTGTAAAATTCTTATTGGCCGGACGAAACACGTGTCAGCTCGTCAGCGGGTCAGATAGGCGCCTATGATACGTCGACGCGTGGCACGGCCCAACAGTGGCCCATTCCTGTGAAAAGGCCGGCCCGTTTGACTTGGTCAAAAGCTGGCGGGCCGGCCCGTTTGACTTGGTCAAAAGATGGCGGCCCAGCCCATGGAAAGCCTATTAACGGCCTGTTCGCATATAGCCCATTTACAGCCCACTAACCCAAGGCCTGTTACGCCCTATCCGAATTAGGCCCAGTAGCATCATTTGAGCCGTCCACTATGATTCCAGCCCATTTTCACTTCTGGCCCATGTATAGCCTATGACGTCTTTCGGCCCATATGAGGGCCTTTGTAACTCTTGGCCCATTAGCGGCCCGTGCTGAAACTGGCCCGTAATGAACAGTGTATTACTTTACACCCATTAACGGCCCATGTTGAAACTGGCCTGTAATGAATAGTGTATCACTTTATACCCATTAACGGCCCGTTATTCTGTTGGGCCGTTTCCATCCCAAGTTAACTTTGGGCCTTCTGAAGGCCCATTTATTCTTGGGCTCATTTGCAACATTCGGTTACTTACGGCCCGTTACTGTCATTTTCTGCTTGCCGGCCAAATTCAGCCCGTCGTTACAGTCAGCCCATTTGTGGACCGTTAGTTTGTTGGGCCATTTTCATAGCTTCACCAAATACGGCCTATTAACTGTTGGGGAACGTTGCAGAAAATAAAAAATTTCCTACTCGTTTCACCAAGATCATCTAGGAGTTCATCTAGCAACGAGTGAATGGATGCATCTACATACCTTGTAGATCGCGAGCGGAAGCGTTCAAAGAACGGGGATGATGTAGTCGAACACGACGTGATCCAAATCACCGGAGATCCTAGCACCGAACGGACGGCACCTCCGCGTTCAACACACGTACGGAAACAGCCACGTCTCCTCCTTCTTGATCCAGCAAGGGAGGGAGGAGAGGTTGAGGGAGATGGCACCAGCAGCAGCACGACGGCGTGGTGTTGATGGAGCTGCAGTACTCCGGCAGGGCTTCGCTAAGCAATAAGGAGGTGGAGGAGGTGTTGGGGAGGGAGAAGGAGGCAACCAAAGGCCAAGGACTCAAGGTATGAAGTCCCTCCTCTCCCCCACTATATATAGGGGTGCCAAGGGGGGGTGGCCGGCCCTAGGAGATCCAATCTCCTAGGGGGTGCGGCGGCCAAGGGGGGTTTCCCTCCCCCCCAAGGCACCTAAGAGGTGCCTTCCACTAGTAGGACTCCTCCCCCTTGGAAACCCTAGGCGCATGGGCCTAGTGGGGCTGGTGCCCTTGGCCCAAGCAGGCCAAGGCTCACCCCCTACAGCCCATGTGGCCCCCGGGGATGGGTGGCCCCACCCGGTGGGCCCCCGGGACCCCTCTGGTGGTCCCGGTACAATACCGATAACCCCGAAACTTGTCCCGATGCCCGAAACAGGACTTCCCATATATAAATCTTTACCTCTGGACCATTCCGGAACTCCTCGTGACGTCCGGGATCTCATCCGGGACTCCGAACAACATTCGGGTTACTGCATATACATATCCCTACAACCCTAGCGTAACCGAACCTTAAGTGTGTAGACCCTACGGGTTCGGGAGACAAGCAGACATGACCGAGAAGACTCTCCGGTCAATAACCAACAGCGGGATCTGGATACCCATGTTGGCTCCCACATGCTCCACGATGATCTCATCGGATGAACCACGATGTCGAGGATTCAATCAACCCCGTACACTATTCCCTTTGTCCATCGATATGTTACTTGCCCGAGATTCGATCGTCGGTATCCCAATACCTCGTTCAATCTCGTTACCGGCAAGTCACTTTACTCGTACCGTAATGCATGATCCCGTGACCAGACACTTGGTCACTCTGAGCTCATTATGATGATGCATTACCGAGTGGGCCCAGTGATACCTCTCCGTCATACGGAGTGACAAATCCCAGTCTTGATCCATGTCACCCAACAGACACTTTCGGAGATACCCGTAGTCTACCTTTATAGTCACCCAGTTACGTTGTGACGTTTGGCATACCCAAAGCACTCCTACGGTATCCGGGAGTTACACGATCTCATGGTCTAAGGAAAAGATACTTTGACATTGCAAAACTCTAGCAAACGAACTATACGATCTTGTGCTATGTTTAGGATTGGGTCTTGTCCATCACATCATTCTCCTAATGATGTGATCTCGTTATCAATGACATCCAGTGTCCATAGTCAGGAAATCATGACTATCTGTTGATCTACGAGCTAGTCAACTAGAGGCTCACTAGGGACATGTTGATGTCTGTTATTCACACATGTATTACGATTTCCAGATAACACAATTATAGCATGAATAAAGACAATTATCATGAACAAGGAAATATAATAATAATGCTTTTATTATTGCCTCTAGGGCATATTTCCAACAGTCTCCCACTTGCACTAGAGTCAATAATCTAGTTACATTGCGATGAATCGAACACCCATGGAATTCTGGTGTTGATCATGTTTTGCTCTAGGGAGAGGTTTAGTCAACGGATCTGCTACATTCAGGTCCGTATGTACTTTACAAATCTCTATGTCTCCATCTTGAACATTTTCACGAATGGAGTTGAAGCGACGCTTGATGTGCCTTGTCTTCTTGTGAAACCTGGGCTCCTTGGCAAGTGCAATAGCTCCAGTGTTGTCACAGAAGAGCTTGATCGGCCCCGACGCATTGGGTATGACTCCTAGGTCGGCGATGAACTCCTTCACCCATATTGCTTCATGTGCTGCCTCCGAGGCTGCCATGTACTCCGCTTCACATGTAGATCCCGCCACGACGCTTTGCTTGCAACTGCACCAGCTCACTGCCCCACCATTCAAAATATACACGTATCCGGTTTGTGACTTAGAGTCATCCAGATCTGTGTCGAAGCTAGCGTCGACGTAACCCTTTACGACGAGCTCTTCGTCACCTCCATAAACGAGAAACATTTCCTTAGTCCTTTTCAGGTACTTTAGGATATTCTTGACCGCTGTCCAGTGTTCCTTGCCGGGATTACTTTGGTACCTTCCTACCAAACTTACGGCAAGGTTTACATCAGGTCTGGTACACAGCATGGCATACATAATAGAACCTATGGCTGAGGCATAGGGGATGACGCTCATCTCTTCTATATCTTCTGCCGTGGTCAGACATTGAGCTGAGCTCAATTTCATACCTTGCAACACAGGCAAGAACCCCTTCTTGGATTGATCCATATTGAACTTCTTCAATATCTTATCAAGGTATGTGCTTTGTGAAAGACCTATGAGGCGTCTTGATCTATCTCTATAGATTTTGATGCCTAATATATAAGCAGCTTCTCCAAGGTCCTTCATTGAAAAACTTTTATTCAAGTAGGCCTTGATGCTGTCCAAGAGTTCTATATCATTTCCCATCAAAAGTATGTCATCTACATATAGTATGAGAAATGCTACAGAGCTCCCACTCACTTTCTTGTAAACGCAGGCTTCTCCATAAGTCTGTGTAAACCCAAACGCTTTGATCATCTCATCAAAGCGAATGTTCCAACTCCGAGATGCTTGCACCAGCCCATAAATCGAGCGTTGGAGCTTGCACACTTTGTCAGCATTCTTAGGATCGACAAAACCTTCCGGCTGCATCATATACAATTCTTCCTTAAGGAAACCATTAAGGAATGCCGTTTTGACGTCCATTTGCCATATTTCGTAATCATAGAATGCGGCAATTGCTAACATGATTCGGACGGACTTCAGCTTCGCTACCGGTGAGAAAGTCTCATCGTAGTCAACCCCTTGAACTTGTCGATAACCCTTAGCGACAAGCCGAGCTTTATAGATGGTCACATTACCATCCGCGTCTGTCTTCCTCTTAAAGATCCATTTATTTTCTATGGCTCGCCGCTCAACGGGCAAGTCAGTCAAAGTCCATACTTTGTTTTCATACATGGATCCTATCTCGGATTTCATGGCTTCTAGCCATTTGTCGGAATCCGGTCCCGCCATCGCTTCTTCATAGTTCGAAGGTTCACCGTTGTCTAACAACATGATTTCCAAGACAGGGTTGCCGTACCACTCTGGTGCGGAACGTGTCCTTGTGGACCTTCGAATTTCAGTAGGGGCTTGATCAGAAGTATCTTGATCATTATCATTAACTCCCTCTCTAGTCGGTGCTGGCACCTCAGGAACATTTTCTTGAGTTGCGCCATTTTCCGGTTCAAGAGGTAATACTTCATCAAGCTCTACTTTCCTCCCACTTACTTCTTTCGAGAGAAACTCTTTCTCCAGAAAGGACCCATTCTTGGCAACAAAGATCTTGCCTTCGGATCTGAGGTAGAAGGTGTACCCAATAGTTTCTTTTGGGTACCCTATGAAGACGCATTTTTCCGATTTGGGTTCGAGCTTTTCAGGTTGAAGTTTCTTGACATAAGCATCGCATCCCCAAACTTTTAGAAACGACAGCTTAGGTTTCTTCCCAAACCATAATTCATACGGTGTCGTCTCAACGGATTTCGACGGAGCCCTATTTAAAGTGAATGCGGCAGTCTCTAAAGCATAGCCCCAAAAAGAAAGCGGTAAATCGGTAAGAGACATCATAGATCGCACCATATCTAACAGAGTGCGATTACGACGTTCGGACACACCATTACGCTGAGGTGTTCCAGGCGGCGTGAGTTGTGAAACTATTCCACATTTTCTTAAGTGTGTGCCAAACTCGTGACTCAAGTATTCTCCTCCACGATCTGATCGCAGAAACTTGATTTTCCTGTCACGTTGATTTTCAACCTCACTCTGAAATTCCTTGAACTTTTCAAAGGTTTCAGACTTGTGTTTCATTAAGTAGATATACCCATACCTACTTAAATCATCAGTGAGGGTGAGAACATAACGATAGCCACCGCGAGCCTCAACACTCATTGGACCGCACACATCGGTATGTATGATTTCCAATAAGTCGGTTGCTCGCTCCATTGTTCCTGAGAACGGAGTCTTGGTCATTTTACCCATAAGGCATGGTTCGCACGTGTCAAATGATTCATAATCAAGAGACTCTAAAAGTCCATCAGCATGGAGCTTCTTCATGCGTTTGACACCTATGTGACCAAGGCGGCAGTGCCACAGGTATGTGGGACTATCATTATTAACCTTACTTCTTTTGGTACTCACATTATGAATATGTGTAGCATCACGTTCGAGATTCATAAGGAATAAACCATTCACCATAGGAGCATGACCATAAAACATATCTCTCATAAAAATGGAACAACCATTATTCTCAGATTTAAAAGAGTAGCCATCTCGAATTAAACGAGATCCCGATACAATGTTCATGCTCAAAGCTGGCACTAAATAACAATTATTAAGGTTTAAAACTAATCCCGAAGGGAGATGCAGAGGTAGCGTGCCGACGGCGATCACATTGACCTTGGAACCATTCCCGACGCGCATCGTCACCTCGTCCTTTGCCAGTTTCCGCTTATTCCGCAGCCCCTGCTTTGAGTTACAAATGTGAGCAACTGCACCGGTATCAAATACCCAGGAGCTACTACGGGCACTAGTAAGGTACACATCAATTACATGTATATCACATATACCTTTTGTTTTGCCGGCCTTCTTATCCGCTAAGTACTTAGGGCAGTTCCGCTTCCAGTGACCGCTTCCCTTGCAATAAAAGCACTCAGTCTCGGGCTTGGGTCCATTCTTTGGCTTCTTCCCAGCAGCTTGCTTGCCGGGCGCGGCAACCTCCTTGCCGTCCTTCTTGAAGTTCTTTTTACCCTTGCCTTTCTTGAACTTAGTGGTTTTATTGACCATCAACACTTGATGTTCCTTTCTGACTTCTACCTCTGCTGATTTCAGCATAGCAAATACTTCAGGAATGGTCTTTTCCATCCCCTGCATATTGAAGTTCATCACAAAGCTCTTGTAGCTTGGTGGAAGCGACTGGAGGATTCTGTCAATGACCGCATCATCCGGGAGATTAACTCCCAGCTGAGTCAAGCGGTTATGCAACCCAGACATAGTGAGTATGTGCTCACTGACAGAACTGTTTTCCTCCATCTTACAGCTAAAGAATTTGTCGGAGACTTCATATCTCTCGACCCGGGCATGAGCTTGGAAAACCATTTTCAGCTCTTCGAACATCTCATATGCTCCATGCCTCTCAAAACGCTTTTGGAGCCCCGGCTCTAGGCTGTAAAGCATGCCGCACTGAACGAGGGAGTAGTCATCGAAACGTGCCTGCCAAGCGTTCATAACGTCTTGTTCTGCAGGGAGAACGGGTGCGTCACCAAGCGGTGCTTGTAGGACATAATCTTTCTTGGCAGCTATGAGGATGATCCTCAGGTTCCGGACCCAGTCCGTATAGTTGCTGCCATCGTCTTTCAGCTTGGTTTTCTCTAGGAACGCGTTGAAGTTGAGGACTACGTTGGCCATTTGATCTACAAGACATATTGTAAAATATTTAGACTAAGTTCATGATAATTAAGTTCAACTAATCAAATTATTAGTGAACTCCCACTTAGATTAGACATCCCTGTAGTCATCTAAGTATTACATGATCCGAGTTAAACTAGACCGTGTCCGATCATCACGTGAGACGGACTAGTCAACATCGGTGAACATCTTCATGTTGATCGTATCTTCTATACGACTCATGCTCGACCTTTCGGTCTTCCGTGTTCCGAGGCCATGTCTGTACATGCTAGGCTCGTCAAGTCAACCTAAGTGTTTGCATGTGTAAATCTGTCTTACACCCGTTGTATGTGAACGTCTGAATAAAACACCCGATCATCACGTGGTGTTTTGAAACAGCGAACTGTCGCAACGGTGCACAGTTAGGGGGAACACTTCTTGAAATTATTGTGAGGGATCATCTTATTTACTACCGTCGTTCTAAGTAAACAAGATGCAAAACATGATAAACATCACATGCAATCAAATAATAAACGTGACATGATATGGCCAATATCACATAGCTCCTTTGATCTCCATCTTGGGGCTCCATGATCATCTTGTCACCGGCTTGACACCATGATCTCCATCATCATGATCTCCATCATCGTGTCTCCATGAAGTTGCTCGCCAACTATTACTTCTACTACTATGGCTAACGCGTTTAGCAATAAAGTAAAGTAATTTACATGGCGTTTCTTGATGACACGCAAGTCATATAAAAGAATAAAGACAACTCCTATGGCTCCTGCCGGTTGTCATACTCATCGACATGCAAGTCGTGATTCCTATTACAATAGCATGAACATCTCATACATCACATATAGATCATTCATCATTCATCACAACTTTGGCCATATCATATCACGAACCACTTGCTGCAAAAACAAGTTAGACGTCCTCTAATTGTTGTTGCAAGTTTTACGTGGCTGAATTAGGGTTCTAGCAAGAACGTTTTCTTACCTACGTTAAAGCCACAACGTGATTTGTCAACTTCTATTTACCCTTCATAAGGACCCTGTTCATCGATTCCGCTCCAACTAAAGTAGGAGAGACAGACACCCGCCAGCCACCTTATGCAACTAGTGCATGTTAGTCGGTGGAACCGGTCTCACGTAAGCGTACGTGTAAGGTTGGTCCGGGCCGCTTCATCCCACAATACCGCTGAAGCAAGAAAGGACTAGTAACGGCAAGAAAGTTGACAAATCTACGCCCACAACAAATTGTGTTCTACTCGCGCAAGAAGAACTACGCATAGACCTAGCTCATGATGCCACTGTTGGGGAACGTTGCAGAAAATAAAAATTTTCCTACTCGTTTCACCAAGATCATCTAGGAGTTCATCTAGCAACGAGTGAATGGATGCATCTACATACCTTGTAGATCGCGAGCGGAAGCGTTCAAAGAACGGGGATGATGTAGTCGAACACGACGTGATCCAAATCACCGGAGATCCTAGCACCGAACGGACGGCACCTCCGCGTTCAACACACGTACGGAAACAGCCACGTCTCCTCCTTCTTGATCCAGCAAGGGAGGGAGGAGAGGTTGAGGGAGATGGCACCAGCAGCAGCACGACGGCGTGGTGTTGATGGAGCTGCAGTACTCCGGCAGGGCTTCGCTAAGCAATAAGGAGGTGGAGGAGGTGTTGGGGAGGGAGAAGGAGGCAACCAAAGGCCAAGGACTCAAGGTATGAAGTCCCTCCTCTCCCCCACTATATATAGGGGTGCCAAGGGGGGGTGGCCGGCCCTAGGAGATCCAATCTCCTAGGGGGTGCGGCGGCCAAGGGGGGTTTCCCTCCCCCCCAAGGCACCTAAGAGGTGCCTTCCACTAGTAGGACTCCTCCCCCTTGGAAACCCTAGGCGCATGGGCCTAGTGGGGCTGGTGCCCTTGGCCCAAGCAGGCCAAGGCGCACCCCCTACAGCCCATGTGGCCCCCGGGGATGGGTGGCCCCACCCGGTGGGCCCCCGGGACCCCTCCGGTGGTCCCGGTACAATACCGATAACCCCGAAACTTGTCCCGATGCCCGAAACAGGATTCCCATATATAAATCTTTACCTCCGGACCATTCCGGAACTCCTCGTGACGTCCGGGATCTCATCCGGGACTCCGAACAACATTCGGGTTACTGCATATACATATCCCTACAACCCTAGCGTAACCGAACCTTAAGTGTGTAGACCCTACGGGTTCGGGAGACAAGCAGACATGACCGAGAAGACTCTCCGGTCAATAACCAACAGCGGGATCTGGATACCCATGTTGGCTCCCACATGCTCCACGATGATCTCATCGGATGAACCACGATGTCGAGGATTCAATCAACCCCGTACACTATTCCCTTTGTCCATCGATATGTTACTTGCCCGAGATTCGATCGTCGGTATCCCAATACCTCGTTCAATCTCGTTACCGGCAAGTCACTTTACTCGTACCGTAATGCATGATCCCATGACCAGACACTTGGTCACTCTGAGCTCATTATGATGATGCATTACCGAGTGGGCCCAGTGATACCTCTCCGTCATACGGAGTGACAAATCCCAGTCTTGATCCATGTCACCCAACAGACACTTTCGGAGATACCCGTAGTCTACCTTTATAGTCACCCAGTTACGTTGTGACGTTTGGCATACCCAAAGCACTCCTACGGTATCCGGGAGTTACACGATCTCATGGTCTAAGGAAAAGATACTTTGACATTGCAAAACTCTAGCAAACGAACTATACGATCTTGTGCTATGTTTAGGATTGGGTCTTGTCCATCACATCATTCTCCTAATGATGTGATCTCGTTATCAATGACATCCAGTGTCCATAGTCAGGAAATCATGACTATCTGTTGATCTACGAGCTAGTCAACTAGAGGCTCACTAGGGACATGTTGATGTCTGTTATTCACACATGTATTACGATTTCCAGATAACACAATTATAGCATGAATAAAGACAATTATCATGAACAAGGAAATATAATAATAATGCTTTTATTATTGCCTCTAGGGCATATTTCCAACAGTCTCCCACTTGCACTAGAGTCAATAATCTAGTTACATTGTCCGCCCGCGCCGGACGCTCTGCGCCGCCGCCCCACACCAGTCCCCCGCCGCCACGTGGCGCGCCGCCACTGCCTCCCGCCGAAGCCCGCGCGGCCCGGGCCAGGCCCCCGCGGCCCGAAGGCTCCCCGCCGCCACCTGCCTCCCCGGCCCGCGCCCGCCGCCTCCCGTCGCCTGCCACGCCGCCCAGCGCCACCGCGCGCCGCCCGCCGCCTCCCGTCGCTGCCCCGCCGCGCAACCTCGTCGGCTGGCTCCGCCTCCGCCGCGAGCTCACCGCCCCGCGTCCCCGATGGCCGCCGTCGCCGTCCGCCGCCAGATCCGGCCCGGATCCGGCCGGGTCCGGCTCTCCCTCTCCTCCCCGCCGGTTTTTGCGAGTCCACCCTCGCCGGAGCTCCTCGGTTCGCATGCCGATCCAGATCTGGGACAAACCCTAGGTCAAAATTCTTCCAAGTCCTCGGAATTTTCAGTCCAAGTGCTCATGTTCGAGGCCCCGTAACTTTGCACCTGTAGCTCCGATTCATGCATATAGCATATCAAAATGTTCATCTCAGAGAGTACATCATTTTATTCCATTGCATCATTTTCATTTGAGTTCATCTTGATGCCCGAAAGGCTGTTAGAAGAGGTCTACTTGAGTTATTTGCCAGATCTGCTACTCCGTTTTGCACTTTTGTCATTTTTGCCATGATTAATGTGTGCATGCTATGCCCGTGAGTTCTACATGTGTTTTGATAAGGGCTTTGTCATCTTTCCAGAGATGCAACCCATGTATTTTTAGGATGTGTGAGGTGACTTGTGCAAGCTTGCAAAGTGGTGCACTTGCTAATTCTGTTTTTAGGGACTTAGTAGTTTCACTAAGTCCTGGGATTGTTTATCTCACGATGCCATATGTTCATGTTGTTTCCAAGTGATCCATGCCTCTTTTGAGGATGATCAGTAAGGGAGTTTTGTTAATCTTGTAGTGCTCTATCCATCCATGTCTTTGTTTGCAATTATGGAGCACCCTATTTTGAGTCAATCGAGCTCTACTTTTGCTTCGTTGCGAGTCTGGGCAGATCGTCAACTTGTTTGCGATTTTGCCGATGTTATTGTAGTCCATCCGTGCATGCCATGCCATTGTTCTTGCCATGTCTAGCTTGCATATTGTGCCTTATTGATGGATGTGTGCTTGTCTTGCCATGACTTGCACCGTGGTGAGTGCATCGAGCTTGTAAACATGCCTTCGTGAGTTATGTTTCAGCATGTCCCAGTTTTCACCGAGTCTGAAAACTGGTTATGTTTTTGCTATGTTCGCATGCTTGCAATTGTATTTTCTGATCCCTTTTGGCTCAAGGTCACTAAGGGACTTTTGTTAAGCTTGTTGAGTACCTCCATTCCATGTCTTTCTTTGCCATGTTAAGGTCCTGTAGCATGTTGTTTTGTTGCTCCGAAGAGGGCTATATGATCTGAAATTCCAGACAAGTGTTAATTTCACTAAGTCTGAGATCTAGTTTACCATTTGCGTTTTTGCCATGCTTGTTTGAACCTCCTAATGGATGAATTGGCCGTAGCTCAGTGCTAGACTTTTGTTAAGCATCTTGAATGCTTCCCTGCCATGTATTTTGTTGTCATGTTTGGGTGCTGTAGCATGTTCATTTCGTTGCATTTAGACGCCTACTTGCTGTAAATCGCAGACCGGTGTCATTTTTGAATCGCTTACCATTTCCAAACCGTAACTCTGATTCCGGCGTTCTTTATATCGTTTTCAAGCAATTTCATCTCATCTTTCTAGTGGCACACTTGGATTTCCAAGTTGAGGCCAGGTTCATGCATTTCCTGTCATATCTTGCATTTTGCACCCGCATCACATCCCGCATAGCATATCATCTTTGCATTGTGTTGTTTGAGTTTGCACGTGGTTGATTGTATCCTTGTTGCTTGTTTGCCTTGTTTGTTTAGAACCGGGAGACGAGTTTGCTAACGAGGAGCCCGTTGAGTTTGCTTTTGAGGATCCAGTCAACTCTGACAACTGTGCAGGCAAGATGATCATACCCTCGAAATCACTACTATCTTTGCTATGCTAGTTTCCTCGCTCTTTTGCTATGCCATTGCTACGATGCCTACCACTTTCTTGCAAGCCTCCCAAATTGCCATGTCAAACCTCTAACCCACCATTGTCCTAGCAAACCGTTGATTGGCTATGTTACCGCTTTGCTCAGCCCCTCTTATAGCGTTGCTAGTTGCAGGTGAAGATTGGAGGCCGTTCCTTGTTGGAACATCTTTTATTTACTTGTTGGGATATCATTATATTATCTTGCTATCTTAATGCATCTATATACTTGGTAAAGGGTGGAAGGCTCGGCCTCTCGCCTAGTGTTTTGTTCCACTCTTGCCGCCCTAGTTTCCGTCATATTAGTGTTATGTTCCCGGATTTTTGCGTTCCTTGCGCGGTTGGGTTATAATGGGAACCCCTTGATTTTTCGCCTTGATTAAAGCTTTTCCAGCAATGCCCAACATTGGTCTTACCATTTGCCACCTAGCCTCTTTTTCCCTCGGGTTTCCGGAGCCCGCGGGTCATCTTATTTTAAACCCCCCCGGGCCAGTGCTCCTCTGAGTGTTGGTCCGACCGAGTAGACTGTGGGGCCACCTGGGGGCAACTTGAGGGTTGGTTTTACTCGTAGGATGTCTCATCTGAGTGTGCCCTGAGAAAGAGATATGTGCAGCTCCTATCGGGATTTGTCGGCACATTCGGGTGGTGTTGCTGGTCTTGTTTTAACCTGTCGAAGTGTCTTGAGTTACCGAGATACCGAGTCTGATCGGAACGTGTTGGGAGGAGGTCTATTCCTTCGTTGACCGTGAGAGCTTGTCATGGGCTAAGTTGGGACTCCCCTGCAGGAATTGAACTTTTGAAAGCCGTGCCCGCGGTTATGGGCAGATGGGAATTTGTTAATGTCCGGTTGTAGATAACTTGAACCTTATCTTAATTAAAATGAATCAACTGAGTGTGTTACCGTGATGGCCTCTTCTCGGCGGAGTCCGGGAAGTGGACACGGTGTTGGAGTAATGTTTGCGCAGGTTGCTCTCTAGTTTCTCGTTCGTGCTTTGCCCCCTCTTCTCTCTTTCTTTTGCGAATAAGTTAGCCACCATACTTGCTAGTCGCTTGCTGCAGCTCCATATATTTACCTTGCCATACCTATAAGCTTAAATAGTCTTGATCGCGAGGGTGCGAGATTGCTGAGTCCCTGTGGCTCACAGATTACCATTACACCAGATACAGGGCCTGATGATTCCGCTCCAGGAGACGCGTATGAGCTCAAGTGGGAGTTCGACGAAGACTCTCAACGATACTATGTTTCCTTTCCCGATGATCAGTAGTGGTGCCCAATTGGGGGTGATTGGGACCGTGTCGCATCGCATGTTGGGTTATCTTTCATTTTGGTGCCGTAGTCGGGCCATGAGTGTTTGGATGATGTAATGTTATTTTTGTACTTGATTGACGTGGCGAGTGTAAGCCAACTATTGTCATCTCCCCTTTTATTACTATATTACATGGGTTGTTTGTGAAGATTGCCTAACTTGCGACATATGCCTTCAATGCGATTATATCTCTAAGTCGTGCCTCGACACGTGGGAGCTATAGTCGCATCGAGGGTGTTACACCATGGATCCTACGAGACGTAGAAGGACCATGGAACCTACGAGACGTAGAAGGCCCATGGATCCTACGAGACGTAGATGGCCCATGGATCCGATGGCCTGTGAAGGGCCATGGTCCGGCGAATTGGCCCCCGTTTGAACGATATAGCATATTCAAAGAATTATCCTACTCAATACTATCACCTCTAAAAAGACTACACTATTACAACAAAGAGATCAAGGCATAGAAAGGTAGAATAATCCTACACTATACCATAAAGAAATTACAGCCGATTATACCCATTGGGCATTATGGTTCGGCATAGGTGATAATAAAGATACACAAACAGCAAATGATAGAGGCAAAGGTGTCCCGATGTTCCGATGAGATGGTGGCTATCGTTTCTGTGGGAGTCGACCTTGAAGATCTGACTATGAACGTGCGAGATGTTGCGCCTTAGCAATTGCTAAACCAACTTCCGAGGGGTTATTGACCACGCCGAAGCACGATCAACCTGACCACGAGGGTCTGTTTCCTGTGAGCAAACGAAGAACAAGCAAGAAACTGAGATTGCAATCTGGATATTGTGAATATAAGATGAAAGCTTTATTGATCAAGGTGGGGTTCTGTGATGTCTTGGTCTGGTCGTTGGACACAAACGAAGTACGCGAATTTTCAGCTAAACATTCATACCTGTCAGCATCTTCAGCAGCCATGTATTACGTTTCATGATCAGAATCCTCTCCACCGTGTTCTTCATGTGTAATAAGTGCCAAAGTCTCCTCATCATAGTCAATAGCGGACTCATACCCACCATCCTCAATAGCAATCATCACACGCTGAGATTGGCATTCTCTCGCAAAATGTCCTCTTCCCTTACAACGACGACAAATAATATCACTTGTGTGCCCTGTTGATGCCATGGAAGAAGAAGAGCTCTGTGCAGGTCCGATAGGTGTGCTCTTGGCAGATAGTGGTGGTTGTGCCTGCTTTCTTGTATCACGGCTGGAGGTGGCACCTGATGGAGGTGCTGGTGGAGTGGAAGTAGAGGATGCATGTGGTGTCCATGATGAAGATCGACCTGTAGAAAAGTTAGTTCACGCCAATGCCTGTCGATCCTTCACTTCATGTTCAGCTTTACAAGCAAGATGAAAGAAATGAGTGATATTAGTATACTCCTTATACTCTAGAATGGTCTGAATCTCTCTATTTAATCCACCAATAAAACATGCAAGCATAGCTTCATTCTCCTCAACAATACCACATCTAATCATGCCAGTTTGTAATTCCTGATAATATTCTTCTACAGAATTTTTTCCTTGTCTTAAACGCTGCAATTTTTGAAGTAATTCACGTTGATAATATGGTGGAACCCAACGAGTACCCATAGCAGTTTCCAAAGCAGCCCAAGTAGATGGAATAGGATATAATCTACAATGTTCAGACCACCAAACACATGCAAACCTAGTGAAAGCACAAACAGCAGCAGGAACACGTCTCTCCTCAGGATATTGTAAACATGTAAATCGTTGTTCAGTTTCTAACTCCCAAGTAAGATATATATCAGTAACATATCTACCCTCAAATGGTGAAATATTCAATTATAGTTTAGGAAGATGGTCATGTACCTCAGGTGGTGGTGCAGCCCTACCGTTGCGATGATATGCATGAGGACGACCTGGTGGTGGTGGTGCTGGTGGTTGCACGTAGTTCTGATTTTGGTCAACCTCATCCTCGTAGTGGTCCTCCACCTCTGCAGTAGCAGCAGGAGCGGCAGAAGCATCAACAACGGCACCAGAATTTTGCCCAGGGTCAATGGGACTGTGCTGTGCTCGTCCCACTTGATTTGGAAAGAGACGTTGTTGTTGTTGTTGTTGTAGAGGTGCGTTAGGGGCAACCGGTGGTGGTGGTGGAAGACGCGCGAGCAATTCATTAAACCTGTTACAAAGCTTTGTTTCGAACGTCTTCTCCATGCCATCTATCTTATCCATGGCCTCTTCAAATCTGTTTAGCACATCTTGCACCTGTCCACTCATCATTTGCTGAAATTTATCATGAAACTCCTTATTCGTCAGGTTCTCCCAGTCAGTCTCGTCGGCTTGTGATCCTGCCATGGTTAGCAGCAATAGAAACACACAAGAATATGATCCTATAGATTGCTAACAAGAGGTGGTGGTGGATGTCACAAATCCATCCAGGAAATCTCAAATTCTTACCAGTTCTTACCCAGCAGCAGGCGGTGATCGGCAACCGTCGTAGTCAAAACTCTCAAAGCTTAGATAGAGCGATTACTAGGGAGAGTCAAGCGCACGAGTAGATGTATGTGGAGCAGGGAAGGCTTATAATATGGTAGCAAAAAGGGTCAGCAATAATCAATTCAGAGATGCAAAGTTGAATAAACGCTCAATGACAGTACTGTGCTGGTCCTAGGCTAGACCGTGCTAGAGACGCGAGCCTAGAACACTAACAAAATCATGGCGCTGCACGTAAACAAGGGAGGAGCACTCTCTGAATTTTTTTTACTTTTTTTCACTTTTTTCACTTTTTTTCTCTTTTTTTTTTCTCCGCAACAATTTTTTTTCGAAAAAGTCTACAAATGGTCTAAAAACTGCCTAGCCAGAATTTTCCAGACTTAGTTTTTTTGAGTTTGGAACTATTTTTCTTCTACGGGTAACTCGGAATCTCAGGAGTCCTATTCTGTCACGACTCGAAGTATCGCGTGATCCGGAAATCGAAAACAATGCAACAATTACTAGACTCGGACTAGGACTAGTGGCGGAGATGAATCTGGTGGAATCTCGGACTGGTGGCAGTGATGAATCTGGTGGAAATCGGACTGGTGGCGGATATATGTTGCAGGTGGACTCGGATTGGCGTGATGGTGGCAGATATGTGGTGGCATATATGGACTCGGATTGGTGGTGAATATGGCAGCGACGATGAAGTTGGTGTGGTGGTGGTATATGGCATCAACGATGATGATGATGCGGTGGTGATATATGGCAGCGGCGACGTGACAACCTGTGAACAGAACTCGAAACTCTAAAGGACTAGACGCTAAGACTAGCAACTTGACACGATGACGCAACCGCAAACTCAACAAAGCAAATACAGAAAAGATTATGCAAAGGCTCAGATTGGTTTGGATAGGATGAACAAACCCTAATTTTTTAGCTTTTTCATGGACTATAGGTATGAAGAATAGACTCGATCTAAACTACGAAAAACTGTAAAATCTCACCGAGCAACCTGGAAATATGATACCATTTGATAGAGGCAAAGGTGTCCCGATGTTTCGATGAGATGGTGGCTATCATTTCTGTGGGAGTCGACCTTGACGATCCGACTATGAACGTGCGAGACGTCGCGCCTTAGCAATCGCTAAACCAACTTCCGAGGGGTTATTGACCACGAGGGTATGTTTCCTGTGAGCAAACGAAGAACAAGCAAGAAAATGATATTGTAATCTGGATATTGCGAATATAAGATGAAAGCTTTATTGATCAAGGTGGGGTCCTGTGACGTCTTGGTCTGGTCGTTGGACACAAACGAAGTACGCGAAGTTGCAGCTATGGCAAACTTTTAATCTAAACAAAACCCAAAGTCTAAACGATGCCCTAAGGGCTGTATATATGGAGGAGAGAGGGGGAATTTCGTGGCCCTTGGTGGAGGGGTCCGAAACCAACCCTAACTCTTATTTCCCCACACATACAGACTCTAAAAACTGCCTATACTTAAGTACTTCGAAAATACATGGGCCTGGCCCAATAATAAGGTGACGCAGCACCTAAAATAGCCTCTGGACGAAATTTATGAAGTGGCATATTGTATATTTCGTCCCATGCTTCATGCACTCATTATGGTGGCTTCAGAGTCCTGGAATCATCACTTGTAACTCCATTCTTGTTCCCCTTGCCCATGCCATCATCTCCATGCTTGAACTTGCTCCAAGGTTCATCTTTCTTGTCCAAGCTAGGCCCTTCATTTGTAAGCAAAACAAATTTATCCAATTTAGGAAGCATCATATTCTCATGAACATTAGAATCGTTACCAAGAAACGAAAGTACTTGATAATTCAATTGGCGCGCGCGAGCTCTAGTAATTGGTCCAGTATGTATAGCAGCAGGGGTTGTGGGTGTAACAATGGTATTGATGTCCTCATCAGCAAATTACATACACTAGGCAAATACAGCTCATACATCATGGACGCGCATCAACTTAACTCCATTTGAACTATAATCTCTTCAGAAAATAGGATTGGCCGGATTCAGATAGCACAAATTTCAGTCTGCAAAATCTCCAATTCCTTCATGGTTACCTCAGTGTCTTATTTCATTTTTTGACTCCTGCATCTAATACCTGCATGTCCAGTCTCAACTTGTTGATTATACATTGACAATCATGTACACGTTGTCTTGCCACCTCTAGTTGATGCTCGAGAACATCAGCACATTCCAATTCCAATCCATAATCATTCGATAATGGCCATGTCGCACTGCTCGCAGATCTTTGTGTTGATGTCACTTCATCCTGAAATGTTTCTGTAAGTACACATGACTAGGGCAAAAATATAATTACAACAGTGAAGCAAACAAGACACTCTTTTGTACTACATGGCAAAACAGGACTAACAATAATGTTACATGTCACTTTAAAAAAATGTTACACGTCATGAAGCATAAGCAGGTGATATTTTAAAAATTATAAAAAAGATAGTCTATGCAGCCTGCATATAGAAATCCATCTTAGCTAACCAGAGGAGCATGATGTTGGGGCCCAATCGAAAACACAGACAAGTTACAAATTTAGACAACATGTTGTGTATAAGTAAGCAAGCAGTTGGCCATTCTGCGCCTCAATTAAAGTCTTAGGGAGCATAATGAATAGCAGAGGGTTTCATACAAACATACTACAGCAGACAAAACTATGCAATCATTAGCGTAGTATAAACTAGATTGTGAGCCTCATGCAATAATAGTTGGTTAATAGACTTCAAAGCTTCAGGAACACTTCGGCGGAGTAATTAAATGGTAAGGCCTTTAATTATGTCAACTAATAGTGATACAAGTACCTAACATCAGGCATGATTATTTGGGCATCTCATTAACTGAGGACAAATAAAGCAATTGAAAAGAGAAAATTAACTATGCCTGAAACAAACAAGGAATTGAACTGTTCAGTTGCATATAGTGACTTACCTTAGCAGGTTGAAGAGGCGCAGTGCAGCTCCTACTTCTCTTACAAGGCTCCTTCCTAACATCTTGTACTTGGAAATCCTCAATCTTATCTTCATTGCACCCCCTCTTCAAGGTGACACTAACTAGTTAATCATCTCCTTGGAAGATAAATATGCATACTTTCCAGTCTGTGAACACAAAAGGATGAGATTATAACAAAACAACACCACATAATGAAACATGCCGCATCTCTTGCACTTGCACACAATGAAATGAGCATTTACTATGTCTGCACTATGTAAAAACTAGGCATACCTTCGAACTGGATCTCCAAGTACTCTTGGAGAGCCTAATGTAGTGTACAGCCAAACTTTTATGTCACCTATGAGTTAGACAAGGCCCCACTACAGCAGCCCTTAGTGTTTAAATCATTGACAAGCTCTGTTAGAGTGTTAGGTCAAGAACAGCAAGTAATCAAAGCAAACAGTCCTAGTATGGCTGGCTGATGCAAACAAGCAATTGAACAGAAGTGTGAGAAAATCTTACATATCAACAAAAGAAGCAAAGAAGGAGGCTTAAAGACCATCGCTTGACTGACTAGATTTAAGGGGCATTTAAACATCATGTGCAACGTATGAACTAACATAAACATTGCATATTCCAGATTCTACAATGGAATGCACATGTATTAGGTTATGCCATGTATGATGATGCCTAAATGTATAGATAGCAGGCATGAGTGATTCATCATTGCAGCGCAATTGAATTGCAGGTTAAGGGCCAGTTCGCTTCCGCCTTTTCAGGGCATATTGTCAAAATAAGCCATAAAAGATGTAAAGAAGTCATTTTTGAGTTATGGGCTTCGGCTTAACTAATTTCGCTTTGGAGGGGGGTGTTTCGGGTAGAACCTCACTAAAAATTGAAGGGAAGGGGAATAGTGAAATGACTCTGTTGTCTGCCTATATTACACTCAACATGCAACTGCTGACGCCCATGTCACACCTGACCCTCAAGTAAAAACAAACACGCAAGCATTCATTGCCCTGCCCGCTTGTGATAGAGGCAAAGGTGTCCCGTCTTTCGATGAGATGATGGATATCGCTTTGGTGGAAGTCGACTTTGACGATCCGACTACGAACGTGCGAGGACGTCGCGCCTTAGCAATCGCTAAACCAGCTCCGAGAGGTTATTGACCACGCCGGAGCACGATCAACCTGACCATGAGGGTCTGTTTCCTGCGAGCAAACGAAGAACAAGCAAGAAACTAAGATTGCAATCTAGATATTGCGAATATAAGATGAAAGCTCTATTGATCAAGGTGGGGTTCTGTGACGCCTTTGTCTGGTCGTTGAACACAAACGAAGTACGCGAAGTTGCAGCTATGGCGAACTTTTAATCTAAACAAAACCCCAAAGTCTAAACGGTGCCCTAAGGGCTGTATATATGGAGGAAGAGAGGGGAATTTCGTGGCCCTTGGTGGAGGGGTCCGAAATCAACCCTATCTCTTGTTTCCCCACACATACGGACTCTAAAAATAGCCTATACTTATGTATTTTGAAATTACATGGGCCTGGCCCAATAAAAAGGTGACGCAACACCTATAATAGCCTCGGGACGAAATTTATGAAGTGGCATCTTGTATATTTTGTCCAAGGCTTCATGCACCCATTATGGTGGCTTCAAAGTCCTGAAATCATCACTTGTAACTCCGTTCTTGTTCCCCTTGCGCATGTCATCATCTCCATGATTGTTCTTGCTCCAATGTTCATCCTTCTCCAAGCTAGGCCCTTCATTTGTAAGCAAAACAAATGTATCCAATTTAGGCAGCATCATATTCTCATGAACATTAGAATCATTACCAAGAAACGAAAGTACCTGATAATTTAATTGGCGTGCGCGAGCTCTAGTAATTGGTCCCGTATATGTAGCAGTAGGGGCTGTGGGTGTAACAATGGTATTGATGTCCTCATCATCCTCCCCTTCTTGAAATGAAGTCGTCCTCGACGGAAGCTCATCTTCCTCACCCAAATAAGGCTTCAAATCTGCAATGTTAAAAGTGGGACTAACCCCAAAATCTGCAGGCAGCTCAAGTTTATATGCATTATCATTTATTTTCTCTAACACCTTAAAGGGACCATCAGCCCGTGGCATGAGCTTTGATTTGCGCAAATCAGGAAATCTATCCTTACGCAAATGTAACCAAACAAGATCTCCAGGTGCAAACACAACATGTTTTCTACCCTTATCTCCAGCAAGTTTATATTTGGCATTCATACGCTCAATGTTTTCCTTAGTTAACTCATGCATTTTTAAAATCAATTCAGCATGTTGTTTAGCATCAAAATTAACCTTCTCCGAAGATGGAAGAGGCAACAAATCAATAGGTGCATGAGGTAGGAAACCATACACAACTTCAAAAGGGCACATCTTAGTAGTAGAATGCAATGAACGATTATAAGCAAATTCAATATGAGGCAAGCATTCCTCCCACATTTTCTTATTACTCTTCAAAATAGCCGTAAGCATAGTAGACAATGTTCTATTGACTACTTCAGTTTGGCCATCAGTTTGGGGGTGACAAGTAGTACTAAAAAGCAGCTTAGTCCCCAACTTAGCCCATAAACATCTCCAAAAGTGTCTAAGAAATTTAGTATCACGATCTGAAACAATAGTATTTGGCACACCATGCAAGCGAATAATTTCATGAAAGAACAAATCAGCAACATTAACAGCATCATCGCTTTTATGACATGGTATAAAGTGTGCCATTTTCGAGAATCTATCCACGACAACAAATATGCTATCCCTCCCCTTCTTTGTTCGAGGTAAACCTAAAACAAAGTCCATAGATATATCCTCCCAAGGAACACTAGGTACAGGCAAAGGCATATATAAACCATGAGGATTGAGTCGTGACTTAGCTTTTTGACATGTAGTGCAGCGAGCAATAAAACGCTCAACATCCCGTCTCATCTTTGGCCAAAAGAAATGTGTAGCAAGTACGTCCTCCGTCTTCTTCACGCCAAAGTGTCCCATTAATCCTCCTCCATGCGCCTCCTGCAACAACAAAAGACGAACGGAGCTAGCTGGAATGCATAGCTTGTTAGCACGAAACACAAATCCATCGTTAACGACGAACTTGTTCCACATTCTTCCTTCTTTACAATTCTGCATTACATCTTTAAAATCAGCATCATGCACATATTGATCTTTGATGGTCTCCAAACCAAATATTTTGAAGTCAAGTTGTGAAAGCATAGTATAGCGGCGAGACAATGCATCAGCAATAACATTTTGTTTTCCCTTCTTGTGTTTAATGACATAAGGAAAAGTCTCAATGAATTCAACCCATTTAGCATGTCTACGATTCAGTTTAGCTTGACTTTTAATATGTTTCAAAGATTCATGATCAGAATGTATAACAAATTCTTTGGGCCATAAATAATGTTGCCATGTTTCTAAAGTCCGAACAAGAGCATATAATTCTTTATCACAAGTAGAATAATTCAGACTAGGCCCACTCAATTTTTCAGAAAAGTATGCAACAGGTTTGCCATCTTGTAATAACACACCGCCTAATCCAATTCCACTAACATCACATTCAAGCTCAAAAGTCTTATTAAAATCAGGAAGTTGGAGTAAAGGAGCATGTGTCAACTTATCTTTTAATACCGAGTAGGCTTCTTCCTGTGCGGTACCCCAAAGAAAAGGCACATCTTTCTTTGTAAGCTCATTGAGAGGTGCAGCAATGGTGCTGAAATCTCTCACAAAACGCCTATAGAATCCAGCGAGGCCAAGAAAACTCCTCACTTGTGTGACCGTTTTGGGCTGCGGCCAACTCTCAATAGCTTCAATCTTGGCTCTATCAACTTCAATTCCCTGTGGAGTAACAACATAGCCAAGAAAAGATACTCAGTCGGTGCAAAAGGTGCACTTCCCAAGGTTACCAAACAAACGTGCATCACGTAGAGCAATAAAAACAGCACGTAAATGTTCCAAATGTTCTTCCAAAGATCTGCTATAAATCAATATGTCATCAAAGTAAACTACCACAAATCGTCCAATGAAAGCACGTAAAACTTCGTTCATTAATCTCATGAAAGTACTAGGTGCATTAGTTAACCGAAAAGGCATGGCTAACCACTCATATAATCCAAACTTAGTTTTAAATGCTGTTTTCCATTCATCTCCCAATTTCATACGAATTTGATGGTATCCACTACGCAAATCAACTTTGGAGAATATTGTAGAGCCACTCAATTCATCAAGCATATCATCTAGCCTAGGAATAGGATGACGATAACGAATAGTAATATTATTAATGCCTCTACAATCAACACACATACGTGATGTACCATCTTTTTTCGGCACTAGAATAATAGGAACAGCACAAGGACTAAGGGATTCGCGATAAGCTTTGTCGAGAAGCTCTTGTACTTGACGCATAATCTCCTTCGTCTCCTCTGGATTAGTACGGTATGGTGCACGGTTTGGCAGTGAAGCACCGGGAATTAAGTCAATCTGATGCTCAATCCCTCGAATAGGCGGTAATCCCGGTGGCATGTCTTGTGGAAAGACGTCAGCGAACTCCTGCAAAATGTTAGTGACAGCAGGAGGCAAAGAGGAAGGCATGTCCTCGAATGAAAATAATGCCTCTTTGCACACAAAAGCATAGCAAACAGATTTGCTGAAATCTAGCTCATCAATATCAGATTTGGTGGCAAATAAACATGCACTTTTCAATTTAATTTCAGAAGCAACACTAGATGGTTTATTATTAGGCTTCATTTGTTGCTCAAATTCTTTTGCCACAATCTGATTTTCACTCTTATTCTTCTCCTGTTTTGCTTTATTAGCTCTATTAATATCATCTTTCAAAATGGAATCAGGAGTCATAGGAAGCAAAGTAAGATTTTTATCCTTATGAACAAGAGTATAGTGATTGTTTCTACCATGATGTACAGAATTTTTATCAAATTGCCATGGTCTACCAAGTAATAAGGAACATGCTTGCATAGGTACCACATCACAATCAACATAATCAGCATATGTAGAGATACTAAAATGCACACGAACAGTACGTGTTACCTTAACCTTGCCGCTGTTGTTGAACCATTGGATGTAGTAAGGATGTGGATGTGGTCTTGTGGTGAGAGAAAGCTTCTCCACCATCTCCATGCTAGCCAAGTTGTTGCAGCTCCCTCCATCTATGATGACACGCACAGAACGTTCTTTCACAACTCCCTTGGTATGGAACAAATTGTGCCTCTGATTTTGCTCAGCTTGTGTGACCTGCACACTCAAAACACGTTGAGCAACTAAACATTCATACCCGTCAGCGTCTTCAGGAGCCATGTATTGCGTCTCATGATCAGAATCATCTCCACCATGTTCTTCACGTGTAATAAGAGCCAAAGTCTCCTCATCATAGTCACTAGCGGACTCATATCCACCATCCGCGGTAGCAATCATCACACGCGGAGATTTGCATTCTCTCGCATAATGACCTCCTCCCTTACAACGACGACAAATAATATCACTTGTATGCCCCGTTGATGCTATGGAAGAAGAAGAACGCTGTGCAGGCCCCGCAGGTGCGCTCTTGGCAGATAATGGTGGTTGTGCCTGTTTTCTTGTATCACGGCTGGAGGTGGCACCTGATGGAGGTGCTGGTGCAGTTGAAGTAGAAGATGCACGTGGTGTCCATGATGAAGGTCGGCCTGCAGAAAAGTTAGTTCGCCCCAATGCTTGTCGATCCTGCACTTCACGTTCAGCTTTACAAGCAAGATGGAATAAACGAGTGATATTAGTATACTCCTTATACTCTAGAATGGTCTGAATCTCTCTATTTAATCCACCTATAAAACGTGCAAGCATAGATTCATTCTCCTCAACAATACCACATCTAATCATGCCAGTTTGTAATTCCTGATAATATTCTTCTACATAATTTTTTCCTTGTCTTAAGGCTGTAATTTTTGAAGCAATTCACGTTGATAATATGGTGGAACCCAACGAGTACGCATAGCAGTTTTCAAAGCAGCCCAAGTAGCGGGAATAGGATATAATCTACAATGTTCAGACCACCATACACATGCAAAACTAGTGAAAGCACAAACAGCAGCAGCAACCCGTCTCTCCTCGGGATATTGTAAACATGTAAAACGTTGTTCAGTTTCTAACTCCCAAGTAAGATATATATCAGGAACATATCTACCCTCAAATGGTGGAATATTCAATTTCAGTTTAGGAATATGGACATCATCTCGTACCTGAGGTGGTGGTGCAGGCCTACCATTACGAATATATACCTAAGGTCGACCTGCTGGTGGTGGTGCAGGTGGCTGCATGTAGTGCTGATTTTGATCAACCTCATCCTCATAATCTCCCACATAATCATCCTCCTCCACATCAGCAGCAGGAGCCACAAAAGTATCAACAGTAGCACCAACAGTTTGGCCAAACGCAAGAGGAACACGGCTCGCTCGGCGAAGGTCTGTTTCGCGACATGGAGGTAGTCGTTGTTGTTGTTGTTGGAGAGGTGCGTTAGGTGCAGCGGGTGGTGGTGGTGGAAGACGCGCAAGCAATTCATTAAACTTGTTATCGAGCTTTGTTTCGAAAGTCTTCTCAAGGCCAGTGATCTTCTCCATGGCCTCTTCAAAATTGTTCAGCACATCTTGCACCTGTTCAGTCATCATTTGCTGAAACTTATCATGAAGCTCCTTGTTCGATAAATTCTCCTAGTCAATCTCGTCGGCTTGTGATCCTGGCATGGTTAGCAGCAATAGAAACACACAAGAATATGATCCTACAGACTACGAACAAGTGGTGGTGGTGGGTGTCACAAATCCGTCAAGCAAAACTCAAATTCTTACCAGTTCTTACCCAGCAACAGGCGGTGATCGGCAACCATTGTAGTCAAAACTCTCAAAGCTTGGATAGAGCGATTACCAGGGAGAGTCAAACGCACGACGTAGATGTATGTGGAGCTAGGAAGGCTTATAATATGGTAGCAAAAAGGGTCAGCAATAATCAATTCAGAGATGCAAAGTTGAATAAACGCTCAACGACGGTACTGTGCTAGTCCTAGGCTAGTCTGTGCTAGAGACGCGAGCCTAGAACACCAACAAAATCACGGCGCGGCACGTAAACAAGGGAGGAGCACACTGAATTTTTTTTCTCTCTTTTTTTTGCACTTTTTTTTCCTCTTTTTTTTTGCTCCGCAACAAATTTTTTTCGAAAAAGTCTACAAATGGTCTAAAAACTGCCTAGCCAGAATTTTCCAGACTTAGTTTTTTTTTGAAATTGGAACTATTTTTCTTCTGCGGATGGCTCGGAAGTTGGGGAGTCCTTCTCTGTCACGACTCGGAGTATCGCGTGATCTGGAAATCGAGAACAATGCAACAATTACTAGACTCGGACTAGGACTGGTGGCGGAGATGAATCTGGTGGAACTCGGACTGGTGGCGGAGATAAATCTGGTGGAACACGGACATGTGGCGGATATATGTTGCAGGTGAACTCGGATTGGCGTGATGGCGGCGGATATGTGGTGGCATATATGGATTCGGATTGGCGGTGAATATGTGGTGGTGGTATATGGCAACAGCGACGATGATGATGCGGTGGTGATATATGGCAGCAGCGACGTGACAACCTGTGAACAGAGCTCGAAACTCTAAAAGACTAGACGCTAAGACCAGCAACTTGACACGACGATGCAACCGCAAATTCAACAAAGCAAATACAGAAAAGATTATGCAAAGGCTCAGATTGGTTTGGATGGGATGAACTAACCCTAATTTTTTTCTTGGCTTTTTCGTGGACTATTGGTATGAAGAACAGACTCGATCTAAACTACGAAAAACTGTAAAATCTCACCGAGCAACCTGGAAATCTGATACCACTTGATAGAGGCAAAGGTGTCCCGTCTTTCGATGAGATGATGGATATCGCTTTGGTGGAAGTCGACTTTGACGATCTGACTACGAACGTGCGAGGACGTCGCGCCTTAGCAATCGCTAAACCAACTCCGAGAGGTTATTGACCATGCCAGAGCACGATCAACCTGACCACGAGGGTCTGTTTCCTGCAAGCAAACGAAGAACAAGCAAGAAACTAAGATTGCAATCTAGATATTGCGAATATAAGATGAAAGCTTTATTGATCAAGGTGGGGTTCTGTGACGCCTTTGTCTGGTCGTTGAACACAAACGAAGTACGCGAAGTTGCAGCTATGGCGAACTTTTAATCTAAACAAAACCCCAAAGTCTAAACGGTGCCCTAAGGGCTGTATATATGGAGGAAGAGAGGGGAATTTCGTGGCCCTTGGTGGAGGGGTCCGAAATCAACCCTATCTCTTGTTTCCCCACACATACGGACTCTAAAAATAGCCTATACTTATGTATTTCGAAATTACATGGGCCTGGCCCAATAAAAAGGTGACGCAGCACCTATAATAGCCTCGGGACGAAATTTATGAAGTGGCATCTTGTATATTTCGTCCAAGGCTTCATGCACCCATTATGGTGGCTTCATAGTCCTGAAATCATCACTTGTAACTCCGTTCTTGTTCCCCTTGCGCATGGCATCATCTCCATGCTTGTTCTTGCTCCAATGTTCATCCTTCTCCAAGCTAGGCCCTTCATTTGTAAGCAAAACAAATGTATCCAATTTAGGCAGTATCATATTCTCATGAACATTAGAATCATTGCCAAGAAATGGAAGTACCTGATAATTTAATTGGCGTGCGCGAGCTCTAGTAATTGGTCCCGTATATGTAGCAGTAGGGGTTGTGGGTGTAACAATGGTATTGATGTCCTCATCAGCTTACATCTCCTCTCCCCTTTCCCTCCACCTCGATCCCCTGCCTGTAGCACTAGGGTTCCTCCAGCGAGTCGTCGCCACTGGTCCCATCTGGGCTTGTCCTCAACGATGCTATGTCTAGCTAGGCTACATGGCCGGCGGGTAGGGGCAAATCTCCTTGACTTCTCCTCCCTCTGGCGCCGCCCCTCATTCTCATGGTCCCCAGCAGCTGCTCCACCGTGGTTCGTCCAACGCACTACTCCAACGGGCGCTGCACAACTACGGCTGATGCCACACTGCGGCAGAAGGCACCTTATTCCCCCTCCCCTCCTCCTAGGCCATGGCCTTGAGGTGTTGTTGAAGGATGAGCTCATCCAACAAGGTGAGGATCTCCTCTAATTTTTTGCCAAATTTTCATTCTAAGCCACTATACGATGAATTACTATGAGTTGCTTCTGCTGCTGCTATATGATGCATTGCTATGAGCTGCTCCTACTACTGCTATATGATGAATTGCTATGAGCTGCTGCTGCTGTATGATGAGTTGCTATGAGCTGCTGCTGCTATATGATTAATTGCTATGAGCTGCTGCTGCTGCTATATGATGAGTTGCTACAAGCTGCTCCTGTTGCTGCTATATGATGAGTTGCTACAAGCTGCTCCTACTGCTGCTATATGATGAATTGCTATGAGCTTCTCCTGCTGCTACTATATGATGAATTGCTATGAGTTGCTCCTATTGCTACTATATGATGAATTGCTATGAGCTACTGCTGGTATATGATGAATTGCAGACTGCTGCTGCTGTATGATGAGTTGCTATGAGCTGCTGCTGCTATATGATGCTTTCAAGTGGTGCTGCTATACGATAATAACCAGCCACTTGGACCATCGAATTTCAATAAATAATTGTTCTTCATTTAAATGTGGGTCATGCGTTCTTCGTTTAAATTAGGCAATGGGATCTCTATGGAAAACATTGACCAAAGTAGATTGTGCCAAGTAGATGGTATCTTTGTATTTGCATTTTGAGCAAATAGTGATGGTCTGTTTTCCTATCATATTAATTACTGCACTGGGTTAAATTTGTGATGTTTGCAAGTCCAATTAATTTCCATATGGGCAGCAAAATGAAAAAAATATAATGCAATCTAGACTTTCCACTGATCATACCAAAGATAAGCTGAAAAGCAATGAAAAGAACTGGTTGGCTTATTACATGGAACTTATATTCACAGGTGCTTATTTTCTTAGGATAACTCATAATAATTGTCCTTAAGAAACTTGGCTAATAGAACTGGCATACAAATAACATGTCATGATGATTGCAATGGAGGAGTGACGTACCATAGCACACTATATAGGCTCACCGCTGCCTCTCCTTTTTTTGCGATGTTCCATGAAATTGCCACATACATCTTGTACTTTTTCATTGTGTAACCCTATCTGCAAGTTGACACGGCTAATTTCAGACATCTCTACATGATACTACATTGCATATCCCTTGCGCATATTTAAACCACCAATTAACGATTGTGTGCGTACCATAAACTAGCCATGACTCTGTATGCTGGACTAGCAGGCACTCTAAGGGAGCCTAATGTAGTGCATTGGAATTCCTACATGCCACCTACGATTTTGTGTAATGTACTGCCCCTGTTCCTAAATATATGTCTTTGTAGAGATTCCAGTATGGACCACATACAGATGTATATAGATGCATTTTCGAGTGTAGATTCACTCATTTTGCTCCGTATGTAGCCTATAGTGGAATCTCTAGAAAAACTTATATTTAGGAACGGAGGTACGAGGTAGTATCATGTATGACATCTACATATCTAATTTAGCAACCAGTAGTAGAAATCATTGTCTGCACAAAGGGATTACTAGTCGAAAATCCTAGCAAAGCACACCGGCAGGCACAGAACAATACAAGAGAGAGAGACACGCTTACAAGATCATAGCAATGCCTCAGTCTAGGATCTTGGTTGGTTAATCTATTAGATCTAGAAGAAACATCGTCCTTGTAGTTTTTGCCAGCTGCATAACAGGTAACAATGACCGGTTAGTATATTTGAAGTACATCGGGCAGGTGATGCTGGACGGGTTTAAAGGTGACAAGTACCTAGGCCGTGGCGGGTGCTTGGCATCTCTCCAGACTATGGGAATCAGGTTAGAAACGTCGAGGGTGATGACGCTGCGCTGGCTGTCAGGGTCCGGTAAGGAGATCTAGAACCGTCGAGTAGGGTGTTTGTGGAGCAGCTCCGGTAGGGTGGACTACGGTGTGGGCGAAGCGGATCTATGGTTGTGGACGAGAGCGTAGGTGAAGCTGCTCCGGTGGTTGGGTTAAGGATGGTGTCGACGATGCGGATCTGCGGCCGTGGACGGGGCGTCAGAAGATGCTCTGGTAGGTTGGATGAGGGTGCGAGGAAGCGGATCTGAGGCCGTGGATGGGGCGTCAGAAGCTGCTCTGGTAGGTTGGATGAGGGTGCGAGGAAGCGGATCTGAGGCCGTGGACTTGTGAGTTGGCAAAGCAGCCCAGGTAGGGTTGAGAATGGTATAGGCGAAGCTACTCCGGTAGGGTTGAGGAAGGTGTCGGCGAAGTGGCTCCGGTAGGGTTGAGGAAGGTGTCGGCGAATAGGATTAGAGGCCGTCGATGAGGGCGTCGGTGGGGCGGCTCCGGGGGGTGTGGACGAAGCGTCTCCGGTGGGGAGTACGAATGAGCCGCTGCAGATGCGCGGCGGTTGACGAGAGTACCGGCGAAGCAGATCCGGCGCCGTGGACAAGGCCGGCACTGAATGGGCTGTGGTATGGTGGTGGATGAGCAGTCTACTTGTTTCTAGGGGAGGTGGGAGGGGTAGATGCGGTCGCAGAAGCAAATCCGGCGAGGTGGACGCCGCTGGCAGTGAATGGGCTATGGTACGCTAGTGGATGAGCAGTCTATGGTTTCGAGAGGGGAGGGGAGAAAGGGGGATGAAGTACGGACGACATGCCATGTAGTTCATCGTTTTTGCGAGAGGGGGAGAGGAAATGGGGGTGCCGTGTAGTGGGGGAACCAGAAGTTACCAAAGCAGCCCCGACCTATCATGTAGATGAGGGCCGTATTGTAACTGTTGGTCTCCGTGCACCAAGGACAAAAGGGGGATTTCGCATGCTAAAGACTAAGGTGGCAGAAATTTTAGAAGGAGGCGGGAGATTTTGCCGCCTGCGGGATCATTCGTATCCAGTTTCAACTAATTTTGGACCGTGCTAGCGGGAAGGTCATGCTAGATTGTGTACACGGGGCACGCGTCAGCAGTTAATAACTGGTGTGAAGTCCACCCCAGAAAAAAGACAATAACTCGGGATGATGCGCCGATAACTTGGACGTTCACACGGGCGTGGCCAATCGTACGGGTGTAGTGGCGCGTTCACAAAAAAGGGATCAAACGCTCAGCCTATGTATTTCTCGTGTAAATAGATAATTTAGTGCCATTGGTTATTTACTTTAAACATAATGCATTGACGTGTTAGTGTAGAGGCGCACAAAAAGAAATGGATATTGTAGTCAGCTACTTAAAAGTGTTACCTCATATGATTACATAGCCTCCATTTCATAAATTGTGTACCCGTTGAATTCATATATGAATATTACATATATTACTTCAAAATAGAAACTTAAATCATCCAAGACTAATGAATTTGAATGCAAGAGTAACAATGGTGCATGTTCATGATAGCTACATTGCTTGTTTGAAGAAACATCACTGTAACTTTGGCATGCACAACCAAAAAGGCTTATTTAAATAGAAAAAATGTGATATGTGAGTGTCCAATATTTATAGCGTTGAATCAATATTGTACCTTTGGCCACGATATGAAGTAGATATTGACTTATGTTCAAGCGATGCACGTCCACGATCGCTAGATAGTGATACGTCAATGAATTGTGCAATCTCTCTCACACGTATACATATCTCATTTCCCTGTGGGCATCGGAATCACACACGTGCACTTCGTGTATTTCTCTCCCTCCGTCAGGGTTAAATTCGTCTTTCTACCCCATCCTACAAGTCTCTCACACAGAAACACACACGCTCTCTATGTCTAACACGCCCACCCCTTTAATTCCGCCCACCCACAGCCACTAATGTCTCTCACACATATGCTATCTACCTATCCCTTAATATAGCTAGATATGTGTCACACAAACTCCTTCTCCCTACTAGCAAGATGCCCATGCGTTGCACGGAACATCAAGATGCATTTGTATGAGAAGTTTATCTTGTAGGAGAAAAGGATGAACGAGGGAATGCCTTATTTGCAAATGCGGAGAGGGGTGTGGATATCTTTTTGCAAAACTGCCATAGTTTCCTTCCTGTCCGTCGGATATAAATCGGATGGCCTATATTGCAGGATGGCGGGAACACCATCATCACCAACTCTGTTTTTTATAAGAGTAGAGATATGTGAGTGTCACTGCCCCCCCCCCCACACCCACACTTCCCAACACCGAAGGAGTAGGGTGACACCTCGATCTTGATACCGATCTATCGACTGGCTTCTCTCTAAACACACACACACACACACACTACCCGGCACCGAAGGAGTAGGGTGGCACATCGATCTTGATAATAATCTATCTACTCCTCTTTCAAAGACACACATACACACTTGCTAGTTGTGCCTCTGTGTCTATCGCACACACTCTCAATACGTCTTTCTCTCCCTCCCCCCCAACAAAGACAGCAGAAGGGTGACAACTCGATCTGATCATAATCTGTCAATTGATTTCTCTCTCAAACATTGTGTCTCGGTTCCTCGCTCGGTAGCCCCCTCGATATGTAGACTTCTCACGCACGCACAGCTGTAGTGACGATGATGCTAAACCTAGTGTGCCTTGTTTTTACCGGCCTCATGTGATAGTTTTCACCCTTTTTCTGTTAATTAACAAGGCAACCATTTCTTTGTTACTACTAGTGAATCTGAAGTCATTCGGGGCAGACATAAAATATATCACTTCAACCCAATTATCGCAGCAACTATTTTAAAAGAAATTAGCTAGCTGCCCGTGTGTTGCACAGAACATCAAGATGCATTTGTATGAGTAGTTTAAACTATATCACTTCAACCCAATTGTCGCAGCAACTATTTTAAAAGAAATTAGCTAGCTGCCCGTGCGTTGCACAGAACATCAAGATGCATTTGTATGAGTAGTTTATCTCGTGAGAGAAAAGGTTGAACGAGGGAAGGCCTTATTTGCAAATGTGGAGAGACGTGTGGGTATATTTTTGCAAAATTGCCATAGTTTCTTTCCTATCCGTTAGATATAAATCCGACAGCCTATATTGCAGGATGGCACGCACACCATCATCACCAACTCTTTTTCTACTCCCTCCATACGAAAATACTAGTCATCAAAATGGATAAAAAGAGATGTATCTAAAACTAAAATACGTCTAGATACATTTCCTTTTATCCAATTTGATGACAAGTATTTCCGGACGGAGGGAGTATTTGTCTTTTTAGAGATTTCAACAAGTGACTATGACCGGACCTTACCAACATACTCAAAAAAGTAGTCCATAATTTTGATGTTACCCTCTTTTCTTGGCGGTGCAGTGCCATCTGGTTACCTCATAAATAAATCAAGGACAAATCTGACCCCTTCCTGAAAAGACATACGGAGCAAAATGAGTGAATCTACACTCTAAAATATGTCTACATACACATCCGTATGTGGTAGTCCATTTGAAATCTGAAAAAGACAAATATTTAGGAACAAATGGAGTATATATAAGAGTAGACATGGAGATATATCTCCAGCATGGTCTACAACAAAAATGTGCTGGGCTGGTTAGCGTTGGATGCTCGCAACACGATGACATGAGTTTGTATTCTGTCTTTTAACTTTATATTTTTATATTATATATTACTCTACTTATTTGATATATACTTCTTTCGCCACTGTACTAATAGTGGAACCCACAGAGTACTTAGAATACAAGATTAAGGATGGACTTGTTTCTTTTTAACTTTCTGTACGAAGCTGTAGCCACCCTGCAAGTCACGTGTACACTGTGCATGCAATTAACTTTTTATAGCGGGACAATCATACAGGCAATTAGCTCAAATGGACTGGATGTCACTTTATTATTTCCAGCATAAAGAGCATCTCCAACAGTAGCCGGCAAATTTCCTCCCGCTTCCTTAAGCGGAGGACGACATCAAACGCCAGCGGCATACATTTTTACAACTCTAACCAACCAGATGAAATTCGTGCAAACACGGACTGATTTCATATAAGCATGAAGGATTTAGTATAAAAAAGCCGGATCTTCATATAAACATCATTGATTTGATTACATTTACATGAACTAAGAGGTGCCAATCCGGCTCTCTTGTATAATTAATACTCCCTCCGTCCGGAAATACTTCTCCTAGAAATGGATGTATCTAGACTTATTTTAGTTGTAGATACATAAAATTTATCCATTCTTAGAACAAAAATTCACTGCCAGCTGGAGAGGGAGTACATAATCTAAATGGCCTCCCGTGGATCCCTTTGTCTTCCTCATGTCCGTCAGACACTTGCGGGGTCGACGAAGGTCCTCAGAAGAGATGAAGCAGCAAAGAAACCACCTGAATCCGCGGTTGTCGCCTCAGCGGTGGCCTTCATGGGTCCCAAGTGGCGGCGGCCTCCCGTGTTCTACTTCTCCTCGATGATGGCGGCGGATACGGAGAAGCTGGCCACCAACTCGTCGCTCTCCATGCACCCGGCTTCTGTCTCTGCCTGCATGGTGCTGCCGCAGGCACGGGAGGCGCGGCCACTGAAGACACTGGTGACGCGGTACGATGCGGCAGCGACGGCGCCCATAACGGCGTGCTCGCCGCCGTGCCGGCATGGAACAACTCGCTACTCCTCATCGAGCTGAACTGGAGCGGCGAGTTGCTGAACCACGCGCCTGCTTGGGGCGGCAACTGGCTCCGTCAGGCCAAGCGAGGTTGGTGAAGCACGGAGTGGCCTTGCCCGTATCCGGAGACCGACCGAGCTAGACTACCCCGCCCTCTAGCCTTTTAAAAAATGTATATACTCCACTTCTGTACAGTAGTAGTATCGATGGATTGCGCCATAGAGCAAAACTCGAAACTAAAAAAAAGGTGGTACATATAGAGAGCGCTCGTCGCCAGATTATGCATATAGTACTATTAAAAAGGCTTGTCACAATAATGGTGTCCAACACAAGTGCACAACCCACCCCTCAAATAAAACTAAGCACCCTGGAATTCTTTGACAAAACTAAGCACCCTGAAATTCTTTGACAACTAAACTGCTGGCTATATGATGTTGGCCATATATATTGTACGTATATAATGTGAAGAAACGAGTGGTAGTACTGTACCAACTAAAAGATGAAATGTAAGAAATACTTGTATGTACGTACTGAAGAGTTAAAGTAACAAGAAGAAACATAACATAGTTCTTCTGGGGGCTCAGCACAACACACCCCTCAAATTAAATTAAGCACACCATAAATTAAACTTTGCAACTATTTCGGTAGACACTGCATTAGAACCACCATGAGCAACGACACTGCCACCTTACTCGGAGTCCTCGTCCACGTCCTTGACTTTGTCCTTGTCCCTCTTCCTCTTGGCCAATACTTGTTTGCTTGAACCGCACACTTGGCTGTTGCTCTTCATCCAACCCTTGTAGATATTGAAGCAAAGGTAGCCATCCATTGCAGCGTACTGGATGTGGTCTATATCTAGTACATTCCGCTGCCATGCATGACGATGAAACGTGTATGGAGGTTTCTCCAGTTTACCGTATGAAGGATGAACCATGGCTCCTGCCAGGGTCGGCATTGAAGGCTGAAGAGAGGACACCAGCCGATTCTTCTGGATGTCGAAGGTGTTGCCTACAATGAGGCCTACCCGACGCATGACTTTTTGTCATTACCAAAGTCTACAGTAACGAATTTGACTAGGTTGCTCCTGAGGAAGTCCTTAAAATCCTGGCACTCAACGTCGGCATGACATATGTGGTAGACCAAGCATAAGTCATGCACGCAAACCTAGATCACGGTGGGCTTCTTCCTCTCTTTGTCCTTTAGATCCTTCTCTCGTCCCAGGACTGTGGTGTACTCAACATCTAGCCCAGCGACCCACTCATCATCTGAGTTTTCGAACATGCGTCTAAAGCGAGAAAGGCATCCTTTCACCGTCGTGGAAGAACGGGTCTAGATGACGTCAAACTCATCGCCGGTGATGGTTCTAACCTTGTACTCACCGCCAATCCTGGAGATTTGGGATGCCATGGATTTGGGAGGAGGGTTAGGATTAGTGGAACAACTGTAATGTGAATGGACAGGACGACTAGGAGCGAACCGCCATAGTATTGAAGGACGTGCGGGGACGAGTAGGAGCGAACTGCCAGTGTGCCAACGGCAGGGTAGTGGCTTTCCATTCTCCCATGATACGGGCTTCCGAGAGCCCTTGGATCTGAGATCGAACGGTTGCATGGCGTGATTCTAGACCTATGGGTGAATATCCTATCTTGGAGGGTTATTCTACAAATTTTCAGCAACTTAGCATGTGACCGTTTGATCTCAGACCCAAGTGCTGCCAGCAGCCCGTATCGTGGTCACGCCTACCACGACCGTCGCGTCGCTCGTGCGGTCGCGCCCTTGGAGATTTAACACGGTGCATTAGGCTATATGATGTTTGGCATGTTATACATAGTCATCACTTAGTCACTCATACTACAACAAGGTTGGCTATAAGTGTATTTTTTACTCCTCTCTATCTCTTTCTTCGTACTCCCCCCGTCCCATAATATAAGAACGTTTTTGACACTAGTGTCGGCGTTCGGGGAACGGGGGTCCCCAGACTTGCCTGCCTGTGGCATGCCGCGTGGCTCGAGGAGGGGACCTGCACAGCCCATCTTCATCAACACAGACCCAAGACCCTCGCGAGGGGCCAAGCCTCGCGGGGTGGACGACACAGAGCTTCCTCAGGCACGGCCTCATCAGGCTGGCTCGCGAGGAGGCGGAGAGATCAAGGCGGGGTACCTCACGAGGTGCCTATGACGCAAGCCATGACGACCAAGGGCGCCAGGCGGGCGCCAGCCCACGTAGTGTCCTCCTTTCCTCTTTGGTGCAAAGGGAGCAAGCGCAGGCGAGAGCATCAAGTAAAGGCACCCGTTTCGGTGCAATGAGACCAACACCAGTCCAACGGCAGGGAGGAAGTCATTGTGGAGCCCAAGCCAGTGTCACCACCAGAGCCTTTGGCAGGCGAGGACCAACTTTAGTCAGGACAAGTGTACCAGATGTTCCCCTTCAAAATGGCCAATTGTTGGCGCCCTTCCAGCTCAATATTTGGAAAGAGGCCCAGGGCCTTTGCCTATAAATAGGACTAGCCACCACCAGGGTAGGGGGCAATCAAGAAGGGAGAATCTAGAAGCCAAGAGAGAAACTAGCTAGGATCGGATCGAGTAGCATCACCCAGAGAGAGAGACAAAGGGCGACTGAACTCCTCCTAGCAGTTCATCCCCCCAGCCAAGAACAGACCCTCGCGAAGCTGTTCTTCCTTGTAGTGCTCATCCTCATCAGCCCTAGAGGCAATCCACCACACCACACACTGGAGTAGGGTATTACACCACAACGGTGGCCCGAACCAGTATAAACCCTGTGTCTCTTCTGCTGTTCTTTCCATAGCTTAGATCTTAGCGAGGCGGAGGGGTGCAGGTAGGTAGAAGGCGAAATCTTCGCGTGCACCCCAGTGTTCGAACCTCAAGGGTCTGCCGGAACCCGAAATCCGACATTTGGCGCGCCAGGTAGGGGTGCGCCGGAATTCGTCTTCCACCACCCCGTTCTCCTCCGACCATCGCGTCCATGTCTGACGCTCGTCGGGACCGCGCCGAGCGCCGGGCCGCTCTCGCTTCCCACGTCGCCCAGACGGCTCCTGTCGGCGGGCGTCCTCGCCATTCCCGTTCACCTGCCGTCAACGCCGCCACCGGCCCGGCGGGGAACGAGCAGCAAGCGTCGTCTCAGCATCCGTCCGTGCGGCAAGACGGCCGCACCGCTCCTCCCTCGCTCACCCCAGCTGGTTCTTCGTCCCGCGCGCTCCGCGCACCCATGGAGGCTCGAGCTGCACTCATCGCGGCAAACAAGCTCCTGTGCTACCGTCCCGTCGACGATGTCTACAAAGAATGGCTCGACCGCGTCGCCGAGCTCGTCCGCGCCGCAGGGGGCTCTCCTGCGCCGTCCGTTCGGCTGCACCGCACCCCGTCCCGCGCGGGCGACGAAGCTCCGGGGGCGCCCCAGCCGCCTCGTCCTCAAGAAGGCGCCATGGCTCGAAGGCGCGTGGCCCCTGGGCGGAACCCGCTCCGTCAGGTGCCAGCGCGGCAAGGGCAGAGCTGCCAAGAAGTCCCTCGCCCGCAAGAAGCTGCCCGGGCGCTCCCTACTCCAGCACGTCGCGACCATGCTCCTGCTCCCCCACGTCAAGACCCCACGCTGCTCCCAGCCGCAGCGCGTGGGGACATGCAAGACCAAGCTCTCCGTCACCCAAGGCCTCCCGTGGCCACAGCAGGCTGCCATGCCTTCACCACCGAGCTACGCAGCGTCGCGTGGCCCGGCAAGTTCAAGCCAGACCTACCTTCTCATTACGACGACACGGTCGACCCTGCAGAGTTCCTCCAGCTCTATGACCTGGGGATCGAAGCTGCCAACGGAGACGAGAAGGTCATGGCTAACTGGTTTCCCATGGCGCTCAAGGAAGGGGCCGCACCTGGCTCATGAACCTGGCTCCAGGCACGATCTCCTCCTGGGACGAGATGCGCACCCGCTTCATCGCCAACTTCCAAGGTACTCGCGACCGGCCACCCGCCGTGAGTGACATGCGCCGCATCAAGCAACAACCCGGAGAGACCCTGTAGAAGTACATCCAGCGCTTCAACAACGCACGCCTCAAGATTCCCAAGGTGACTGAGGAGGCCATCATCTCAGCCTTCTCCGACGGCGTGCGCGATGTCAAGATGAAGGAGGAGCTGGCGATGCATGAAGACCTGTGCACTTCCTTGGAGTTGTTCAACTTGGCAACCAAGTGTGCCAGGGCTGAGGAAGGGCATCTCTCCCTCCTCGAGCTGCCTGCCGCGGACCCAGAAGAGAAGAAGCCCATGGCCAAGGATGTGAAGTGCAGGGGGCTGCCGTGCTCGGGGCAGAACCAGACACCAAGCGGGGCAGAGATCAGCCCGAATCTTCCAAGGCCAGTCGGTACTGAGCGTACCACGACCTCCACACCCACAACACCAACGAATGTCAAGAGCTCCGAGCCGTGCGAGAAGGAAGGATCAGCCGTCGCCCCGACCACGGTGATCGGGGCTATGGTCGAGGAGGAAGGAATGCAGGACGCTGGGAAGACCGCTGCCCGCACCAAGGGTGGCGCGATCGACCTCGCGAGGATCACTGGCAAGACCCGCCTCGCGAGGGAGACTGGAGGGATCAGCCTCGCGAGGATCACCTGCAAGGCAATGCAGGCCTCCCTCCGCTGCCGCCGCAGCCAAGGAGAAACGAGGACCTCCATCAGGACGAGGGGGCTGGGGGCTTCCAGGAGCCGCGCGCGATCACCTGCATCCTGGGCGGGGCTCAAGCCCCAGCCTCTCAACGCATCTTCAAGCAGTTCGCCCGTGAAGTGAATGTAGTCCTCCCCAAGCTCGAAGCCACGCGCCCTCTCAGGTGGTCGGCATGCCCCATCACGTTCAGCTCAGCAGATCAGCTCAAGTGTGCACCACAGCCGGAGTCCTCCCGATGCTTTGTTCCCCAATCATCAGCAACATGGTGGTAACCAGGACCCTCATCGATGGCGGGGCAGGGCTCAACGTCCTGTCCGTGGAAACATTCAACAATCTCCAAGTGCCCTACAACCAGCTTCAGCCAACCAAGCCTTTCTCCGGAGTCACCGACGGCTCCACGGTCCCGATTGGGCAGGTCCGCCTCCCTGTCACCTTCGGGGCACGCGACAACTACCGCACCGAGCTCATCGACTTCGACGTCGCTCACATTCGCCTGCCGTACAATGCCATCCTTGGGTACCCAGCGCTGGCCAAGTTCATGGCCGTAACTCACCACGGCTACAACGTCCTCAAGATGCCAGGAAGTGGCGTAGTCATCACGGTGCCCTGTGAAGTGAAGGACGCGGTGTGTTCCCTGGAACGAGCCTTTCAGGCCGCATCACTGGAAGACCCGGATCGCGGAAGCAGGAGGCTTCTCGAGACCGCCCCCAAGAAGAAGAAGACATCGTCTGGCCCGGCCCCTCAGGAGGCAGGCCCCTCAGGGCCCGCGCCTGCCTAGGGGGAACCTCCTTCCATCGCATAAGAAAGCACGCACGGCGCCCTCCTCAGGCAGGGCTCCGGGGCTCTCCCCTGGAGGGCCACCGACCTGGCTAAGGTCACGAGGGAGGCGCTTGGGCACCACATGGAGTTGTGTTTCGAAGCACGTTTCCCTCAAGAAGGATTAAAGCAAGGAGAGCCAGACCCTCAGGAGTTCGTCTGCAAGGCCATTTAGGATCTACAGGAGTCAAGAGTCATCAAAGGCGGCCGCCGCCTACCAGCTGTGGCTCCCCATCCAGGCGAGGATGGTGGGCTGCGCATCTGCATTGACATACCAGGGCTCAATCGAGTCGCCTCTCTAGAACGCCTCTGGCCCTCGCGAGTGGGGCGCTGCGAAGGTCCACCCCACAGCTACGATCGCATGCCTTACGGCTTGCCGAACGCGGCTGCCGCGTACCAGTGCCTCATGAGGGGCATCATGGAGGCTCAAGGGGCCAGGCGTTCCGCAGCCCTGGCGGAGATGGAGATGGTCCGCGAGGAGCCACCAGCGCCTCCGGAGCCTCCCGAGGCCCTTGGGCCTGAGGGCTCATGAGGATCGGCTTCCGCAGCCCACCGAGTCTACTATGCCAACACTCCTTCATCCTCAACATCATCAGGTGACATCTTTCAAGTTTCATTTCCAGCTGGGAGCGCCCCCCAGGGCTGCATTATTCCCAGGCCGCGTGGGTCCGTCCCTGCGGCATGTATCCCTTTTATTTCATGTTGTTAGCTTACCTTGTTGGGGGCGCCCCACGGGCTGCATCATCACCAAGTCGCTCGGGCCTGACCCAGTGATGTCCGCCTTCCCAGCATCTATTTGAATGAATCCACTCCTTCACGGCTAATGTGTTTGACCTAGTTGCCCACTCAACATCCGCCCCAGAACTCTCGAGGTAGGCGACCTCGTGCTCAGGCGGGTTCTCTCCAGGGAGGGACTGCCCAAGCTCTCTCCCATGTGGGAGGGCCCGTTCAAGGTTGTTCATGTTTCCAGGCCTGGCTCCGCGCGCTTGGAGACTCGGGAGGGGGTGCCGGTCCAGAACGCATGGAACATCCAGCACCTCCGAAGGTTCTACCCCTAAAAAGGCCTAGAGCCTGTGAAGAAGGCGAATGCCTGTGACGATTATCCTTTTTTGGAAAAGGCCCAGAGCCTGTGAAGAAGGCGAATGCCTGTGAAGATTATCCTTTTTGGAAAAGGCCCAGAGCCTGTGAAGAAGGCGAATGCCTGTGAAGATTATCCTTTTTGGAAAAGGCCCAGAGCCTGTGAAGAAGGCGAACGCCTGTGAAGATTATCCTTTTTGGAAAAGGCCCAGAGCCTATGAAGAAGGTGATTGCCTGTGAAGCTGTCGCGTTTGGGAAAAGGCCCGGAGCCTGTGAAGAGGGCAAATGCCCGTGAAGCCTGCTCCCCCCAAGAAAGGCCCGGAGCCTGTGAAGAAGGCCAACGCCTGTGAAGCTCGCCGCCCGTGACACTCTCACGCAATAATGAGTTGGGGCTGTACACGCCCCGGAGTCTCAGGAGCGCCGGCCTCAGGCCGTGGGGCTCCCTCCCACGCCCAGTGGCAGCACTTAGCTCCGCGCTGGTGAGAAGACGTCGAAGACTAGATTAGGTGCCGGATGCGGCTTTTTCATTTGCTTTCCGCAGTTGGATTGTTCATTCTCATTCGAAGTTTTATTGAAGTTGTTGCCGTCTTTGGCTTGTGGTTCTTCGACTTTTCACTCTCCTGCCTCGATTTCTCTTATGCAAGGCCTCGCGAGGGGGGCAGTCGAGCGCCCTCGTGAGTGTTTCCATCCTAGTCGTTCAAAGGTTTCACGACCTGGGTCCATTACAGGAGCACCCCTCCAGTCCATGCCCCACGCGCACCGCGACACGAACATAGGGCCTGGGTCAGTCGCCCACCCCACGGCTGGGGCCGGGAACTATCCACGCGCGGGCACGTAGCCGAAAGGCACGATAACGGAAGCAAAGCGATGATTAACAGCAATAACCCAAACACGCCCCCGCGGGGCTCCACGCTACTGTCTTTTTACGCAGGAAAAAGGAAAAGAAAGAACAAATCAGGCGCAGCTCGCCTCACACCGGCCTGCAGGGAAGACTCGAGCTGCCTCCGGGGCTCAGGCAGACTCCCTCTCGCGCTTCACCGAGGCGCAACGGCGGGCAGACGCGCTACCACCTCCCAAGCAAGTACAACGGCGTGGAGGCTGACCGCGGCCACCGCTAGAAGAGTCGCCGCCTGAAGAACAACCGGTGAAGCTTGGGGAACCCTGAGCGTTGCCAATCACGCGAGCGTTGTCCTCTCCATCATCGCCGGGGCTGGGCCCCCGGCCGCGGTCGTCGTCGTTAGGGAAGCACCCTGCGCGGCTACCATCTTCCCCAAACACCCTCACGTAGAGGGTGGCATCGCCGTTAAACTTGAAGTGCAGGGTGCACCGACGGCTCAGGCCACGCACGCGGGAAAACGTCTGCCAACCGCGGGTCAAGGCCAGGCTCCCGGCCGTGGAGACCTCCAGTGAAGCCCATGAGGCCCGGCTGCAGCAGCCGTCTGCCTGAAGCCAGAGGCCGCCTGGGGCGCCGGCCGGGAGCTCGCCGAGGAGGAAGCGAGGAAGTTGAAGCCGGGTGCTAGTCGGCTCAGCCGACCACACAACAAACTCCGGCAGCACCTCTGCAGCGCGAAAGCGCGTCCTAGGGGAACGCGCGACCGAAGCGCGCCCCCCAGCCGCAGCAATCCGTCCGTCACCATGCTGGAAATCATCTCCACGGCCGCGGGGAGCTGCATGGAGGCCACAGGATGTTTGCGAGGGCGCCCTCGGTCGCGCTTGGGCTGGGGAGTGGCAGGCTCAACCTGGCGAGCCTTCCCCTTCTCTGCGGCCGAAAACCTCCTCGACGGAGCCATGAAGAAGAAGGAGAAGCAAGGGGGGGATGAACTGGAAGGGCGCATGCCGCTCCATACTTATAGCCGGCGAGGGCCAACCGTCGCCCCCTACAATCACAGGTAATCATGACCTGCTTTGCATGCATGGACTTGTCCAATCTGTGCAGTTGCCGAGGCGCCGTGGGGAAGTGGAGACGCCCACGTCCAATCAACCGCCACGTGGCGCCCAAGGCCGCAGGCTGTTAGGGCCCGCGGCGCTTCGCTCTTGCCCTTTCGCCTCCCTGCACGGCCAAGTCCGGGCGCGCCTTGGGCCCGGGGGCTACTGTCGGCGTTCTGGGAACGGGGGTCCCCAGACTTGCCTACCTGCGGCCTGCGGCGTGGCTCGAGGAGGGGCCCTGTACGGCCCATCTTCATCAACACAGACCAAGGACCCTCGCGAGGGGCCAAGCCTCGTGGGGCGGACGACACGGAGCTTCCTCAGGCACGGCCTCTTCAGGCTGGCTCGCAAGGAGGCGGAGAGATCAAGGCGGGGTACCTCACGAGGTGCCCGTGACGCAAGCCATGACGACCAAGGGCGCCAGGCAGGCGCCAGCCCACGCAGTGTCCTCCTTTCCTTTTTGGTGCAAAGGGAGCAAGCGCAGGCGAGAGCATCAAGTAAAGGCACCCGTTTCGGTGCAACGAGACCAAGACCAGTCCAACTGCAGGGAGAAAGTCATTGTGGAGCCCAAGCCAGCGTCACCACCAGAGCCTTTGGCAGGCGAGGACCAACTTTAGTCAGTACAAGTGTACCAGATGTTCCCCTTCAAAATGGCCAATTGTTGGCGCCCTTCCCACTAAATATTTGGGAAGAGGCCCAGGGCCTTTGCCTATAAATAGGACTAGCCACCCCCAGGGTAGGGGGCAATCAAGAAGGGAGAATCTAGAAGCCAAGAGAGAAACTAGCTAGGATCGGATCGAGTAGCATCACACACACAGAGAGAGAAGGGCGACTGAACTCCTCCTAGCAGTTCATCCCCCCAGCCAAGAACATACCCTCGTGAGGCTGTTCTTCCTTGTATTGCTCATCATCATCAGCCCAAGAGGCAATCCACCACACCACACACTGGAGTAGGGTATTAACCACAACGGTGGCCCGAACCAGTATAAACCCTGTGTCTCTTCTGCTGTTCTTTCCATAGCTTAGATCTTAGTGAGGCGGAGGGGTGCAGGTAGGTAGAAGGCGAAATCTTTGTGCGCACCCAGTGTTCGAATCTCAAGGGTCTTCCGGAACCCGAAATTCGACAAATAGTGTAGTGCCAAAAACGTTCTTATGTTATGGGACACATGGAGTACTAGTATTTATTACATTTGCCAAGGAGTGACCTCTTCCAATGAAATGGTGTTGCTAAGTTTGCTTCATTTAATTAGCTATAGACTCAAAATTGTGTTTTCACCTAGGTACACACGCTCGGCACCGTTTCTTCCTTGGGTCACCAAACTAGTCTCTCTCTTCTTGAATAACTTGCCACATCAGACATTATGCCTATGTGGCAAGCTTAAGCACCTGTAGGAGAAAGTAAAAGTAAGTACAATAGTGCGCTTTACATGGCATTTTTGCATATGTGGAGGAAATAGAGGCAAGGAAAAAGTGGAGAAGTGGGCTCTCATGCAAGAGCCAGCCTCTACTACATGGTGGAGCATTGGGAGAGGCACCTGTATGGAGGTGGTCAGGAATTTGGGAGACTCACGCCGGTCGTAGCGCCGCAGTTAAAATGATAATGGCAAGTCAAATCACGGGGCCCCACCTGTCCAGCAATAACCCGCTGTCAAATCACACAACCGTATGTTTGTAGCAGCCTACTCCCTCGTCTTCTCGCATCTCTGTTGAAGCGACTAAAGCACTATGTTACAGTAACATATTATGTTACCACAAGCACCTCTTTCCTCATTAAATAGTTGCCACATAAGCAAAATTGTCTTGGGATGTGTTAAGTTACTACCTAATTTACTCTCACTATGGCTAGCCTAAGAAACAACGTGAGAGTTAATGCACCACGCCTATGTGTTTACTATTTGGTTTTCGTAAGATGACTTAATACTCACCTAGACGGAGGGAGTATTTGATTTGAAAGCGGGCAGCGCATTTCCCGATACGGCTTTCATGCAGACGAGGGAGGGAGTAGCGGTTCCCGATATGTTGAACGGCCAATGCATCCTCCTCAATTAATGCATGAGGGAAGTAATGGGAGGAGGTCCGGGAAAAGAGGCTGCATGATGTGAATGCAACGCAGTTTTCTCTCATTGCTCTCATATAAAGGCGCCCCTCCATTCCAATGCATCTACCACATCGTACGCACCTAAGCATTTGCCTAAGCACCTACACTAAGCGCAAAAGAGCTCACTCCAGACCCATGGCGGCGATGCGCATGAGCGGCCAGCGGCTGCACCAGATGGTCCACGACGCCGGCCTGCGGCATGGCGCCGAGGATCGTCTCCAGACGGTGTTGGAGACCGACTGGTGGATGGCCGCCGTCGACTCCAACTATGACTCTCAGTTGGACCAGATGATCATTGACACCAACAAGTTCACCATCATCAAGAAGCTTGAGGATGACATCGCCGTACTCCTCCAGCCCGCGCGCCCGGGCTCCTCATTGCCTGCCACCCTAATCGGCCTCCATGGCCGGAACCTCTTTCAAGCACTGGTGGCCCTGCGACTGCCCGCCGACGCCATGAAGAATGTCCACCTAGAGGCCGCGCTCGCCGCGAGGTGCCTCGCCCTGCAGGAATTCGTCGACCTACACATCCACGTGTACGAGCAATTCATGTACATAGGTATCTACAATGCCAGTGAGGACGCTACGAGGTTGGCCTTCCTCAACCGGCTGGAAGCCTTGGATGCCTTTGCTGAGAAGCACCTCGACCTCGCCACAAAAGCCGCCGCTCCTTAGCCGCCAGTCGGTGGCCCGGCTCACTAAGTTGAGGAGGAGGAGGTCGTACGTTCGTGGATCCATCTTTCTTCTTGCCTTCTGTAACCACCACTGCAATCGCATCATCGTGGCCTTAATTCTTATTGTGCTGTTGCATTCTCGTTCCAGTCAATACCGACATGTGCGATCCCTTTGCTTAATTATATGCATCACTATAACTAGTACTTGATCCGTCAATTTATAAGTTGTGCTTACCTTTTCCATCAACTTCGTGCAACGCGCGGGCATCTTGCTAGAAACACTATAATATGTCTATATAATCCGTATGTGACAGTTCATTTGAAATCTCAAAAAAGACAAATATTTAGGTACGGAGGGAGTAATATATTAGGAGTATATCATGCACACAAAGGCAGAGGAGCGGTGGGGCTGAGAGGGATGAGGGGCACGTCGAGGGGATGAGGATCCCCTGACACGAACAATCCTACCATTCTGTCACTGACATGTGGGACCCATAAGCGTGGGTCCCACCTGTAAGTGAAGGAAAGGCAGGGCAAGGCAGTGATAGCCACGTCAGAGGATCCATGTTCACGTCGGGGGACGTCGTGCCGTGGGTTGGAGCAGCGTCGTGGGAATCGCGTGTGGGTGTGGCAGTGGTAGAAACAAGAAACGTGATGGTCGCCGTGGTTCAACTTCCATGGACAAGCTGTCATGTCTGCTGAGACATGTATATCAAAACAAGAGTGTTTATATTTCAAGCATGTGAACAAGTATTATTCTACTACTTTGGATCCATTGCAACACACGGGCCAGCACATTGGTAGTAGTAGTGTCTATCTCTATCTCTAGAGGCCTTCCCTCGTTCATCCTTTTCTCTCACAAGATAAACTACTCATACAAATGCATCTTGATGTTCCGTGCAACGCACGAGGATGTTTCCTTGGGGGTCTCTCCAGCGCGGCGTGGCCGTAGTTGCAAGTTAACGCCCCTTGAGATGCCGACGTTGAGGGGCACTCGGATTTCCTCCAATGAGCAGGTAAGATGAGTTTGATCATGTAGTAAATGCATTATAAAGACTACTTCCGTGTCCATTTCCTAATTCTCCCCCTTCCCATTGTTTCACAGGTTAGGCTCGGTGCGAGTGGAGATTGGCTTGCATATGTACGGGAGGGTACCAACATCAATTTGCACAACATTTATAACGGTGACATCATTCCCGTAGAACCTTTGTCCAACATTGGGATCAGCCATGCAACGGGCCACCGCATGAATTGGTACGATGGAACCACGGTGAGATTCAATAAGAAAGCACGAACCTTGCACATGGCGGTCAAAGGCGGACCATGCTGTCTGCGGCCGATTTGATGCCGTACGAGTAGGAAGACGTTGTGCTCCTTTCTAACTGCATCTTCGTGGTGACAAACTAGGGGCTTATTTTGTATGGGACACATCCTACGATATACTCCCTCTCTCCCAGTTTATTTGTTTTGAATCTTTTCATTTTCTAAGTTTCAAATTCAAATTTAGAGCTCCCCATCACATGTTGAGATTACAATGTCCATTAAATCGTTGCGTGCATGTATAGTAAAGAAATAAATCTCGAGTTTGGCACAAGTTTGTGCTGCGGGAGCACCACAAGCCCTGGCGTAGGAGTTACATTTCCCTGTCAGGGCCGTGAAGACTAAGCTTCAGCGCCTTACTACACCTACCTTTGAGTCAATAACATGTGGACCTGATAGGTGGTTGGTCCACATGTAATGCTCCCGTAGGCAGAGGGGCAGTGGTGCCAAGAGGGGTGAGCCACAGGTCGGGGGACGTGAGGTTTCATGGGTTTGAGCGGCGTCGTGGGAATCGCGGGTGGCTGTGGTAGAAACTTGATGCTCGCCGCATTTTAGGTGGCCCACATGTCATGCACACAAAGGCAGAGGGGCGGAGCGGCCGAGAGGGGTGAGGCGCACGTCGGCGGGCGTGGTGCCATGGTTTGGAGAGGCGTCGTGGGAATCGTGAGATGAAACGTGATGGTCGCCGTAGTTGAACTTCCATGGACAAGCTGTCATGTCTACGGACACATGCACTGCATACCGATCACCGGAAGGAGTAGCAGAGAAAGCTATATATGCGGATAAATAGTTCCTTATAGTCAAGCGGACCCACGCTACAACTCTGTTCCAAAGACATGCACACCATCGAAATAGTCCATCTATATCAATATACACCGAGAGGGAATAATTTTTTTACAAGAGAGGAAATAGTTGATCCATCCATAATGCCCTCCTGCTGGTGCATCCTTTTCTTCTTCTTCTTCTTCTTCTTCTTCTCATTCTCTGTCGGAGACGGCTTCGCAAGAAGCTCTTTGGACCTTGCAGCTATCTCGAAACTCACACGGGCATCGAGGGCAGCATATTTTATCCGCTCGTACGTCAAGGGATAATTCTCCCATCCATACGACCTTAATGCCACCGTATCGTCACCCTTCTGAAGATTTGTACTGAGCACAAAATTTGCTATGTCGAATAGGGATGGTGTCTGTTTATCACAAACAACTACAGGAATTTTGATTCTGGTTTGTAGGTCAGCGATGCTTTTCAAATAAAGGTTGTACGGCTCCAACTTCTGTTCGTCCCCTTCGATGGCTGCCCCACAGAAGTATACGTCCTCCCGAGACAAGAAATCATGAAGCTCACCTGGTATGGAGGGCGAGTGTATGATGTGGTACACCAAAACATCATCTTTGAGGCACAGCTGAAGGACGGCGGCGCGCTGGATCTTCCCAGGGGCACGCTCCGTGTACTTTGCGTCGAGACCAATGACCCTCATCTCTACCTTCTCAAGGGAGTTGGATACATTGTTGATCCACTGCCGAACAACCCTTGGGTGGACGGTGACTGAGGGAGTCCTGGATTAGGGGGTGTTCGGGTAGCCGGACTATACCTTCAGCTGGACTCCTGGACTATGAAGATACAAGATTGAAGACTTCGTCCCGTGTCCGGATGGGACTTTCCTTGGCGTGGAAGGCAAGCTTGGAGATGCGGATATTCAAGATCTCCTACCATTGTAACCGACTTTATGTAACCCTAACCCTATCTGGTGTCCATATAAACCAGAGGGTTGTAGTCCGTAGGCAATCAACTCCATACACAACAATCATACCATAGGCTAGCTTCTAGGGTTTAGCCTCCTTGATCTCGTGGTAGATCTACTCTTGTACTACCCATATCATCAATATTAATCAAGCAGGAGTAGGGTATTACCTCCATCGAGAGGGCCCGAACCTGGGTAAAACAAAGTGTTCCCTGCCTCCTGTTACCATCCGGCCTAGACGCACAGTTCGGGACCCCCTACCCGAGATCCGCAGGTTTTGACACTGACATTGGTGCTTTCATTGAGAGTTCCTCTGTGTCATCGCCTTTAGGCCCGATGGCTCCTTTGATCATCAACAACGATACGGTCCAGGGTGAGACTTTTCTCCCCGGACAGATCTTCGTCTTCGGCGGTTTCGCTCTGCGGGCCAATTCGCTCGGCCATCTGGAGAAGATTGAAAGCTACGCCCCTGACCATCAGGTCAGGTTTGGAAGCTTAAACTATACGGCCGACATCCACGGGGACTTGATCTTTGACAGATTCGAGCCACAGCCAAGTACGCCACACTGTCTCGATGGGCATGATATAGCTCTGCCTCCGAACAGCGCCTTGGAGGCCGCATACGCATCGGTTTCGACCATTGATTCGGAGCCTACTGCACCGATCAAGGATCAGCGGTTGGACACTGCCTCAGGGGCTGCGATCTCAGAGGCGATCGAGCCGAACTCCAGCCCCGCACTCCGCATGGCCCGTGACTCCGAGGAGCCAGATTCCTCTCTGAACTCCGAGCCCCCCGCGCCCCTGTTGATCGAATCCGATTGGGCGCCGATAATGGAGTTCACCGCCGCGGACATTTTTCAGCACTAGCCCTTCGGCGACATCCTGAATTCTCTTAAGTCTCTCTCTTTATCAGGAGAGCCCTGGCCGGACTACGGTCAGCGAGGGTGGGATGCGGACGATAAGGAAATTCAAAACCCACCCACCACCCACTTCATAGCCACTGTCGACGACTTAACCGACATGCTTGACTTCGATTCCGAAGACATCGACGGCATGGACAACGATGCAGGAGATGAACAAGAACCAGCACCTGTAGGGCGCTGGAAGGCCACCTCGTCATATGACATATATATGGTGGATACTCCAAAAGATGGAGATGGCGATGGAACAATGGGGGATGATGCCCCCAAGAAACAGCCAAAGCGCAGGCGTCAGCGGCGCCGCTCTAAATCCCGGCAAAGCAAAAACGGTGATTCCGGCACGGGATATAATACTACCCCGGATAGCGCCGAAGAACACCCACCTCAGCAAGATTCGGCACGGGAAGATGGAGAAGCCAGCCCTCATGAGAGAGCGGCAGACCGAGAGGTCGAGGATGATAACTATACGCCTCCCTCCGAAGACGAGGCAAGCCTCGATGACGACGAATTCGTCATACCATCAAACCCCGCCGAATAGGAGCGTTTTAAACGCAGGCTTTTAGCCACGGCAAGCAGCCTCAAGAAAAAGCAGCAACAGCTTAGAGCTGCCCAAGATTTGCTAGCTGACAGATGGACTGAAGTCCTTGCGGCTGAAGAGTATGAACTCGAACGCCCCTCCAAGAGTTACCCGAAGCGCAGGCCACTACCCCGATCAGAGGAGGAAGCACCTACATCACCAGCGCATGACATGGCAGACCGGCCACCTCGCGGCCGCGACAGAGAGGCCTCTCGGCCCTCCACCCAAGCCATGCCCCGACGCCGCTCAACTAAGGCACGGGAAAATGCGCCCGACCTGCGAGACATACTGGAGGATAAGGCAAGACAAACAAGATCGATCTACGGATTGCGTAGGCGCCCTACGGCATGTGACAATGATCTTCACGCCGGATACAACAAATGCGGCCAGGCCGAACACAACAGACATAGCTCTTCCGAGCTGTGTCGTGATATAGCCCAGTACAGAGGCGCCGCACACCCGCTATGCTTCACGAATGAAGTAATGGATCATAAAATCCCAGAGGGTTTCAAACCCATAAACATCGAATCATACGATGGCACAACAGATCCGGCGGTATGGATCGAGGATTATGTCCTTCACATCCCGCTCAAACTTAAAGGACTGGCCCGGCATTGGCTTAACAGCTTGCCAGCAGACTCAATCGGTTCTTGGGAGGACCTGGAAGCCGCATTCCTCGACAACTTCTAGGGCACTTACGTGCGACCGCTAGATGCCGTCGACTTAAGCCACATAATTTAGCAGCCAGAAGAATCGGCCAGACAATTCTGGACACGGTTCCTAACAAAGAAAAACCAGATAGTCGATTGTCCGGACGCAGAGGCCCTAGTAGCCTTCAAGCATAACATCCGCGACAGTGGCTTACCCGGCACCTGGGACAGGAAAAGCCGAAATCCATGGCAGCCCTCACGACACTCATGACCCGCTTTTGCGCGGGAGAAGAAAGCTGGCTAGCTCGCAGTAACAACTTATCAAAGAACCCTGGTAATTCGGATACCAAGGACAAAAGTGGCAGGACACGTCGGAATAAGGAAAAACGCCGCGTTAACAATGACAGCAATGAAGACACGGCAGTCAATGCCAGATTCAAAGGCTATATATCCGGTCAGCGGAAAAAGCCATTCAAAAAGAATACTCAGGGCCCGTCTAGGTTGGACCGAATACTCGATCGCTTGTGCCAGATACATGGCACGCCCGAAAGGCCAGCCAATCACACTAACAGGCAGGCAAGTTAAGGGCCGAAAACAGAGACAAGGGGCTGCACAGCGACGACGAGGAGCCCAAGCCGCCGAACAACAATGGACAGAAGGGCTTTCCCCCACAAGTGCGGATGGTGAACATGATATATGCAACCCACATTCCCAAGCGGGAGCGGAAGCGTGCGCTACGGGACGTATACGCGATGGAGCCAGTCGCCCCAAAGTTCAACCCATGCTCCTCCTACCCGATCACTTTTGATCGAAGGGACCATCCCACTAGCATCCGTCATGGCGGCTTCGCCGCATTGGTTCTCGACCCAATCATCGACGGATTTCATCTCACAAGAGTCATCATGGATAGCGGCAGTAGCCTGAACCTGCTTTATCAGGATACAGTGCAGAAAATGGGCATAGATCCCTCAAGGATTGAGCCCACAAGAATGACCTTTTAAGGCGTTATACCAGGTGTTGAAGCCAACTGTACAGGCTCAGTAACACTTGACGTGGTCTTCGGATCCCCGGACAATTTCCGAAGCGAAGAGTTAATCTTCGATATAGTCCCATTTCGCAGTGGCTATCACGCCCTGCTTGGATGAACCGCATTTGCAAAATTCAATACGATGCCACACTATGCATATCTCAAGCTCAAGATGCCAGGTCCTCGAGGAGTAATTACGGTCAACGGAGACACCGAATGCTCCCTCCGTACGAAGGAGCATATGGCGGCTCTCGCAGCGGAGGTACAAAGTAGCCTTCTCAGGCAATTCTCCAGTCCGGCCATTCAAAAGCCAGACACTGCCAAGCGTGCCCGGAGTAACCCACAGTAGGGCCGCCTGGCACACTATGAGCAAGCGTAGCAATGCAGCCCCAACCCCAGCTTTCGCGACATAGCGAAATCAGTACCTCGCGTACATAACTACGCCCTTGAAATACCATGGGCACAGGGGAAGGGGCACAATAACGGCACGCCCAAAATACGGCTTAAAACGTACTAAGGGGCTGCCGGATTCTTTTTTTTAAATTTTTTCTTACTTTCAGGACTCCATACTTCGGACGACCTGTTCGGCAATTCGACTGCCGCACAAACGATGCAAGATCCAGGGAGGCAGACAAGCCATGCCGCATTATGGAACTCCTAGGTTGTCTCTGTTACGAGCGGTATACCTATTTTAAATACAATTCCGCGGCCTGCCCCTGGTCAGGACATATTAAATAGTCCAATATCTTTTTGCTTATCGCACTACTTGTATCGTTCGGCTTTGATAAATAAGCCTCTCTATAAACAATGCATAGCTTTTTGTCTATTTGCTGCATTACTCTCTTTTATATATGTTCATTAATGACATGTTGCACCCGTACACTGTGGTACGGCAAGTACGCCAGGGGCTTCAGTACCCTTTAATATGGCGTGAGAAGTCCATACACTTTCACAAGTGCGACACCCCGAACTTATAGCACTATATGCATCGGCTCCGAATCATGATTTGGGTCAATAGTTGGGTTTGCCCGGCTCCTATGTTTTGGTGCCTTACGTTCCGCTATATCGGCTAAGGTAGCACTAGGAGAACCACTGCGATTGTGCCCCGGTTGAGCTGGGTTAAGCACCTCAGTGGAGAAAGCTAAAACTGACTGTCATGATGAGGCGAGAGACCGGTCGCTGTTCGAGAGGTTTTTCGAGTCCCTAAAGACTTATGCCGCTTCGAGCGAGGAGCCGGATTTGTCCGGCCAAGGCGTGGATAGCGCCCCGAACTCGGTCTTCCGAACTAGGGGCTTCGCCGAATTTTAAAATTATAAAGTTCTATGGCTAAGTGAGAGTGTTCAAGCATTATAGTTCAATTGCCTGGTTCGTTGTGCTGAGCGCCTCCCTCGAAGGACCCAACTATGGGAAAAAGAGCGCTCAGGTTTATCCCGAACACCCCAGCACTAGTGGCATGGGGGCAGAAGCCGACGACGGGCCATCTCTCAATTTTTTGATAAACGACCGCATAGAAAATAATATTTTAAATTCAACAAGCATTGCTTAAGCGCCTATGAACAAGTTTTCAGCACATAGGATAAAAACAAGCGAGTTTATTCAAAATTTACATCCTTGGTACATTCATCCTCCACAAGGCGAGCACCCGCAAGAACATCCTTGTAAATAGTTCTCGGGCTTGCGATGCTCCTTCCCCGGCAGCGGCCCGTCCTTCACAAGCTTCTCACCGTCCAGCTTACCCCAGTGCACCTTTGCACGGGCAAGGGCCCGACGGGCACCTTCGATGCAGACGGAGCGCTTGATGACCTCGAGCCTTGGACATGCCTCCACCAGCCGCCGCACCAGCCCGAAGTAGCTCCCAGGTAGGACCTCTCCGGGCCACATCCGAACTATGAAGCCCTTCATGGCCTGTTCGGCCGCCTTGTGGAGCTCGACCAGCGGTTTCAGCTGGTCGCTCAAGGGCACGGGGTGTCCGGCCTCAGCATACTGAGACCAGAACACCTTCTCCGTCGAGTTGCCCTCTTCAGCTCAGTAGAATGCGGCGGCGTCGGATACGCTGCGGGGAAGATCTGCGAATGCCCCTGGAGAACTCCGGATTCGGGTAAGTAACAAGTAGTTTACTTTTATATTTCTGCTTTGCATAAAGAATTCCTTACCCGCTGCTATCTTCTTAATCTCCTCCAACTCTTGGAGGGCCTTTTGGGCTTCGGCCTTGGCAGACTTGGCAGTCTCAAGGGCCGCCGTGAGCTCGGACGCTTGGGTCTTTTGACTCAAGCTCCAAACTCTCATGTTTTTTCATGAGAGCCTGAAGCTCTTGTTGCACCTCGCCGACCTAAGCCCCAAGTTTCTCTCGCTTGGTGCGCTCCGCAGCCGTTTTCTTTTCGGCCTCGGACAGCGCCTGCTTGAGGGTCGCCACCTCAGTCGTGGCCCCTATAATAAGCAGTACAATCCTGTTATTTTTTGCAATCACGCCTCTCTATAGGCACTTTTTCTGTAAGGTATTTCTTACCTTCTTTATCCTCGAGCCGCCGCTTGGCAAGGCCGAGCTCTTGCTCGGTCTGCTCGAGTTCCTTCTTCAGGACACCCACCTCCGCAGTCAGTGCGGCGGTGGATAGCAGCGAAGCCTGCATACGCATATTGACTCTTTTTGTTAGACTCCTGCGAAATTTAATAGATCCTCTATTCGGCTTTTCTTTCTGAATGCCAAACAGAGCATTAGGGGCTACTGTCTATGCGGTTATATTTTTACATATTTTTACTTACCTCGAAGCCTGTTAGAAGGCTAGCGCAAGCTTCAGTCAGTCCGCTCTTGGCGGACTGAACCTTTTGGATCACCGTACTCATAATAGTACGGTGCCCCTTGTCGTTGGAGACGCCGTCAAGCACCTCCAGCAGATTGTCCGACAACTCCGGTTGGACGGTGGCCGCCGGCTCAGAAGGCTTGCTCCTCTTGGAAGGAGTTCGCCTACCGCGGTCCAGAACTGTGGAAGATTCCGGCGCGGTGTCCGGCACAAAGCCGGACTTGGAGCCCTGGGGGGTCTTGTCCCCTTTACTCCTGGGGTACGGGAGGTCGCCTTGCGGCTCCTCCAAGACCACCTCCTCCTGCCCCGGAGCTCGTTGCGACGCCACTTCGGCATCGTCCGCAGTGCGTGGGGAGGCAGCGGGTGATGAGGACATCAATACAATTGTTACACCCACAGCCCCTGCTGCTATACATACTGGACCAATTACTAGAGCTCGTGCACGCCAACTAAATTACCAGGTACTTTCGTTTCTTGGTAATGATTCTAATGTTCATGAGAATATGATGCTGCCTAAATTGGATACATTTGTTTTGCTTACAAATGAAGGGCCTAGCTTGGAGAAGGATGAACATTGGAGCAAGAACAAGCATGGAGATGATGGCATGCGCAAGGGAAACAAGAACGGAGTTACAAGTGATGATTTCAGGACTTTGAAGCCACCATAATGGGTGCATGAAGCCTTGGACGAAATATACAAGATGCCACTTCATAAATTTCGTCCCGAGGCTATTTTAGGTGCTGCGTCACCTTATTATTGGGCCAGGCCCATGTAATTTCGAAATACATAAGTATAGGCTATTTTTAGAGTCCGTATGTGTGGGGAAACAAGAGATAGGGTTGATTTCGGACCCCTCCACCAAGGGCCACGAAATTCCCCCCTCTTCCTCCATATATACAGCCCTTAGGGCATCGTTTAGACTTTGGGTTTTGTTTAGATTAAAAGTTCGGCATAGCTGCAACTTCGCGTACTTCGTTTGTGTTCAACGACCAGACAAAGGCGTCACAGAACCCCACCTTGATCAATAAAGCTTTCATCTTATATTCGCAATATCCAGATTGCAATCTCAGTTTCTTGCTTGTTCTTCGTTTGCTCGCAGGAAACAGACCCTCGTGGTCAGGTTGATCGTGCTCCGGCGTGGTCAATAACCTCTCGGAGTTCGTTTAGCGATTGCTAAGGCGCGACGTCCTCGCACGTTCGTAGTCGGATCGTCAAAGTCGACTTCCACCAAAGCGAAATCCATCATCTCATCGAAAGACGGGACACCTTTGCCTCTATCAAGTGGTATCAGATTTCCAGGTTGCTCGGTGAGATTTTACAGTTTTTCGTAGTTTAGATCGAGTCTGTTCTTCATACCTATAGTCCACGAAAAAGCCAAAAAAAAAATTAGGGTTAGTTCATCCCATCCGAACCAATCTGAGCCTTGCATAATCTTTTCTGTATTTGCTTTGTTGAATTTGCGGTTGCATCGTCGTGTTCAGTTGCTGGTCTTAGCGTCTAGTCTTTTAGAGTTTCGAGTTCTGTTCACAAGTTGTCACGCCGTCGCCGCAGCATCATCATCGCCCTGCCATCTACCACCACCGCTCCGAATCAGTATCCATATACCACCACCAATCCGTGTCCATATACCACCACCGATCCATATCCATATGCTACCACCGCTGCCATATACCACCACCATATATCCACCACCAATCCGAGTTCCTTGCTTATTAGGTTTGTTTTCGGGATCAATCTAGATTCCGATTCGTGTTTCCTTGCCGGAGTAGGTTTCGGAAAAAAAAAACGCATTTTTCGAAAACATCATCTTTGGCGTGGAAGACTTCGTCCCGTGTCCGGATGGGACTTTCCTTGGCGTGGAAGGCAAGCTTGGCGATGCGGATATTCAAGATCTCCTACCATTGTAACCGACTTTATGTAACCCTAACCCTATCCGGTGTCTATATAAACCGGAGGGTTGTAGTCCGTAGGCAATCAACTCCATACACAACAATCATACCATAGGCTAGCTTCTAGGGTTTAGCCTCCTTGATCTCGTGGTAGATCTACTCTTGTACTACCCATATCATCAATATTAATCAAGCAGGAGTAGGGTATTACCTCCATCGAGAGGGCCCGAACCTGGGTAAAACAAAGTGTTCCTTGCCTCCTGTTACCATCCGGCCTAGACGCACAGCTCGGGACCCCCTACCCGAGATCCGCCGGTTTTGACACCGACAGTGACGGTGGCAACTATGCGCATCGAGCCTTCGACGAGGACATGTTGGATGCTAAAAACCTGCATCTCGATCTCTTTCGCCATTTGGAACCGCTGGAATGGAGGGCTATGGTTTGGAGAATTAGGATTAGATGGCTAGTCTAATTGAAGTAGTAGATGATTATTTAAAGAGGTTAAAACAATGTGAACGTAGTGGGGTTTGGATGCAAATGAAGATGAAGGTGAGGTGAAGAAGCCGAGGAGAATCGGTTCCCGACGGAGAAGGAGTAAACGAGAGAAGTGGCGTGCATGCAGTTGATTAGACGGCTAGGTAGACTAAACGAAAAGGCAATGCGGGTAGACTGATGAGTCGTACCTGTTCGTGTACATGCCCATCCTTCCTGATAGGTGGGACCTATGCAAACAGATAAAAAAATGTGTCATAGTTTTCTTTTGAGCGCGTGAGTGGGAGACACAACATTCTCTGGTTAAGGAATACTCCCTCCGTTTAGGTGAGTATAAGTCACCACATGAAAATCAGGTTTTCCCAAAACCTTTAGGTGTGGAGCATTAACTTCCTGCTCGATCCCGTCCCAGCCTCGTTAGCCAGCGTTCTCTTCCTCTGATGCCGCGTTCTACCTTTCCATTTTTCCTCTTCACAAGTGTGGAACGATCTGCATGCCATCCTTGATGCACCAGAACGACCACTGCATGCATCTCGGCAGAGCGTTGATTGGGCATGCACGAGAATTTGGTTCTGCTCGCAATATGGATGATACCTGAACGATGAAGTGAACAGGCATACTAGCACGGGAGACCTATTTACGCTATACAATACTGGAGTACTCATGTACCTACTACTACTACTACTAGTAGTAGTAGTAGTAGTAGTACAACTGTGGTACACTTGATGGTCAAAATACTATTCATCCGGTCCTCACAGTGAAGTGACAACACCCTGCGCCTGGCACTAGTCCAGGCGGCGTGTTCGGGTTACCAAAGTCAACCTCACCCTATGCACAGTGCAGTCTGTCACCGCTGCTGTACAGCACATTGGCGCCTCACCTCGTCTCCCTCTCCGCTCCCATAGCACCACTCCATCTCCATCTCCTTCTCCGTCTCCATCTCACTGTGCCCCCATGTACCGTTGCCATACTCGCCTCCCCAGTACCACTATTCCCTCGCTTGCCGCTCCAGCACCGACATCCTTCTCCCCCGTAAATCAAGCCCCCTTCCAAACTCCACCATGGCCGAACGCGAACCTCGCAGCATCCATATGAGCTGCGATTGGAGCAATCTCCCAAGTGACATCCTCGACCTCTATTGTTTGTGTATGGATATGTTGAGCGCCCTGCGGCTGCCTGCATGCTCGAAGGACATGCACACGGCCATCATCGAAGTGAGGCCTAAGCTTTTCAAGACACCCTGCTTGCTGCTATCTGGTCTTGCGAGATTCGCTCACCATGATACGGAGGCGTGCATGATGCCCCTCGACTTCAATCCGATCTCCATTAGCCGAAACTTCTTTGCAGGTATGTAGTGGGTCGTCGTACATCATTTCCCTCGACATCGATCCGATCACCATCGCCCGAAACTTCTTAGCAGGTATGTACTGGGTCGGCATGAACTCCCACTGGATGGCTGCCTTCAGAGAAGACGGTAAAAAGTTGGTGCTCGTGAACTTCCAGACCTCCCATGAGATTATCCTTCCTCCGTTGGATTATATAGAGTATTACCATCGTGGTCCAAGTCATCTAGATTACTACGTCAGTTGGACGGACCTTGTTTTGCAGAAGATTGTAATCTGCCAAGTGCCCACACGACATGCGAATTACGCAGACTTCAAGCTAATTGCCTTGTTCGACCGCGGACTCACCTATCTTTACACCGGTGCCTTCTTTAGCTGGAGACAACTCGGCTCGCAGTGGATCATCGTCAAAGTTGATACACACTTCTGTGATGCTATTGAACACAATGGCATCATCTACGCGATCGACAAAGCAGATGGCACCACGTATTGCTGGGACGACGCGTGTAAGTTGTTTCCTCTCATGTTAGTTTCCTCATTTTCATGATGTAGAAACATGCACCACACTGTTGGTTTCATCTAACCATACATTAGGGAAGTAATTGTGCATATGGAGAACTCTATATTTGGAAGTAGTGACATCCTGCAGTGCTTACCATGTGTACATACCTATATTCGCCCTTCAGCAATCAATGGCTAGAATAATATCCTCACAAAATTTTTGCCCACAGAACACGAGTATATAACAATGCATGGTCTGTTAATTACCTTGAAGAATTTCTTTGTGAGGACAGAACATGATTACATAACATGCATGACATGGTAGTTTCCTGTGAAGAATCGATTGCGAGATAACATGAGTATAACCATGCATGGCACTTCTATATTTTCGAACCCAATAAACATTTCCCTGTATTTTCCTCCCAGATCCAACAGGGACATATCAATGATATTTCTTGCATTATCCTACTCATACTCTGAACAATGATGATTTTACATTAACAATGCCTGTCCTTTTTGATATGATGCAGTGTCCCTATAGTTACTGCCCTTTGTAATCACACAACCTTTGCCAAAAACAGGGAAGCACAACTGGTTCCTCGCTCGATCAGACGACGACAAAAGACTGATGATCATTCGGACACATGAGCAGGAAAAGTTATATTGCAAAAACCCCACTGTATACAAGCACCGTGTAATACGTGAGTATCCGGACAGTGGCTGTTACGTCTGAGCAGGATACTAGCTTGTTGGGGCCTTTAGGATTTTTTAGTTGGAGGCGGGTAAACAGCCTTGGTTCACACTCTCTGTTTCTCGGACTCAATTATCCGATTAACCAAGAGATCACCGTTCACATGGACCTTGATGGCAGAGAGGCTCTGTTTGCTATGGAAAACTGTGTCTACACGGCGAGCACTAGGAGTTCGGGAGCAAACTCCCCTGATTGTCAATGATACAGCCTGCAGCCAAAAGAAGGTGAGAATGACAAAGGCATCCGGATTAACTTTGATCCTTGGATGTCTCAATTACGACAGGCAGTGATGTGGTTCGAGCCTTCAGGTTGATAGGTAATTGGGCTGTTGCATAGAAAGGGTGGAGTACTGGTGTCCCCGGATCACTGGTCGCTGAAGCGGGGCTGCAAATTATGATGGTGTTGGATCATCTCTTTGAATGACTTTGTTGTCTTTGCTGCTGGTTCTGGATGGGTAGTTCTTTCTTTTGTTATGCATATTCCTTGTCATTTGGTCATCCTCGTCTATGTCACTCTTACTATGTAATAGTTGCTTCTGTTTAGAATGTCATTCTCGTCTGGATCACGAGAGTCTGAGCACTGCAGATAGGTGCGTTTTGGTGGTGTAGCAAGACTTCTTATGAACTATCATGTCTTGCTGTTTATGTCAGTAGTAGTCACTAGTCAGTGTTTGAATGTTGTATATATCGTTGTTTCGAACTGTTTATTGTCTCGAACTACTGGTGGGCTAAATGAGGGCATCACCATTCTCCAGTGTTCAGAGTATATATCCTTTTTTCAAGTTATATAATTTGAGCTCAGTGTCTTTTCGATGATGTACACTTGTTTGGGCCAGTGAGGTGTCGTTGAATATGGGCCGAGTAGTAACGCAATGCCAAACAGGTCAATTATGACTCTCAGGCCGGGCTCTCAAAAGATCCTGAAAAAAAGGCCGGGCTCTCCAAAAAAGAAAGAATAAGGACTCTTAGGCCGACATGTGAGCGCCACCGGTGTTTTTGTGCGTTTGCGCGCCAAGAGCATATTGGCGCGTGCTCGAAATTCATGCTACCTTTTCATCCCCAGTCTCCCGCCCCTCCCCCACCTCTGGAATCTCGATTCCTACTCCAGTTCCCCCAAATCCCCCTCCTGTACTCCCTGTACTCAAGCGCACTATCATGTCGCCGGTCAATGCGGATCTCCGAGCCGGAGATCCTGAGGTCCGTCCTGCCTTCGGTCGCTGCGTGCTGTCGCTCAACAGTGGCATGGCAGCGCTGGACGACCAGTTTGCCGGCAAAGTGCTGATGGTAACCATCAATGGCGACCAGCCTCCCGTCTCGCCAGATGACCTTGTCAAAGCTCTTGGCATTGCGCACGACATCCAAATAAGTGACTTGCTCATCGAAGTGTGTCCGCCACCGGCTGATTTCTTCGTCAGGTTCTGAACAACTTTCGACTGCAGTCGTGTGTTCGAATCTTCCCGGCGTTTGTTCTATGCAGGCGCGCTGGTGAGCTTTGATCGGTGGCACCCAGGATGGGGCTCGGTGCCCTCTGAGCTTGAGATTTTAACAAAGCTTACCTTCCACGGCATGCCTCAACGTGCTTGGAACAACGAGTCCATGAACGAGCTTATCAATGACCTTGGAGGTGAGCTCGTAAGTATGTTTGTTCCTCTAGACAGCCGGGCTCTGACGGTTATGGCATGGATGAAGAAGCCGTGCACCATACCAAAGGTGATTGCTGTTGAGATACCGGTGCAGGAACCGGGGTTGTACTATTCGTCGCCACCAAGGCCGCCACGGACCATGTTAGGGATGTACCTGTATCGAGTGTTCGTGCATGTCAAAGAAGTGGTCAATCCATCAATCGAAGTCCTGCCGCCGCCGCTGGTGCCAGGGTCCGTCGACGACGTCCATTACAGGAGTCAACGTCAGACTTTCCCCGTGTTGCTCGGAACGATTGATGGCACAAGGCCTACTCCATCGCGCGGCGGAGGCCGCTGCTTCTTTGGGAGAAGAGGCAGGGCTGGCTGCCTGGATGTGCTCTAATTTGAGGTAACAACTGAATCTTGTCAGATACTAGTTAAATCGGAGCTATGGGTGTGAAGCACCGATATGCCAGTACATTTAATTGTGACTTGTTCTAATTTTGTACCTGAACTTTTTTTAGAAAGGGCTGTACGTCAACTTAATGTGCTAGCAGAACTTATTATGTTGTCTGTCTGTTTTGTTTGCACAACATTCAAGATATTTCTCTGTCATTGATAAAGACAATGAACCGTTATGTACGACTTCGTTGGTTTCAACATAGCCATTCCCATAGCGATCCACTGCTTCCATCCTGATTGTGCCGCCTGCGTGAAATTTTTGTATGCAAGTTCAGTGTGCTATGATGTTCTATATGATTGTGTCAACTATATAAGTTTTTACTGAGCATCAGCAATGCATATGGCTAAAAGATGTATTTACGAGCATCGGCCGATGGGTCTCTCTCTATCTCTCTCTCTCTCACACACACACACGCACACGCACAAGAGGGACCCGTTGAATTATTTATTTGCTCATGACAGCTTTTAATTAGGTTCCACTGTAATCTAACTTTTTTCTTAAGTTTTTAATTGAGCTCAGTGACTTCAAAAAGTTGTACAGAAGCCTTGTTTGGGCCTTTCGGCGTCGCTGAATGTGGGCTGAGTAACCATTTTAGGTTGTATTGTACTACACAGGCCTTTTTTAGCTATTTTTTTAAAATGATACAGTTTTTTATTAATTTTCATAAATATTACGCTGGGTAAATTTTTTTCAAAAATAATACACCGTCGGCCCGCTGCAGGCCGACTGGGCCTAGTCGGCCCACAGCCGGCCGATTGGGTTCCAGTCGGCCTACAGCTGGCCGACTGGCCCCTGTTGGCCCACTGTGGGCTGATTGGGTCCTGTCGGCCCACTATGGGCCGACTAGAGCTAATTGGCTCACTGTGGGCTAATTGTTTTTGCAAAAGTGTTAATCATGTATTTAAAAAATATGTGTATTGTGACCTCCTCCGCTCGCTGTGGGCCCACTATTGACTAAAAAATATGTTTAAAAAAGTGTTAATCATGTATTTAAAAAATATGTGTATTGTGACCTCCTCCGCTCGATGTGGGCCCACTGTTGACTAAAAAATATGTTTTAAAAAGTGTTAATCATGTATTTAAAAATTGTTAAATGTGTGTATAAAAAATGTTCCTTATCTATACAAATTTTTTTAAATGTGTGTATAAAAAATAGCTTTTTTTCAACATCAGCAATGCAACTGGGTCGAAAGTTGTACACAATATCCGGGTCAACTTGTTATTCTCCGCCCCGATGGGCTGCAAACTTTCCTAGGAGGTATGCATTAGGCTTAACAAGAAAATGGACTTTAAGAACTAATAAATGGGATGTAATTATAATAGCTGGACAATTACTATGCACCAAACATGTAATTAGTTTGAAAAATATATTATTTTTGGAATTTGAAAATTTTAATTTCATTACTTGTTGCGCGCGCAATATTTCGTTGGATTTTAACGTAATACAACTTTATTTTGAAATTATATTTAACCTGACTAGAAATTTCGGATAGAAATATTTCGGATCCCATCAAAATGTGGGAATTTTTTTTGAATTCTATTTTGAGCGGTTGTTTGAAATTATTAATCATTGTCCTAGCTAGAAGTTCGGCTATACTTTTAACAAACTATAAATGGGCTATAGTAAATTCCATTAGAATTAAAAAATGGGATGTACATTCTTACAAATCAAAAATGGGCTATATGTTCTCTGCCAAATCCGAGCTGTGGGCCTACTAAGTTGACGCGTACCAAGGGCTTTGTCAACTTAGTCAATATAAACGATTCTAGCTGCAGTGATCATACGATGTCCATCCAACGGCCGTAGTGCTTCTTCAACCTCTAGTCTTCTTGCTCCAGCCGCCCAAAGCAGCGTCGGTCGTGTCGCATGCTCCTGCCTCCCGTGGCCGGCTGTGATGCCGCAGAGGCCTCACCGCCCCGTACTACTCCCACCGCTAGCCAGAAAATCCCTCTACTCACCCACACCCGCTGTTATTCTGCGACGACGACAGCCTCACACCGCAGCCGAACCAGTGAACCCTCGTACTCCCCTCTACGTGGGCTTCCACTACCGCGTCTTCCCCGGCTCCGCGTCGTCCCCTTCCTAGGCCTCACCGTCGTCCACTGCCCTGGTGCTCTTGGTGCGGCGTGGTCAACGTGGTCAAGGAACGAGTTCCATCAGACGTGGACTGTACGTATAGACGCTGACAGCTGGGTCCACGGCCGCAACAAGGAAGTGCCTCCTTATTACGCGGAAAATAATGTTTCCTCCACCTGACAGCAGGGACCCACCAGACGGGCCATCATATTTCACAAAAAAAACGTTTCCCCCTGACTGTTGGGACCCACCAGCTACACCTTTGCATGCAAGGAAGTGCGTCCGGGCAAAAAAAACGATTCGCCCCCCTGACTGCTGGGACCCACTGGACGGGCCACCGTATTTCATGAAAAAACCTTTCCCCTGACTGCTGGGTCCCACCAGCTACACCTTCGCACGCAAGGAAGTGCGTCCGGGCAAAAATAAAACGATTCACCCCCCTAACTGCTGGGACCCACCAACTACATCTTCGCACGCAAGGAAGTGCGTCCGGGTAAAAAAAACAAAAACGATTCGCCCCCCTGACTGTTGGGACCCACCAGCCCCCGACTGCTGGGACCCACCAGCTACATCTTCGCACGCAAGGAAGTGCGTCCGGGCAAAAAAAACAATTCGCCCCCTGACTGCTGGGACCCACCAGCTACATCTTCGCATGCAAGGAAGTGCTTGACAGTCGGGACCCACCTGGTCGAAGCGTACATAGCGTTGTCATTCTGGCCGCGAACATGTACGTACATATATATTGGTGGATGTAGAGGCGCGCACGTGTCGTAGTAGAGGCGCGCACGTGTCGTAGTAGAGGCGCGCACGTAGCATGTACACGTACGTATAGCGGCCAGGGTGCAAGAAAGAAAATACGGCCATGTATGTGTACATATGGGCGAGGTCTCGAACGCCTACTCGCGCATACATACATCGAGGGCTCGTGTACATGGCTGGGTCAAAACGGAGAAACAGCGTTGTCGTCGTGTTCATGGGTCGGAACGGAATGCGTGGTCATGTTCATCGGGAGGGCTTGGACGGAAGAGGCGACGGAAACGAGGCCTGGCGTACCGCACAATGGAGGAAACGGACCTCCTACGGTCGAAACGGGGGCATGTTGATCGGGAGGGGTGTGGCGTACCGCAAAACGGAGGAAACGGACCTCCTACGGTCGAAACGGGGGCCTATTGATCGGGAGGGGTGTGGCGTACAGCAAAACGGAGGAAACGGACCTCCTACGGTCGTAACGGGGGTCCTGTTGATCGGGAGGGGTGTGGCGTACCGCAAAACGGAGGAAACGGACTTGTGTTGGAGCGCTACGGTTGAAACGGGGGTCCTGTTCATCGGGAGGAGTGTGGCGTACCGCAAAACGGGACTCCACGGGATACTGTTCATCTCCACTGTCGACCCGCTCCAGCCTCCACGAGCTACTGTTCATCCACCGTCGACCACCTCCAGCCTCCACGGGCTCCTGTTCATCTAGCCTCCACCGCGCGCTACTCCATCGGCTACTTTTCAACCACCCCTCCACCGTCTACTGTTCATCCAGCCCTCCACACCATGGAGTCCTATTCAACCACCCCTCCACGGGCACCCCTCCACTGTCTACTATTCATCCTACCCTCCACACCATGAGGGCCTGTTCATCCACCCCTCCACGGGCACCCCTCCACCGTCTACTGTTCATCCAGCCCTCCACCACACCACGGGGTCCTGTTCATCCAGAGGCAACGCCACTGCTCACTATTCATCCAAACTCCCCGCAACGCTCACTGTTCATCCCACCGATCGGCTTCAGTTAGCAGCAGTAGCCAAGGAATCGCTCGATCGGGTTCAGTTAATAGCCATCGATCGATCGCTCGGGTTCAGTAACGCGTAGCCTGCAGTGCAATCGCTCAGGTTCAGTTAGATCCCAACGCGTCGCTCGGGTTCAGTTAGAGCCAACACCTCGCACACACGCGCATACATGTATGAGAGAAACGCGCATCGCTCGGCCCCCGACCTCCCACCATAACTGGGAACTCCCCGAAATTTTCCTCCCCCTCGCTTCTACCATGGTTTTTTTTGTCATGGACGGCCCAAAGAATGTCATGCAGCTGCGTCTCCGGCCCGCCCAGGACGAAAAGCCCATTTTCTGTCATGATTTTTTCTCATAGAAGTAGGAGCCCACCACATCTATGATGATACCGGGTTTTGTCACAATTATCGTCATAGAAGTGTCATATGTATGACAGAAAAAAATTCGTTTGGCCCAAAATGTCATGGATGTGTCTTTTTTGTAGTGGTTGCCGGATCATAACACGTAGTAGGTGCCTATAACTTGCAAGATCGGATCTAGAACATGGATATAATGATGGATTCATAAATGGTTCAGATCTGAAATCAGGGCACCCGGGCCCAAAGTGACAAGCATTAAGCATAGCAAAGTCATAGCAACATCAATCTAAGAACATACTGGATACTAGGGATCATGCCCTAACAAAACTAACTCGATTACATGATGAATCTCATCCAACTTGATGATGACATCAATACCATTGTTACACCCACAGCCCCTACTTCTACATATACTGGACCAATTACTAGAGCTCGCACACGCCAATTAAATTATCAGGTACTTTCGTTTCTTGGTAATGATTCTAATGTTCGTGACAATATGATGCTGCCTAAATTGGATACATTTGTTTTTCTTACAAGTGAAGGGCCTGGCATGGATAAGGGGAATGAACACTGGAGCAAAACCAAGCATGGAGATGATGGCATGCGCAAGGGGGACAAGAATGGAGTTGCAAGTGATGATTTTAGGACTTTGAAGCCACCATAAGGAGTGCATGAAGCCTTGGACAAAATATACAAGATGCCACTTCATAAATTTCGTCCAAAGGATATTCTAGGTGCTGCGTCACTTTATTATTGGGCCAGGCCCATGTAATTTCAAAATACTTAAGTATAGGTTGTTTTTAGAGTCCTTATGTGTGGGGAAACAGGAGTTAGGGTTGGTTTCGTACCCCTCCTCCAAGGGCCACGAAATTTCCCCCTCTTCCTCCATATATACAGCCCTTAGGGCATCGTTTAGACTTTGGGTTTTGTTTAGATTAAAAGTTTGTCGTAGCTGCAACTTTGCGTACATCGTTTGTGTTCAATGACTAGACCAAGACGTCACAGAACCTCACCTTGATCAATAAAGCTTTCATCTTATATTCACAATATCCAGATTGCAATCTTAGTTTCTTGCTCGTTCTTCATTTGCTTTCAGGAAATAGACCTTCGTGGTCAGGTTGATCGTGCTCTAGCGTGGTCAATAACCTCTCAGAGTTGGTTTAGCAATTGCTAAGGTGCGACGTCCTCGCACGTTCGTAGTCGGATCGTCAAATTTGACTTCCACCAAAGCGATATCCATCATCTCATCGAAAGATGGGACACCTTTGCCTCTATCACAACTGCTCACTGACTAGCGAGCATACGAAGGAATTACTCACTCCCGGTGGGGAGCATCATGGAATTGGCGATGGAGAAGGGTTGGTGATGACGAAGAACGAAGACCGCCCCTCTCCGGAGCCCCAAATGGACTCCAGATCTTCCCTCCCGAGGAAGAACAGGGCTTGGCGGTGGCTCCGTCTCGTGGATCGCGATAATACTTTCTCCTCTATTTTTTTCTTCAAAAATAGGAATTTATGGTTGAGGTGTGCGGGGCCACCAGGTGGGTACAACCCACCTGGGCACGCCAGGAGAGGGGGGCGCGCCCTGGTGGGTTGTGCCCACCCAGGGGCCATTCTCCGGTAGCTCTTAGCTCAAGAAATTCTTATTATTGATATAGAAAATCCTCGCAAAGTTTCGTTCCATTCTGAGAACTTTTATTTTTGCACAAAAACAACACCATGGTAGTTCTGCCGAAAACAACGTTAGTCTGGGGTTAGTTTCATTCAAATCAAGCCAATTAGAGTCCAAAACAAGGGGGAAAGCGTGAGAAAAGGTAAATACGTTGGAGACGTATCAGCGCTGCGCTTCTTCAAAATAGTGGACCGCTCGGTTCCCCCAAGCAAGCCAGCTGCCCGTAGGGGAGCACTTGCCTTCGCCGCAAACCGTTGGGGCTTGTCATGCCGTCGGCAAGGCCTCTGGGACTTCGGCACCCGCCTGTGGTGCCGTTCTCGGGATACTTGGTAATCCCATCACTGCTCCTTCCAACAAGGTCAGGATTGATGCTAAAGATGGCGGTATCTTCCTGCTCACCAAGGTGGGGAGCGACACTCTTCAGGTGCCTTGGATGCTGCCGGCTTCTACCGCTTCTCCGGAGGGGCTGATTGGTCGGCGTCCTCCTGGAGTGATGGTGATGACGAAAAAACAAGGGAAGACAGAGAAGGCGGGTGGGTAGCCATCAGATCAGAGTACGATGGCACCGACGCCTTCGTCTTATATTGCTGGCCCATTGCCTCATCTTGCCGCTCTTCCCCTCCTTCCCGGGCACCATGATCACCGGCCTCTTCCGGACGGTTGCTGGGGAGGGGACGCTCTCTTGGTGCCTTCACCTCCTCGAGTAGTCTTCCAACTGAGCTCCGGTGGCTCTCCTCGCCGGCGCCTGTGCTGGGGCTTCTTGCTGGCCCTCGGCGTGGTGACCAGGGCACCGTCGAGCTGCTCCCTCCGCCCCCCTCCTTCGCAGCCTCGCCACTCCCGATCTTATCAGGCTGCACCCGGCAGGTCTTGATGGGATCGAGCTGGGCTTCTGCTTAGGCACTCCTTTTGCCCTCTTCACCTCCCACTGTAGTTCCTAGGAGGAGAGGGACAAGAAAGAGATTACGGGGAACTTATCTTTTTCAGTCTAAAATGTGTAATCTGCTTTATCCATGTTTGTGTCATGTAAGATCTGTAGTTGCTTATTCGCATATTAATGAAAAAAAAGACAACCTTGTCGGGTACTTGTGCATGTACCATGTCCATGCGGAGGTGAGATGCCTCTATACGTTTAAGTAAACAAGTATTTTTCGGCAAGCTATCTTGCCATGCTCGGCACAAAACTATGGAAAGGAACCATCTCCCTGTTGAACCTCCTCTATCAAAGTCCACTGCAACCACCTTGACCGAAACAATGTTCGGGACACAGGATGGGAGCACCTATGCTTCTAAGGTGACGAGGTTCTCATATGCACAAGTTTTCACCTTACAGAACATGTATGGATAAGAAAGAACTTATCTGTTTGGCTTGTCGAGGACCCATATGTAGACTTGTCTTCATTTCTTCTCTTCGGGAATGGGTCCATGACAAGAGCCCTGCAGTTAAATGTAGAGGAAAATTTGCTACATTTTCCCTTATCTACCTGATCATGCGATGCTCATGTTATGCTTATGCATGCATGCCAGTTTGGGGGGGGGGGGCAGCGCTTCATTTATTTATCTGTTAGTGAGGGTCTGTGCCTGGCTTTGTACAAAGGGTTACATGCAACATCGGCAAGGCTTGTACAAAAGGGCGGCTGTCGGGAAGGGCCCGACAGCCGCGCCTTATGGCTAGAACTTACGGAGAAGCTCAATATTTCGTGAGTTTTCCAACTGAATTCCATCTCCGATCTCGAGACGGACTGCGCCAGGTCTGGTGACTCGTACTACCCGGTAAGGGCCTTCCCACTTCGGCGTCAACTTGTTTGCACCCTTGGCATACCAAACACGCCTAAGGACAAGGTCGCCTTCCTCAAGACTCCGGGCATGAACCATGCGGCTATGATAGCGACCTTGCTGTTAGCGTGCAGCACGCGTAGCAGCCCGGAGACAGTTCTCCTCAAGTAGCACGGTGTCGTCACTTCTGTGCTATTCTTGCGCTACTTCATCATAGGCAAGTGCTGAAGGTGACCTGTATATGAGTTCCGTGGGGATCACTGCTTCCGCCCCATAGACTAGGGAGAATGGAGTCTGGCCGGTAGCTCAATTTAGTGTCGTAGGGAGGGACCGAGAACCACCAGCAGCTCGTCGATCCATCGCCTGCCACATTTCTGCAGCCCTTCAAATGTTCTTGTCTTGAGTCCTCGCAGCACTTCAGTGTTCGCCCTCTCAGCTAGCCCATTGCTTCTGGGATGGGCAACAGAGGCGAATGCTACCTTTCTTATGAGGGCATGAACGTATTGCATGAAGGCGCGGCTTGTGAATTGGTTGCCGTTGTCAGTGCTGACTCTGGTGGGTACTCTGAAATGGCACACCAATCCTTTCAAGAACATGATAGCTGGCTACGCGGTCACCTTCCTCACGGGCTCCACTTCCGGCCACTTTGTAAACTTGTCGATAGCAACATACAAGAATTCAAAGCCCCCGGTAGCACGGGGAAGGGGCCCAAGATGTCGAGCCCCTAGACCAAAATTGGCCATGTTAGAGGGATCGTCTGGAGAGCTTGATCAGGCAGATGAATATTCTTGGAGTGGAACTGGCAGGCTTCACATCTAGTGACTAGCTCAATTGCATCTTGGGGGGCCGCGAGCCAGTAGAAATCTTGCTAGAAACCTTTTCCGACTAGGGCCCTTGATCCAATATGGGAGTTGCACATGTCTTTGTGTAACTGTGCCAATATTTCCTTTCCTTCTTCCCGGCAAATGCACTTCAATTTCACACCATTGGGCCTTCTTCTGTATAGTGTGTCGTCAATGAACTGATACATACTGGGCCTCCGGGCTACTCTTTCAGCTTCTTCTTTCTCTTCGGGAAGTTCTCCTATTTGGAGAAAATGGACTATAAGTCGCGCCCAAGTTGGAGCCTGAGGCTCAGCAACAAGGATCAGCGGCACCTCCTCGTTCACGGGAGCACATGCCTCAACCGCAAAGACTGGTAGTTAGGCGGGAGGGTGCTGCTCACTGATCGAAGGGGAGTTGTTCCCGCCAAGCTCTCTACCGGGAGCTTTTGGAAGCTCTGCCGGGAGAGGCTTGCTGGAGTCCAGTTTCCTCCTCTTTCTAGCCATTGTTGCCGGGGATACAGAGGACTGAGTCGGATGGAGAACAAAAGTCCCTAGTTCCATAGGAAGTTTTTGCGCAGTGCACTTTGACAGATGATCAACAATGCTATTTTCCACACGTGGCACATGCTCTGTTTGTATTCCTTCAAAGCGCTCCTCCAACTTTTTCACTTCCTCTATGTATGCCTCTATCAATGGGATTTGTTAATCCTTGTTTACTTGCCTCACCACAAGCTGTGAGTCTCCATGAATGATCAACTTCTTGATTTCCAGTTTTGTTGCAATCCTCATCCCGGCAAGGAGTCCTTCATATTCTGCTATGTTGTTGTTAGCCTTCTCCCGAGGGAAATGCATTTGAACCACGTACTTCAGGTTCTCCCCAGTGGGAGCAACAAGAAGCACGATAGCTCCTGCACCTTGTAGGGAGAAGGCACCATCAAAGTACATGATCCATTCTTGGGGTGCTTCCTTGCCGGGGATAATTCTCTCCGGCGTCTCTTTATCTGGAGATGGTGTCCATTCTGCAATAAACTCCCCAATGCCCTGCTCTGAATAGTTTATGTGCTATCAAACTTCAAACCAAAGCTTGATAGCTCCAAAGCCCATTCCACTATTCTGCTAGTGGCCTCAGGGTTCCTCAATATGCGTTACAAGGGGAAGCGGGTAACAATTTTGATCTCGTAGGCTTGGAAGTAGTGGCGCAGTTTCCTTGAGGCCGTGATGAGGCCACAGATCAACTTTTGCACGCCAGAGTACCTTGATCTAGCCCCCTGTAGTAGGGAGCTGACAAAGTACACTAGCTGCTGCACCACCTTGTTCCTTGCCGTGGCCCTGGAATTGTCTCCGTTGCACAACTCCTCTTTGTTCTGATCTGCATTTGATCTTGTTGGGATGAGTTCACTTTCCGCTCCAAAGGGGACGGTAGTTGCAGCTGCTCCTCCATCTACTTCCCACTGAGCCACTAGTGCTGTAATAATCACTTGATTGGTTGCCGCCAGGTACAGCAGCAATGGCTTTTGTGGTTTAGGAGCGACTAGGGTGGGAACAGAGGAATGGTAGGTCTTCAAATCTTGCAGCCCAGCGTCCGCCTCCAGGGTCCACTCCACGGGCCCTGCCTTCTTCAAGATTTCGAAGAACCTCAAGGCACGCTTGGCAGACTTGGTAATGAGCCTGCTCAGCGCAGCAAGACATCCAGTCAAACGCCTCACATCTTTGACTGTCTTGGGTGCTTGAATCTGCTCGATTGCCTTGATATTTTCGGGGTTGGCCTCTATCCCTCGAAGGCGCTGATTTTGAAGGATACTTGCACTCGGTGCTCGACTTGGATAGTGCGGGAGTCACTAAGCCATTGTACTTTGTATGGATGTGGGTGCTTCATCTTGGGGAATTGGAGCTTGGAGCAAAGTTCTTCACTTGCGAGATTGTGGCAACTCCCTCCATCGATGACGACCTTGACGGATCGTACATTGATGCTGACCTTGGTGTGGAATATGTGGCATCGTTGGTCTTCTTCTTGGTGATGTTGGAGAGTCGAGACTTTGGAGACAACAAGTGCTGGACTTGAGTCTTCATCACAAAAGACTTGTCCGTCTTCATTGTTCACTTGGCGGTGCATGGCAACTTGCTCAAGGGCTTCCATTTCTCCTTCGCTCATGGAATCATAAGTGCCATCGTCGTTGAAGATCATGGTGCGCTTGTTGGTGCACTCATAGGACTTGTGGCCTCGGCCGCCGCAAGTGAAACACTTGAAGGAACTCGACATGACGGTCTCATTGGTAGGGGTTGATGATGCTGAAGCTCTCGGTTTGAAGTTGCTCGTACTAGGATTGGTTGTAGTTGGCGAAGCTTGCTTGGAAGTCGACTTGTCGATGTTGGAAGTAGAGGGTCTTGTAGTCGGTGTTGGAGTCGTTGAAGCTTCGTTATTGGAGAAGCCGTCGGACTTGGATGAGAACTTGGCATACTTGAAATCATCTTGCACTTGGAGTTCCGCTTTGGTAGCTTGGTGCACGAGCTCGATGAGATTTGAGTATGGTTGGAAGTCGGCGATCTTCTTGATAGGATGATTGAGTCCATTCAAGAAACGTGCCATTGTTTGCTCATCATCTTCCGTCACATTGGCTCTTATCATTGCAATCTCCATCTCCTTGTAGTATTCTTCAACGCTCTTGGTTCCTTGCTTGAGTTGTTGGAGTTTCTTGAAGAGGTCGCGGTTGTAGTAGTTAGGCACGAAGCGTGCTCTCATGACATCCTTCATTTGTGCCGAAGTAGTGATGGGTGGTTCACCTCTTGCCTCGCGGCGCTCTATGATTTGTTCCCACCAAATGAGGACATAGTCTTGGAACTCAAGGGATGCCATCGCGATCTTCTTCTCTTCTTCATAATTGTGCAAATAGAAGATCTTGTCAACATTCAATGCCCATGAAAGGTATTCTTCGGTATCGTTGCTTCGCGTGAACTTGGGCATGGTGAACTTGAGCTTGTTGTAGCGTTGCTCTTCATTGTTTTGGGGTCGGGGATGATGACGCCCATGTTGTAGATGATTGTTCAACTCGTGGTGCTCTTGATGCGGAGGTTTGTCAGCCTCATGTTGCGCTTATCGCGGACGATTCCTACTGTCTTCATGCTCTTGATGAACTTGATTGTCTTGGTGAGCCTGTGGAGGAGCATGTCGAGCTCGAGGAGCAACTAGACGATGCATGCGAGCTTGAAATCGATGTTCTTGAATTTCTTCGTGAAGTGCTTCCTCTTGTTCACGGGCTTGTCGGCCTCGGTCGGCAACGGCTCGACTCGAATCGCGTAGAGCTTGTTGCGCCTCAAGAGCTTGAGCATCACGGAGTTGTTGTTCTTGACGTTGTGTCTCGGCATCTTGTGCAAGTTGGTGGAGACACGCACATTCTTCCTCTTCATGTTGGCGTTGTTGTTGCTGTTCACGAGCTAGCGCAAAGGCCTCTTGAGTGTGACGTTGTCGGCGCTCTTGAGAGTTGGTGTCTCGAAGTGGATTGAGGTTTGCTTGACGGTCGGTGTGCGCGGCTCGGCGAAGAGTGTTCAATGTCGGTGTACTTGAGCCGAAGAGGGTGAAGTCGGAGTGGCGACTTGAACGGCTCCTTCTTGAAGTGGAAGAAGAGCGGTTGAGCAACAAAGCGTGAATCTCGTCCATCCTTGTGTGATTCTCTTGCTTTTGATCGTCGAGCTTGTGGTCGAAGTAGTCTTTTGTACGTTGCTCAGAAAGTCGCAAGTCGGCGGCAAGGTTGTCGATGCGTTCAATCATAGCTTGCTGCTCTTGATGCAAAGCACGTCGTGCACCAAAGAGGTGACTCTTGGTGACGAAGGAGTTCATGTCGTCGTCTTGCTCCATGAAGAGTGGGTTGGTAGAAGTACTTGGCCTATCCATCATTCCAAGACAAATGTGAGTGGTAGAAAGAGAAGAACGAATACCAAATGTACCTTGACCGAAGTTGAAAGTGAATCGATGATCACTCCAATGTAGGACGAGGAAATAGCCCAATTGGTACGAATTCTCGTCCGTTTCTCACACCTACAAAAGTAAAAGCTTAAGGTGGAGCTTGGTTAGGATGGTGGCACAATTTTTAATGTGAATGTAAGCAAGATTCAATAATGTTGGAAAAGATTCGCAAGATGCAATGTAACAAGTAGACCAAGCATATACGGTACACGGAAACACACACGCAAAAAGATAAGTGGGGTTGTGCAACCAAGGTTGAGCCAAAATGTGGAAGCCACAAAATGCTCTTGTTGCACAACACTAGAGAGACGCTAGCACGATTGCATGATAGGCGGATACAAGAACTTGTGCACAACCTACTTAGCAAAAATGCAACAACTTCTATCCCAAATATGTTTTATGCAAGGTGTTGCTATGATATGATCCAAGATGATCGAGTATGACAATCTTAATGTTGTATGATGCTATGGTTCTTGCTTGAAAGCTCTTTGCTTATCTTTCCTCTTTGCTTAAAAGCTTGTTTGGCTCTTTGATGTTTGAGCTCTTTTCTCATGCAATGCTTGACGAACCAAGATAGCAAGTGAGTATGCGGTGACAACTTTGTCACACAAGAGATGATACCAATATAGGCAACAATGATGTATGTATGTATGCTATGGGAAGTATGATCACTAATGTGCACAAGTCTCGTTCCCGGCAATACTCAATGGCTAGTCTCGATGGGTAAGCAACGCAAAGGAGTAAGGCTATGATGGCTATCAATGTAATGGCAAAGTGATATGTCCAATACCAAGATGAGGTTACCGGTCTTGCTTCCGGTGTGGTGTCAAAATGGTGGCACGAATACCAAGTCATAGTCGTGGTGGTCGTTGCTGATGACGCCTCCATGGCGAAAATGAGCGGCGGTGATGTCGATGTCGAACCGTACCTAGATAGCCCAAACACAAAGGATACGGTACCGCAACTCAAATTCTCAAAACCAAGTGCGACAAAAAGCGTCGGAGTAGGTCGTGGGTAAGTGGTGGTGTGGGTTGGGATACTGGAAAGGTTTTGCATAAGTCGGTGGTGGTGTAGCGGATGATGTGGTGGAAGCCTAAACAAAATTTGAGCAAAATCAGTTTTTAGAGTAGCGGTCGTCCGGAAATGGATGGATGTCCAGTCGCCGGACGTCCGGTAGGGTCGGAAATCTGCTAATTTCTACTCGGTTTAGAGGTTCCGGTCGTCCGGTAAGGTCGGACGTCCGGTGGTTCCTGCGGCTCCGGACGTCCGGTAAGTTGCGGTTGTCCGGTGTGTTGGGGGTCAAAATTGATAGGATTTCGTGGATTTTGGATGGATTTCGAGGTGGAGATGGTGGGGGATGGCTAGATCCACTTGCAACACAACAAAGTCACGGATCAAAACCAAGAAAACATCATCAAAACTCACAAAACACAATAAAAAATTTTGGGGCTATTTTTGTGGGGATTTTTGGATTAGGACGAAAAACAACAAAAGAAGGCTAGAAAATGAAGAGGGGGCTCTGAAATCGTGATCAACCTTACTCTGATACCAAGATGATGTAGGGTAGAGACCCTAATCGCCCGATATTTCACGAAAGGAGCGGATCCCGGGGAAAACACGAAGAACACGGGGAAGAACAGAGGGAAAACACAAGAGGAAATCACTAAACCGACATGAATAAGTCACACATGGGCTAGATCCTCGAGTACATAGGTAGGGATACACGAATCCACAGACAACTAAGGACGATACACGGTACGGTTCTTCTCCGTGAGGAGGTCTTGAATCCACAAGGGGATCTTCTCGTAAAGGGGGCTTGAATCCGCTTGGGGGATCTTCTCCGGTGGAGGCTCGAATCTCCGAGGAGAAGGTAACCCAGTGGATGAGCAAAGCTCTCTCACAAATATGAGTTAAACATTTGCTAACCCTAGAAAGGAGGTGGGAGAGGTCTATTTATAGTCTAAGTGCAAATGGGGGCGAAAGTAGGGGTACATGGGCCTCGGGCCCGAATCTGGACGCGGCTAGGCACCGGACGTCCGCTGGTGGCCGGTCGTCCGGTGTCCTCCGTACGTCCGCTGGTTCTGCTCTGTGATGGGGGTGCCGGACGTCCGAAAACATCAGACTTTCGCTGATGTCTGCTCGGATGCAGGTGCCCCGGTCGTCCAGTTCGGACCGGACGTCCGCTCGTTTGCTTCGGGTGCAGGGGCACCGGTCGTCCGGTCCGGACCGGACGTCCGTTCGTTTGCTTCGGGTGCAGGGGCACCGGTTGTCCGGGCCGGACCGGACGTCCGCTCGCTGGGGCTCGGCTGAGGCTTCAGGCGCCGGACGTCCGGTCCCGGCCGGTCGTCCGGTGGCAGGGACTTTTCCTTCAGCCCTCCTTCTTGTTCGTCTTCTCGTCCATCTTCCTCTTCTTCTTGTCCATGCTCCTTAGCTTCTCCATGGTATCTGAGTATGCACATAGTGTCCATATGAGGTAGTAGCCATGCTTCATGTGCATCGAGGTGGAATTGTGAGAGGAGAGACGTCACCTCAGTTTCAAGAGCTCTTGCACGTGATCGAGTCATGGGTCCACTAGGCACTTGATGAGACAATGGTACGTCCATGGGGATGACCTTGGGATGCTCCGCATCAATTGTCTTCCTGCTCTTGATGAACTTGATGGTCTTGGCGAGCTTGTGGAGGAGCGCGTCGAGCTCGAGGAGGAACTAGATGATGCATGCGAGCTTGACATCGTCGTTCCTGAATTTCTTCGCAAAGTGCTTCCTCTTGTTCACGGGCTTGTCGGCCTCGGTCGGCAATGGCTCAACTCGAATCGTGTAGAGCTTGTTGTGCCACAAGAGCTTGAGCGTCACGGAGTTGTTGTTCTTGACGTTGTGTCTCGGCATCTTGTGCAAGTTGGTGGAGACGCGCACGTTCTTCGTCTTCATGTTGGCGTTGTTGTTGCCATTCACGAGCTAGCACAAAGGCCTCTTGAGTTTGACGTTGTCAGTGCTCTTGAGAGTCGGTGTCTCGAAGCGGATTGAGGTTTGCTTGACGGTCGATGCACGCGGCTCGACAAAGAGTGTTCGATGTCGGTGTACTTGAGCCGGAGAGGGTAAAGTCGGAATGGAGACTTGAACGACTCCTTCTTGAAGTGGAAGAAGAGCGGTTGAGCAACAAAGCGCGGATCTCGAACATCCTTGCGTCATTCTCTTGCTTGTGATCGTCGAGCTTGTGGTCAAAGTAGTCCCTTGTACGTTGCTCGGAAAGTTGCAAGTCGACGGCAAGGTTGTCGATGCGTTCACTCATAGCTTGTTGCTCTTGATGCAAAGCACGTTGTGCACCAAAGAGGTGACTCTTGGTGACGAAGGAGTTCATATCATCGTCTTGCTCCATGAAGAGAGGGTTGGTAGAAGTACTTGGCCTATCCACTATTCCATGACAAATGTGTGTGGTAGAAAGAGAAGAACGAATACCAAATGTACCATGACCGAAGTTGAAACTGAATCGATGATCACTCCAATGTAGGACAAGCAAATAGCCCAATTGGTACGAATTCTCATCGGTTTCTCACACCTACAAAAGTAAAAGCTTATGGTGGAGGTTGGTTAGGATGGTGGCACAATTTTTAATGTGAATGTAAGCAAGATTCAATAATGTTGGAAAAGATTCACAATATGCAATGTAACAAGTAGACCAAGCATATACAGTACACGGAAACACAAGCGCAAAAAGATAAGTGGGGTTGTGCAACCAAGGGTGAGCCAAAATGTGGAAGCCACAAAAATGCTCTTGTTGCACAACACTAGAGAGAAGCTAGCACGATTGCACGATAGGCGGATACAAGAACTTGTGCACAACCTACTTAGCAAAAATGTAACGACTTCTATCCCAAATATGCTTTATGCAAGGTGTTGCTATGATATGATCCAAGATGCTCGAGTATGACAATCTTAATGTTGTATGATGCTATGGTTATTTCTTGAAAGCTCTTTGCTTATCTTTCCTCTTTGCTTAAAAGCTTGTTTGGGTGTTTGATGTTTGAGCTCTATTCTCATGCAATGCTTGACGAACCAAGATAGCAAGTGAGTATGCGGTGACAACTTTCTGACACAAGAGATGATACCAATATAGGCAACAATGATGTATGTATGTATGCTATGGGAAGTATGATCACTAATGTGCACAAGTCTCGTTGTCAGCAATACTCAATGGCTAGTCTTGATGGGTAAGCAATGCAAAGGAGTAAGGCTATGATGGCTATCAATGTAATGGCAAGAGTGATATGTCCAACACCAAGATAAGGTTACCGGTCTTGCTTCCGGTATGGTGTCAAAATGGTGGCATGAATACCGAGTCGTAGTCGAGGTGGTCATTGTTGATGACGCGTCCATGACGAAAATGAGCGGCCCTGATGTCGATGTCGAACCATACCTAGATAGCCGAAACACAAAAGGATACGGTACCACAACTCAAATTCTCAAAACCAAGTGCGACAAAAAGCGTCGCTATAGGTAGTGGGTAAGTGGTGGTGTGGGTTGGGGTATTGGAAAGGTTTGCGGAAGTTGGTGGTGGTGTAGCGGATGATGTGGTGGAAGCCTAAACAAAATTTGAGCGAAATCAGTTTTTAGAGTAGCAATCGTCCGGAAATGGACGGATGTCTGGTCGCCGGATGTCCGGTCGGGTCGGAAATTCTCTAATTTCACCTCGGGTTAGAGGTTCTGGTCGTCCGGTAAGGTCGGACGTCCTGTGGTTCCTGCGGCTCCGGACATCCGGTAAGTTGTGGTCGTCCGGTGGGTCGGGGTCAAAATTGATAGGATTTCTTGGATTTTGTATGGATTTCGAGGTGGACATGGTGGGGGATGGATAGATCCACTTGCAACACAACAAAGTCACGGATCAAAACCAACAAAACATCATCAAAACTCACAAAACACAAGAAAAAATTTTGGGGCTATTTTTGTGGGGATTTTTGGATTAGGACGAAAAACAACAAAATCAAGCTAGAAAACGAAGAGGGGGCTCTGAAATCGTGATCAACCTTGCTCTAGATACCAAGATGATGTAGGGTAGAGACCCTAATCACCCGATCTTTCACGAAAGGAGCGGATCCCGGGGAAATCACGAAGAACACGGGGAAGAACTGAGTGAAAACACAAGAGGAAATCACTAAACCAACACGAATAAGTCACACATGGGCTAGATCCTCGAGTACATAGGTAGAGATACACGAATCCACGGTCAACTAAGGACGATACACGGTAACAGGTTCTTCTCCGTGAGGAGGTCTTGAATCCACAAGGGGATCTTCCCGTAAATGGGGCTTGAATCCGCTTGGGGGATCTTCTCTGGTGGAGGCTCGAATCTCCGAGGAGAAGGTAACCAAGTGGATGAGCAAAGCTCTCTCTCACAAATATGAGCTAAACATTTGCTAACCCTAGAAAGGAGGTGGGAGAGGTCTATTTATAGTCTAAGTGCAAATGGGGGCGAAAGTAGGGGTACATGGGCCTCAGGCCCGAATCTGGACGCAGCCAGGTACCGCACGTCCGCTGTTGGCCGGTCGTCCGGTGTCTCAGGAGCGGCCGGTCGTCCGGTGTCCTCCGGATGTCCGCTGGTTCTGCTCTGTGATGGGGGTGCCGGACATCCGGAAACGTCGGACTTCCGCTGATGTCGGCTCGGATGCAGGTGCGCCGGTCGTCCGGTCCAGACCGGACGTCCGCTCGTTTGCTTCGGGTGTAGGGCACTGGTCGTCCGGTCTGGACCGGAAGTCCGCTCGCTGGGGTTCGGCTGAGGCTTCTGGCGCCGGACGTCCGGTCCCGGCCGGTCGTCCGGCGGCTGGGACTTTTCCTTCAGCCATCCTTCTTCTCCGTCTTCTCGTCCATCTTACTCTTCTTCTTGTCCTTGCTCCTTACCTTCTCCATGGTACCTGAGTATGGACAAAGTGTCCATATGAGGCAGTAGCCATGCTTCATGTGCATCGAGGTGGAATTGTGAGAGGAGAGATGTCACCTCGGTTTCAAGAGCTCTTGCATGTGATCGAGTCATGGGTCCACTAGGCACTAGATGAGACGATGGTAGGTCCATGGGGATGTCCTTGGGATGCTCCGCATCAGCATAGCTGCGGTTCTAACAACAGATGTTGCAGATGAATTCGGGGAAAATCTGGAGGACCAGCATGTTATACGAAAGCTAGAAGCTGGCAAACGCGTGCTGACTGAGGTTAGGCGGGAGAAAAACAATCTCCAAGATGCCAATGTTAAGCTGAGCGTTGAACTAAAAGACTTTCGGGGCCAGCTTGCGGACTTCGAGAAGGAGAATAAGCGGCTTCGGCGCGGCATTTTCAGTAAGTGCTTGAACGAATCCTGTTAAAGGAGTTCGGCGAAGAAGTCGACTAACAGTGTTATGTCTGTAGGTATGCTGACGGGCCGTCCCGCGAAGGAAATGCCTGGGTCTACGGGTGATCTTCTGTCCGAGCTGTCACATCTGCATGAACAAGTTCGGCAGGTGATGCAGGGTGTTGCCCAGGCCTTGTGGCCATCCGTCTCCCAGCCAGAAGGCATTGCAGAGCTTGCGGAGAAGCTGAAGGGAGCACAGCGGTGCTTCCGATTATGGAAGATATCAGCCTGCCGACAGGGTGCCAGAGAAGCCTCGGGCATGGCGAAGACGCGGTATACCAAGGCAGACCCAAATCACATGGCCGAGGTCGGACGTGTGGGGCCTGACGGAAACGAGATCCCCGTTAGCTTAGTTTATGGGCAAGTAGAATTAGCCGCAAAGTATTCCCTACAGGATTGTAAGCTAGACCGCCTGTTGGATGGTATAGAGGAGGAGTTTAGTCAGTCTTCTAGCCGGATTGCAGATCATTTGTCGTTGCGGACCTTTTCGCTACATCATCCGGGCCCAATAGGCCGGAGTGAATCCGAATACCCGCTGAGTTATATAAAACCGGGGTATGCATGGAGACCAGGAGTAGGGGTCATTAGTGCTTTATCAGACAAGTTCCCAACTAGTTATGTTATATTACATGGGTAGTAAGAAACTTCTTCCAGGGAGAATAGTTCCGTTACGGGTTCCTTTCCCTGGATAAGCATGCCCTAAAGTGCATGGCCGGACTGCGATAGGAAATGTAGAAAAAAACATCTGGGGGCAGATATGGACAATAAATAAAAATCATCTTTTGTTCACCAACCGAATATTCCCTTAAGAACGCTAGCTTTCGGCTTCACCCAGTCCGAGGTACACATCCGGCTGACCCGACAGTAACAATCGCAGAGGTGCTCCCCTTATGCCCTAGCCTAATTAACGGGAATGTAGGGCATAAATACAAGAGCCAGGCAACCCATCTTGGCCAAAACTTATGTCATATTGATGCATATAATGGTGAAAAAAGGCACATGCAGAAGTATAACACATGTGTTGGGCATGAGGCCCAGATAAATAATTTAAGCTTCTGTCAAAGAAGCCCACATGTATGAAGAGTGCGGCTGGAGCATCTGTAATATACAAGCGAGGCACAAGGTGACCCATGAAGGCCTAGAGAAATAGTAAAAGAAGGAAATAAAGAGAAACAAGACAGGTGATGTATATGCAGAAAATGGACAAAGGGAGGGGACTAACATAGAGTCCGATGCTAGGCGTAGAATCTTCGGAGCCTGGCCGCGTTCCATGGGTTCGGCTCGAGTCGACTAGTCGATGCATCCCGTAGTCGGTACGCTCCACCGGTTAGAACTTGGTCAATAATGAAAGGACCTTCCCAATTGGGCTCGAGCTTGTTCTTTTTCTTATCCGACAGGCGTAGAACTAGTTCGCCAACGTTATAAGTTTTCGCCCGTACTTCTCTGCTTTGGTATCTGCGAGCCTGTTGCTGATAAAATGCGGAACAGGCTTTGGCTACGTCGCGCTCCTCTTCTAGGGTGTCCAGACTGTCCTGCCGATCGAGCTCGGCTTCTCTTTCTTCGTACATGCGCACTTGAGGTGAGTCATGAATTATGTCACAGGGCAAGACTGCCTCTGCGCCGTACACCATAAACAAGGGTGTATATCCGGTACTACGATTCGGCGTGGTCCTGTAACGCCCCGAGACCGATGTGCCAGCTGTCGTTCAGTTATTCGCTGGTGTTGCCTTGTCATTGCTTGCGTGTCATGCATTGCATATCATGTCATCATGTGCATTTCATTTGCATACATGTTTGTCTCATGCGTCCGAGCATTTTCCCCGTTGTCCGTTTTGCAATCCGGCGCTTCGTTCTCCTCCGGTGGTCATTTCTACCTTTCTTTTGTGTGTGGGGATTAAACATTTCTGGATTGGACCGAGACTTGCCAAGCGGCCTTGGTTTACCATCGGTAGACCGCCTGTCAAGTTTCGTGCCATTTGGACTTCGTTTGATACTCCAACAGTTAACCGAGGGACCGAGAAGGCCTCGTGTGTGTTGCAGCCAAACACCTCTCCAATTTGGCCCAAAACCCACCTAAACCCTCTCCAACATCTCGGTCGTTCGATCACGATCGTGTGGCCGAAAACCGCACCTCATTTGGAGCTTCCTATCTTCCTCTACCTCTATAAATAGATCCCTTCATTTTCGTTCTCGGATCTTTTCCCCGAAACCCTAAAACTCCTCCCTCAGCGCCGCCGGACATGTCCACTCCACCGCCGGACGCGTCCACCGCCTCCAACCACGTCGCTCCGGCCAATAGCAGGCCGCCACGTCACCCCGCCGCCGCTCCCCTCCAATCAGACGCAGCCACCTCAGCCTGCGCGCCGCCCCACTTTGCCGTCGGCCCGCGGGGCCCAGATCTGGCCCGCGCGGGCCCATCTCCTCGCACCGCCACCCAGGAGGCGCCGCCTTCGTCCTCCTGTCCACCGGTGCCCGCCGCCCCGCTCTGCCACCGACCGGCACCGCCACCGCCATCGCCGGCCGCCATCGAGCACTCATGCCGCCGCGCCGTAGCAACCGTCTTCGTATCCCCGCCGCCGTCTCGGACTCCTCCGGCCTCGATCCAAGCCCGAGGAGGACTGCCACCGCCGCCTGTTTTCAGATCCGGCGCCGCCCGCCGCGGCTCCGGCCATCCCCGTCACCGGATCGAGCCACCACTGCCGCCCCCCTGCCTCCCTCGATCCAGGCGGGATCGAGGAGGAGAACGCCCAGCGCCTCGTGGGCCCTGTCAGCTTCCCGGCCCAGCGCAGCTCCGCATCAGGCCCAGCCGGCCGCCTCGGCCTGCCTCTTCCTCCGACCGGGCCGAGGCCCACTGGGTGAGCCACACCCGTAGCGCCCCTCCTCTCGTTTTTTTCCTTCTGCTGTTGGGCTTGCCCCAGATGCGGCCCGTGCCATGTTTTTTCCCAGTTCTACGAATTTAGCTATTTTTCCAGAGATTGCCAGTTTTGCAGATTAGTCCCCCTAGTTCATGCATTTAATAACTCACTAACCGTGCATCAGATTAAAATGTTTTATATATGAAACTTGCTCGGAATTTTGTGTAGGTTAATAATATGCAACTTTCACCCATGTTTAAAATGTTTAAAATGATGTTTGTTTAATTTTTCTCCTATGCCATGTTAAAATGATTTCATTCATAACTAAATAACCGTAACTCCGATTTTAATAAACTTTATATGTAAATGGGGTAGAATTTTGCCTAGTTTAACATGGTGGCCTCATCTTGCATGTTTAAAAACTCTAAAATATTGTTTAGGGCAGAACAGTACCAAATCTAAAATATGCTATGGGGATTTACCGGAATTGTTGATCGTTGTTCCGGCCTCATTTAAATTTGCCTAGATAGGTTGTTTTCATCCGCTTCACCCGTTGACATGTTAATCAACATTTAATATTGTTGGGTACATAAACGAGAGAGAACTAAATAATGGTTGTGGTGTTCCGTCAATATGCATCCCGATGCATATTGAGCTCCACTTAATTTGTAGGATTGTTTGTGCACTTTGCCATGCCATGCTTCATTAAACCTGACATGCATCATACTCGATTGTGCATCATGCCATCTTGATGTTTGGTTGTTTACTATGTTGTTTGCTTCTTTTCGGTGTGCTCCTTCGGGTTGTTTCCGACAACTTCATGTTTGTGAGGACCCGTTCGTCTACGTCCGTTTGTCTTCTTCATGGACTCGTTCTTCTTCCTTGCGGGATTTCAGGCAAGATGATCATACCCTCGAAATCACTACTATCTTTGCTATGCTAGTTTGCTCGCTCTTTGCTATGCCAATGCAACGATGCCTACCATTTGCTTGTCAGCCTCCAAATTGCCATGTCAAACCTCTAACCCACCATGTCCTAGCAAACCGTTGATTGGCTATGTTACAACTGTGCTCAGCCCCTCTTATAGCGTTGCTAGTTGAAGGTGAAGATTGGAGGTCGTTCCTTGTCGGGACATTTATTTACTTGTTGTGATATCACAATATATCTTATTTAATAAATGCATCTATATACTTGGTAAAGGGTGGAAGGCTCGGCCTTATGCCTGGTGTTTTGTTCCACTCTTGCCGCCCTGGTTTCCGTCATATCGGTGTTATGTTCCCGGATTTTGCGTTCCTTACGCGGTTGGGTTATAATGGGAACCCCTTGACAGTTTGCTTTGAATAAAACTCCTCCAGCAAGGCCCAACCTTGGTTTTACCATTTGCCACCTAGCATTTTTCCCTTGGGAGTCGCGCATCCCGAGGGTCATCTTTATTTTAACCCCCCCCCCCCCGGGCCAGTGCTTGTCTAAGTGTTGCTCCAAACTAGAGCCACTTGCGGCGCCACCTCGGGGAAACTTGAGGGCTGGTTTTAGCTGTACGTAGTGTTCATCCGGTGTTGCCCTAAGAACGAGATATGTGCAGCTCCTATCAGGATGTCGGCGAATCGGGCGGTCTTGCTAGACTTGTTTTACCATTGTCGAGGATGTCTTGGAGTACCGGGATACCGAGTCTGATCGGAATGTCTCGGGAGGAGGTCTATTCCTTCGTTGACCATGAGAGCTTGTCATGGGCTAAGTTGGGACACCCCTGCAGGGATTTGAACTTTCGAAAGCCGTGCCCGCGGTTATGGGCAGATGGGAATTTGTTAACGTCCGGTTGTAGAAAACCTGAACTTGTCCTTAATTAAAATGCATCAACCGCGTGTGTGACCGTGATGGTCTCTTTCCGGCGGAGTCCGGGAAGTGAACACGGTGTTGGAGTTATGCTTGACGTAGGTTGTTTAGGATCACTTCTTGATCATACTTTTATCGACCGTGCTTTGCCTTCTCTTCTCGCTCTCATTTGCGTATGTTAGCCACCATATATGCTAGTCGATTGCTGCAGCTCCACCTCATACCTTTATCTTACCCATAAGCTTAAATAGTCTTGATCGCGAGGGTGCGAGATTGCTGAGTCCCTGTGGCTCACAGATACTTCCAAAACCAGCTTGCAGGTGCCGATGAGACCGTGCAGATGACGCAACCAAGCTCAGGAGGAGCTCGATGAAGATCTTGTCCTTTGTGTTGTTTCGTGCTAGTTGATCAGTAGTTGAGCCCAGTTGGGGTCGATCGGGGACCTTTGTCGCATTTGGGGTTCTTCTTTTATTTTGGTTCCGTAGTCGGACCATGAGTGTATTTGATTGATGTAATGTTTATTCATGTAATTGTGTGAAGTGGCGATTGTAAGCCAACTATGTACCTCTTTCCCTTATGTATTACATGGGTTGTGTGAAGATTACCTCACTTGCGACATATGCCTTCAATGCAATTATGTCTCTAAGTCATGACTCGACACGTGGGAGCTATAGCCGCTTCGAGGGTGTTACAAGTTGGTATCAGAGCCTTCCCGACCTTAGGAGCCCCATTGCTTGATCGTTTTAGCGGCCGAGTTGTGTCTAGAAAAATGTTTTGAGTCAGTTAGGAATTATATATCGGAGAGTTTAGGAATTCTTTTTACTTCCCAGTCCCTTCATCGCTCTGGTAAGGCATCCTGACGTAGAGTTTTGACTATTCTCTTCTCAAATTTCACTAAAAAAAATTTAGGATCACGCGAGTATCTTGGAATCGTTCCGATGGTTTTATGATGAGAACATTGTCTTGGTGCCTCCTGTCAGGGGTTTTGTGGAAGTGTCCCGGGGAGTTGAGCTCTGAGGTGTTGTTGTCATAATTTTATCGTTGAAGTTCTGGAATACCTGAGTTTAGTACGCCGACATCGAAAATCTCTTTTATGCAGTTCGTTGGTGAGATAACCTCGACGCCACCCAGTACTGGGGCGGGAGTTCGGGAGTATCGCCATAACTTGTATAAGGGATGCTTTTCGAAGGTTGAGGTAGATGATTTCCGAAGGTTTCTTGGTTATGTGTTGAAGGATGGATACAGCTGGATGTAGGATTTGCTAGATTTGGGTGAGATATTATGCTTCCCCTGTATCCCCAACACCTGATTGCATAACCGGAAAGGTTCGGGAGTTTCATAGGTGGGAATTCAAGTAGCTCTTAGGATATCTTTCTGACAGATGTATGATATGAAATTGGGGTTCGACGTCTAGTGGTCCGCCTATTCACGGTCGATTTTACAGTGGTCTTGTTGTGTCTTAAAGAGTCCTTGGCTATGCGACTCGGGGACGCTTTGTATGTCATGTGCACTGCCTTGTACATGATGGTGTTGTACGATCGAGCCCGTGTAGGCCCCACCACGAAAACTTCGGGCGAAATCTCTATCATATGTTTGTTCTGGCTTATTCCGCAAGCCAACCCTTTGTTTTGTTTTGAGTTGTGGGATTCGAGTTGCTTCGAAGTCAAATGTTGATTCCATGCCTTCCCTAAGCGGTGGTCTCATACCCCGATGTGAACACTAATCCTTCTCGGTCATCAAGACTGTCATGTCAATCCTTTTCAACCGGTGTGATTCTCTTCTAGTGGATCCGATCATTGCAACATCTACAAGTTTCAATCTCAGCTTTCTCTATGTTGTTCGTTTCATCCATCTCAAGTGGCATTTGTTTTCCCGCCCACCCACCCTTTTTCGTGAAGGACTCAGATTCCTTAATCGAGTATCCATCTTATTGATGTGAGGTCTCTCCATTCTTTTCTATCAATATTCTTATCCGGTGATTCTCATGAAGATTCTAACGGAGCTTCAAGTTCAGCTCTCATCACTCGTTTTCTTCTCCGGTGGAACCAATTCAAGCTTTCAGTGTTGGTCATATATTTTTCCTCGTTTCAAATACCTTCTCATGCCGGTGCACCTCATATTCATTCACCTCTCGCTATTCAATTGTTCCGGAGTTCTCAAGATATCTCAGAAGATTCGTTTCCATTCTCAATCCTTTCAAGCTCTTTCGAGATTGTTATCTTTTCCAAGCCATTTAAATTCAACAGGTGCTATCTCCTTTTCAAGTTATCGTTCTACGGTGTTTCTTTTGAGTGGGCCCTAACCCACAGGCCTTTTTCCAGGATCTTACCTGACTCTTCTTATTTTCCCGAAGTTACTCTCAAATTCCTTTTAAAGTTTGACGTAAGAATGAATTTATCATCAGTCAAATGCCTTCTCCTAGATCTTTCACAATTCTTTTCATCGTTGGCTCTACCTCTTCGTTTGATTCTTCCCGAGTGTCTAAATAATTCATGGTGGTGTCTCTCATAGTCTTTCATAACACTTGAAGTCCGAAGAAGAGTTTCTCTTTAATCTTGCTCCATTCCTTCAAGATTCATGGTTCAAGCTTGATACCATCCTCTCATAATCGTTTTCGAATGTGAGATTTCTTTTCACCTATCTGGAGCAATTCAGAGTATTTTCAGTTTGATTATCCGAAGCCCATCATTTCAGAAGACTTGTTCATTCTCAGCTTTTAGTTGTCATTCTCCAATCTTACCGGTGCTTCGTTCAAGTGATCTCTAATAAGTTCGTGATCCCTTTGTTCTCTTGCCTCTAAATTCTCTCAAGCATCTTCATTCATTTGCTAATTCTTCCCGGTGTTTCTTTTTTTTTCTTTGTTCATTTTAATGCTGATGGTGGTTCGCTCAAGAGTTTTTTCTTCCTTCATATATCATATCTATGCATTCGTGCTTTTCAATTCTACCGGTGGTTCGTCGAAGACCTTCTAAAGCTTATGTTATATCTCTCTTAATCTTTTCTACGAGAATAAGTAATATGTCAAATCCATTGATTGCCGTCAATTTAATTGGTGAAGGATAAGCATAATGTAGTTCTTATTCTTGTTTCATTCAAGTGATTAATTCCTTATTCCGGAGGTTCATCAAAATTCTTGTTTCCAATTGTTCATCTTCTCTTTTTCCCGGAGTTCCAACCTTTTTCAACTATTTCATCGCGAGATCCTTCTAAATCATTGCAAGGATTCACCTTGTGTTTGCAATTTCTCTTTCTTTTATTCTTTTGTTACCGGAGTTTCTTCATGGAGGTTCTACATGATGGTTCATCAAGGATTTAATTTCTTCTCGAAGTGTTCATCAATATTCTGTTCAGGGAAACTCAAGCTTTCATCATCTTCCTATCCGGAGTGCAATTCTTTCTTCCGTATTATTGGAGGTGGTATTATGTCATTCTTAATAATTTGAGTTCATGTTTCATAACTCACATGTTGTTATGAATGAGACATTTTTTTAAATCCATCAATCTTGTCATTGGAGCTATCTTGGGTTATATTTCACCTAAAAGCTTTCCCTAAGGATTGTTGCTATTATGGTGCTCATAAATGATCCAAGCTCTTCATTTGCCCTTTCCGGTGCGACATACCTTTCTCGTAAATTTGTTCATATCAATCCAATTCTTTTCCGTGAGTGGCAGGTTGTCACCTCATAATTTTTGCTGTATTCCATAAGACCATATCAAGCTTATTATTTTCATTGTTGGTTCTCCAACAACTCCGTTCTAGCATTTGTTGTAAGCGTGCTCCCTCGAGATCTTGTTTCCCTTCGTTCATCCCACTCCACTCTTACTTTTGTTCCGGAGGCATTGTGATGTTGCTCTCTTCTACCCATCTTCTTGTTTTGTCATGATAGTATTCTTTTCTTTGCTTATCCATTCAACCGGAGTGCCGTGTTTTCTTTCGAGGTCTCTCATCTTATCAATTTTTTTTGCATCCCTTCTCAACCAGAGTGCTATCCAAATTATATCAGTCTTATTCCTTCTCTATCTTGTCTTAACCGGAGTGTTTTTCTATATATATTTCTTCCCTTCAACCTCAAGGGTTTCGCAATGCTCTTTGTCCCTTGTTTCTAATGGAGTGTTTTCGACCTAGTTCACCTTCGTTGTATTCTTTTATCAAATTTGTTCAACCTTGCAAGGTTCTTGGTTTCACTCGTTTGTCAAAGAAGTTACTTAGTTTCCCTCTTCTCTTTCTCCTCCGTTTTCCCTCCGGTGCCATTCTAGATCTCGGGATGAGATCCTCTCGTAGTGGTGGAGTGTTGTAACGCCCCGAGACCGATGTGCCAGCTGTCGTCCAGTTATTCGCTGGTGTTGCCTTGTCATTGCTTGCGTGTCATGCATTGCATATCATGTCATCATGTGCATTTCATTTGCATACGCGTTCGTCTCATGCGTCTGAGCATTTTCCCCGTTGTCCGTTTTGCAATCTGGCGCTTCGTTCTCCTCCGGTGGTCATTTCTAACTTTCTTTTGTGTGTGGGGATTAAACATTTCCGGATTGTACTGAGACTTGCCAAGCGGCCTTGGTTTACCACCGGTAGACCGCCTGTCAAGTTTCGTGCCATTTGGACTTCGTTTGATACTCCAACTGTTAACCGAGGGACCGACAAGGCCTCGTGTGTGTTGCAGCCAAACACCTCTCCAATTTGGCCCAAAACCCACCTAAACCCTCTCCATCATCTCGGTCGTTCGATCACGATCGCGTGGCCGAAAACCGCACCTCATTTGGAGCTTCCTATCTCCCTCTACCTCTATAAATAGATCCCTTCATTTTCGTTCTCGGATCTTTTCCCCGAAACCCTAAAACTCCTCCCTCAGCGCCGCCGGACATGTCCACTCCGCCGCCGGACGCGTCCACCGCCTCCAACCACGTCGCTCCGGCCAATAGCAGGCCGCCACGTCACCCCGCCGCCGCTCCCCCTCCAATCAGACGCCGCCACCTCAGCCTGCGCGCCGCCCCACTTCGCCGCCGGCCCGCGGGGCCCAGATCTGGCCCGCGCGGGCCCATCTCCTCGCGCCGCCGCCCGGGAGGCGCTGCCTTCGTCCTCCTGTCCACCGGCGCCCGCCGCCCCTCTCTGCCACCGACTGGCACCGCCACCGCCATCGCCGGCCGCCGTCGAGCACTCATGCCGCCGCGCCGTAGCAACCGTCTTCGTATCCCCGCCGCCGTCTCGGACTCCTCCGGCCTCGATCCGAGCCCGAGGAGGACCGCCACCGCCGCCTGTTTTCAGATTCAGCGCCGCCCGCCGCGTCTCCGGCCATCCCCGTCGCCGGATCGGGCCACCACCGCCGCCCCCCTGCCTCCCTCGATCCAGGCGGGATCGAGGAGGAGAACGCCCAGCGCCTCGTGGGCCCTGTCAGCTTCCGGCCCAGCGCAGCTCCGCATCAGGCCCAGCCGGCCGCCTCGGCCTGCCTCTTCCTCCGACCGGGCCGAGGCCCACTGGGTGAGCCACACCCGCAGCGCCCCTCCTCTCGTTTTTTTCCTTCTGCTGTTGGGCTTGCCCTAGATGCGGCCCGTGCCATGTTTTTTCCCAGTTCGACGAATTTAGCTATTTTTCCAGATATTGCCAGTTTTGCAGATTAGTCCCCCTAGTTCATGCATTTAATAACTCACTAACCGTGCATCGGATTAAAATGTTTTATATATGAAACTTGCTCAGAATTTTGTGTAGGTTAATAATATGCAACTTTCACCCATGTTTAAAATGTTTAAAATGATGTTTGTTTAATTTTGCTCCTATGCCATGTTAAAATGATTTCATTCATAACTAAATAACCGTAACTCCGATTTTAATAAACTTTATATGTAAATGGGGTAGAATTTTGCCTAGTATAACATGGTGGCCTCATCTTGCATGTTTAAAAACTCTAAAATATTGTTGAGGGCAGAACAGTACCAAATCTAAAATATGCTATGGGGATTTACCGGACTTGTTGTTCGTTGTTCCGGCCTCATGTAAATTTGCCTAGATAGGTAGTTTTCATCCGCTTCACCCCTTGCCATGTTAAACATTTAATATTGTTGGGTACATAAACGAGAGAGAACTAAATAATGGTTGTGGTGTTCCATCAATATGCATCCCGATGCATATTGAGCTCCACTTAATTTGTAGGATTGTTTGTGCACTTTGCCATGCCATGCTTCATTAAACCGGACATGCATCATATTCGATTGTGCATCATGCCATGTTGATGTGTTGGTTGTTTACTATGTCGTTTGCTTCTTTCCGGTGTGCTCCTTCAGGTTGTTTCCGACAACGTCGTGTTTGTGAGGACCCGTTCGTCTACGTCCGTTTGTCTTCTTCATGGACTCGTTCTTCTTCCTTGCGGGATTTCAGGCAAGATGATCATACCCTCGAAATCACTACTATCTTTGCTATGCTAGGTTTCTTGCTCTTTGCTATGCCAATGCTATGATGCCTACCATTTGCTTGTCAGCCTCCAAATTGCCATGTCAAACCTCTAACCCACCATGTCCTAGCAAACCGTTGATTGGCTATGTTACCACTGTGCTCAGCCCCTCTTATAGCGTTGCTAGTTGCAGGTGAAGATTGGAGGCCGTTCCTTGTCGGGACATTTATTTACTTGTTGGGATATCACAATATATCTTATTTAATATATGCATCTATATACTTGGTAAAGGGTGGAAGGCTCGGCCTTATGCCTGGTGTTTTGTTCCACTCTTGCCACCCTAGTTTCCGTCATATCGGTGTTATGTTCCCGGATTTTGCGTTCCTTACGCGATTGGGTTATAATGGGAACCCCTTGACAGTTCGCTTTGAATAAAACTCCTCCAGCAAGGCCCAACCTTGGTTTTACCATTTGCCACCTAGCCTTTTTCCCTTGGGAGTCGCACATCTCGAGGGTCATCTTTATTTTAACCCCCCCGGGCCAGTGCTTGTCTAAGTGTTGGTCCAAACTAGAGCCACTTGCGGCGCCACCTCGGGGAAACTTGAGGGCTGGTTTTAGCTGTACGTAGTGTTCATCCGGTGTTGCCCTGAGAACGAGATATGTGCAGCTCCTATTAGGATGTCGGCGCATCGGGCGGTCTTGCTAGACTTGTTTTACCATTGTCGAGGATGTCTTGGAGTACCGGGATACCGAGTCTGATCGGAATGTCTTGGGAGGAGGTATATTCCTTCGTTGACCGTGAGAGCTTGTCATGGGCTAAGTTGGGACACCCCTGCAGGGATTTGAACTTTCGAAAGCCGTGCCCGCGGTTATGGGCAGATGGGAATTTGTTAACGTCCGGTTGTAGAAAACCTGAACTTGTCCTTAATTAAAATGCATCAACCGCGTGTGTAACCATGATGGTCTCTTTCCGGCGGAGTCCGGGAAGTGAACACGGTGTTGGAGTTATGCTTGACGTAGGTTGTTTAGGATCACTTCTTGATCATACTTTTATCGACCGTGCTTTGCCTTCTCTTCTCGCTCTCATTTGCGTATGTTAGCCACCATATATGCTAGTCGCTTGCTGCAGCTCCACCTCATACCTTTATCTTACCCATAAGCTTAAATAGTCTTGAACGCGAGGGTGCGAGATTGCTGAGTCCCTGTGGCTCACAGATACTTCCAAAACCAGCTTGCAGGTGCCGATGAGACCGTGCAGATGACGCAACCAAGCTCAGGAGGAGCTCGATGAAGATCTTGTCCTTTGTGTTGTTTCGTGCTAGTTGATCAGTAGTGGAGCCCAGTTGGGGTCGATCGGGGACCTTTGTTGCATTTGGGGTTCTTCTTTTATTTTGGTTCCGTAGTCGGACCATGAGTGTATTTGATTGATGTAATGTTTATTCATGTAATTGTGTGAAGTGGCGATTGTAAGCCAACTATGTACCTCTTTCCCTTATGTATTACATGGGTTGTGTGAAGATTACCTCACTTGCGACATATTCCTTCAATGCGATTATGTCTCTAAGTTGTGCCTCGACACGTGGGAGCTATAGCCGCTTCGAGGGTGTTACAGGTCCGCAGCCCCCAGAGTACGGAGTCGAGCTCCTCTACCCAATGTGTGTTAGACTCTGTTAAGGAGCGCACTAATCTGGGTTTAATGCCACTCATTATAAGACCGTTTGCTCGTTCGACTTGACCGTTGGTTTGTGGGTGATAGACTGAAGCATAATCGAGCTTGATGCCCATTTTGCTGCACCAGAGTTTTTCCTCGTCGGCCATGAAGTTTGTGCCATTATCAGTGATGATGCTGTGGGGGACGCCGTACCGGTGTACAACCCCGGATATGAAGTCTATCACCGGTCCGGATTCGGCTGATTTAACAGGTTTGGCCTCTATCCATTTGGTGAATTTATCCAGCATGACCAATAAGTATTTTTTCTTGTGGGTTCCCCCTTTAAGGGGTCCAACCATGTCAAGCCCCCAGACCGCAAAAGGCCATGTAATGGGGATTGTTTGTAGGGCGGTGGGCGGCATGTGGCTTTGATTTGCAAAGAGCCGGCAACCGGCGCAACGTTGGACCAAGTCCTGTGCATCTGCTCAAGCCGTTGGCCAATAGAATCCTGTACGGAAGGCCTTGCTTACAAGAGCCCAGGCTACGGCGCGATGACCGCCGAGTCCGGCGTGAATTTCTGCCAAAAGATTCCACCCTTCCACTTCGAAGATGCACTTTTGAAGGACTCTGGTAGTACTTTTTTTGTACAATTCTCCCTCATGGACCCTGTAGGCCTTGGATCGCCGCACTATGCAGCGTGCCTCATTTTGGTCCTCTGGAAGTTCCTGTCTAGTTAGGTAGGCCAGGAATGGTTCAGTCCACGGGGCAATAATGGCCATTATTTTGTGGACTGACGGTGTTATTTCGGTGGTGGGGCCTCCGATTGTGTCAGAGAGTTCGGTATCGGGTATTTTGGCCAGGTTTGGACTATTGTTACGGGTATACCCTTCCCATACTACGGATGGTTTAAACATCCTTTCCAAAAATATGTGGGGGGGGGACTGCATCGTGTTTTGCGCCGATACGGGCGAGGATATCCGCCGCCTGATTGTTTTCCCGAGCCACATGGTGAAATTTGAGCCCCTCAAACAGAGCTGGCATTTTTAGGACGGCGTTTCAATAGGCCGCCATTTTCGGATCCTTGGCGTCAAAATCTCCATCTATTTGGGATATTGCGAGGATTGAATCCCCACGCACCTCCAAGCATTGAATGCCCATGGAGACTGCCATCCAAAGACCATGCAACAGAGCTTCGTATTCGGCTCCATTGTTGGAGTCTGTATACAATATTTGAAGTACGTATTGAACGGTATCTCCGGTTGGGGATGTCAGGATGACGCCAGCCCCTAGACCAAATAGCATTTTAGAACTGTCGAAGTGCATGATCCAATTGGAGTATGCGACGTACTCTTTAGGGAGTTCGGCCTCCGTCCATTCGGCGATGAAGTCGGCTAATACTTGCGACTTGATGGCTCGTCGAGGTTTGTATGGTATGTCGAACGAGAGGAGCTCAATGGCCCATTTGGCAATCCGACCGTAGCGTCGCAGTTGTTTATAATATCATTAAGTGGCACTTCCGAGGCTACTGTAATCGAACACTCTTGAAAGTAGTGTCGCAGCTTCCGGGATGCCATGAATACCGCATAGGCTATCTTTTGATAATGTGGGTACCGTGATTTGCATAGAGTGAGGACAGTGGATACATAGTATACCGGCTTTTGAAGAGGGAATTTGTGTCCGTCTGCTTCTCGTTCGACAACAAGCATTGCGCTGAAAACTTGATGAGTTGCCGCTATTTACAACAGCATTGGTTCGCCGATGTTTGGCATGGCCAGGATTGGGTTGGTTGCCAAAATGGCCTTTATTTCTTCCAGTCTGGCTGTGGCCGCGGCCGTCAACTCGAAGTGTTCGGTGCGCCGAAGGAGGCGATAAAGGGGTAAAGCCTTTTCTCCTAAGCGGGAGATAAAGCAGCTTAGAGCCGCCACGCATCCAGTTAACTTCTGGATTTGCTTGAGGTCTGTTGGGGTAGCCAACTGTGACAAATCTCGGATTTTGGCCGGATTAGCCTCAATACCTCTACTGGAGACAATGAAACCCACGAGCTTTCCAGCTGGTACGCCGAAAACGCATTTTTCCGGATTGAGCTTGATGTCGTATGTTCGGAGGTTGTCGAATGTGAGCCTCAAGTCGTCTATCAAAGAGTCGACGTGTTTGGTTTTGACGACCACATCGTCTACGTATGACTCTACTGTTTTGCTGATTTGTTTCTCCAGACATCTCTGAATCATGCGCTGATATGTTGTGCCGGTGTTTTTGAGCCCAAAAGGCATTGTGTTAAAACAGAAGGGACCGTATGGTGTGATGAATGCCGTTGCGGCTTGGTCGGACTCCGCCATCTTGATTTGGTGGTAACCGGAGTATGCGTCGAGGAAACACAATGACTCGTGTCCTTAGTACCATCAATGATTTGATCGATGCGTGGGAGGGGAAAGGGATCCTTTGGGCAAGCTTTATTGAGGTCTTTGAAATCGACACAAAGGCGCCAGGATTTGTCCTTCTTTGGTACCATCACCAGGTTTGCTAGCCAGTCCGGGTGTTTTATTTCTCTGATGAATCCAGCCTCCAATAACTTGGCTAGTTCCTCTTCCATGGCCTGTCTCTTGGGTTCGGAGAAACGCCGGAGAGCTTTCACCGGCTTAAATCCCTTTAGGATATTGAGGCTATGCTCGGCTAGCCTGCGTGGGATTCCTGGCATGTCTGAGGGATGACAGGCGAATATGTCCCAGTTCTCGCGCAGGAACTCTCATAGTGCGGCGTCCACAATGGGGTTTAACTGTGCTCCGATGGAGGCTGTTTTTGTAGGGTCCGTTGGGTGGACTTGGAATTTGACTATTTCATCCGCTGGTTTAAAAGAGGTGGACTTGGATCTCTTGTCGAGTATCATGTCGTCCCTGTCCACTTTAGAGCGTAGCGTGGTAAATTCCTCGGCCGAGAGGGCTTCGGATAATGCCTCAAGGGCCAGTGCTGCTGTTTTGTTTTCGGCGCGGAGTGCTATGTTCGGATCACTGGCGAGAGTGATGATTCCATTGGGCCCGGGCATTTTGAGCTTCATGTACCCGTAATGGCGTACGGCTTGGAAGATTGTGAACGCCTCCTGTCCTAAAAGCGCGTGATAACCACTGCTGAACGGGGCCACTTGGAATGTGATTTCTTCGGACCTGTAATTATCCGGCGTGCGGAATACCACATCCAGTGTGATTTTCCTAGCATAGCGTGCTTCTCGACTGGGTATGATTCCTCTAAAGGTTGTGCTACTTTGCTCAATGCAGCTCCAGTCTATTTCCATCTTTTGAAGAGTTTCCTCATAGATGAGGTTTAATCCACTGCCGCCGTCCATGAGTACTTTGGTGAGTCGAAAGCCATCCACGATTGGACTGAGGACCAGTGCGGCTGGTGCTCGGGCTGTTCGGAATTTAGGTTCGTCACTGGCATTGAAGGTAATAGCTGTGTCACTCCATGGATTTACTGCCGCTATGTGGCACATTTCGGCCATGCTTCGGAGTGTTCGCTTGCGCCTATTATTTGACGCGAAGGCTTCAAAGATTGCTAACACCGTATTGTTATCCGCGGGATGGTGCTCTGTGGTATTTGGGATAAGAAGATCCTCACCACTTTTGGCCACCTGCCGGAGTATCCAACATGCTCTAAGGCTGTGCGTTGGTATTGTATTCGATGTACCGTGAATTTTGCAGGGTCTGTTGAGCCATCCCTCCAGTACGGTTCCATGCCCTGTAGAGGGTTTTTGCTGTTTGGTAGTTAACCCGGGTGTATTTTGATAATGCACCCTTTTATTTCAGACTAGGTTTGTATTCAGGGCCGGACTATCCCAAAAGTTTCTTTCGGTTTTCCGGGCACTTTCCATTGCACAGTACTTTCGTACTATGGACGCCAAGTCAGCGAAGCGTGTTATGTCATGGCGATTTATGGCGTTAAGGATTCCCTTGTCCATGCAATTATTGCAGAAAAATAGGATTGTGTCTTCCTCGCGGCAGTCCTTAACCTTGCTTATCGCAAGGAGGAATCTGGCCCAATAGTGATGTACTGTTTCCTGGGGCTCTTGCATGATTTGGGAAAGATCGCTTATGTTTGGGTGGGTGGGTGGAATTGAATCCGAACCCTTACCCGATTTGGGATCCAGGGGCCAAGGAGTTTCCAATTTTGGAAGTTCCAATTCCGGGGTGCTACCCGATAATCATGGTCCACTACCAGACTCTAAGTTCAGGGATTGGATGTTGTCCTCCCGCGAACGGGCATCCAGCTCGGAGAGCTCGGGAATCCAGACATAGTTGGTCTTCAAGATAGAGGAAAGGTCGACGCATTGTTCCTCCACCACTGCGATATGATGGGTGACCGGTGGAGAGTTAATCTCCCTTTGATCGGGTTTAAGCCCAATCCGATCATAGTCCGTAGCGACTCCCAAGGCAGCGATGCGATCCAAGAGCTCGTTTAGGGAGGCGAGCTCCATTTGATCCATCTGTTCGGCGAGTGCCAATCTGACGTGGAGGCTATTTTCGATGACCCGAGAAGTCATCATCGGCGCGGGTGCCGAATAGGCGGTCATGATGAAACCGCCTAGCCGGAGAGTTTGGCCGACAGCCAAAGCTCCCCCGATAGTAGTACCGTCTTTAAAGAAGAGACGAGACATCCTTCTGGCAACACCACAGAGGAACTCTCAATGAAAGCACCGATGTCGGTGTCAAAACCGGCGGATCTCTGGTAGGGGGTCCCGAACTGTGCGTCTAAGGCGGAAGGTAACAGGAGGCAGGGGACATGAAGTTTTACCCAGGTTCGGGCCCTCTTGATGGAGGTAAAACCCTACGTCCTGCTTGATTAATATTGATGATATGGGTAGTACAAGAGTAGATCTACCACGAGATCAGAGAGGCTAAACCCTAGAAGCTAGCCTATGGTATAATTGTATGTTGTCCTACGGACTAAAACCCTCCGGTTTATATAGACACCGGAGAGGGCTAGGGTTACACAAGGTCGGTTACAAATGAGGAGATATAAATATCCGTAATGCCTAGCTTGCCTTCCACGCCAAGTAGCGTCCCATCCGGACACGAGACGAACTCTTCAATCTTGTATCTTCATAGTCTAACAGTCCGGCCAAAGGATATAATCTGGCTATCCGGAGACCTCCTAATCCAGGACTACCTCAGCGACGACACAGAGGAACTCTCAATGAAAGCACCAATGTCGGTGTCAAAACCGGCGAATCTCGGGTTGATGAGGACATGACTACCTTGGATATGACCAAAAATATTGCATATATGCATATTTGTCAGGTGATTTCTAGTGCAAACTATTCAATAATCTATTTATGTTATCCAGAACAAAAATACTTCACACACTTTTGTGTTTTGTCCAATTGCAGGTGTATGGGACATTTGTACAATCCACATATGAAGATAAGGAAGAAAGAGATGTTTATTTGCTGTCCAAAAAGTTCTCTCACGTCACTTTTGGCCCAAGAGAAGATAGAGTCCAAGTCTCTCACGTTCTGGATTCAGATTCGGACTGCACAGACACACCTGACTCAAAACGCACACAAGTTTTTCATACGGACTCCGAATTGGGTGATTCTTTTTTTGTTGGAAACTAGATTTCGTGCACTTTCCAACCCAATTGGAATCACATTCAAATTCGTCCGGAGCGTTGAGTTGTGGACGAAACAATCTGATGCTGCAGCAGAATCCGAGTCAAACTACAAGTCCAAAGGTGTTACATCACCTCCACTTGGGCCCATTGGCCTTGTACGACCTAGATTTAGTTTTAGGCTGCCTTGGGACGTCCTCCCACCTCCTTGGCCGCCACCCCTTGCTCCTATATAAGTAGATCCATCTAGTAGCTTTTCCTTGGGATTTGTTTAGTTAAAAGTTAGCCATTGCAACTTCGTGTACTTCGTTTGTGTCCAACGACCAGACCAAGACCGCTTACGGATCCCCACCATTATCAATACCTTATATATATTTGCAATATTCAGATTGCTTTATCATATTCTTGCTCGTTCTTCGATTGCTTGCAGGAATAGACCTTCGTGGTCAGGCTGACCGTGCTTCCGGCATCGTCAGTAACCTCAGGAGATTGGTTTAGCGATTGCTAAGGCGCAACGTCGTGCACGTTTGTAGTCGGATCGTCAAAGTCGTCTCCACCAAATCGATAGTTATCATCTCATCGAAAGATCGGGACACCCCCGCCTCTATCATCTTGCTTGCAAAGCTGAACAGGAAATAAAACGACGTGTTGGCCACGAGGAGAACAAGCGCACGGTGCACATTCCAAGAGTTGATATGATTGTTCCTTCAACTACTAGGCATACTATGACAACCACATCCGTTGTTGTCAGGACTACATCACCTCCACCATGTGACACATCGCCCCCGAGAGTGGCTACATCATCTGAGTTGATCATAAGAGGTAATGACAAAGGTACTGATCTTCCATCTCTACATGAGAATGATGAATGCCTTGTCAATTTGAATGCACCATCTGATGAGCTACCCACTACTTTGATCACACCACCTATTTTAGAGGACTACGTTGATAATTTGACTTTGCCATGTGATCAAACAACTGAAATACCAACAATTTTGAGTGCACCCATTGAATTAACTATTGATGCAAAAGAACCAATGTTTAATCATTTTGATATAACCTGTAATTTTGGTGATGATTCTGTGTTGAATGACTTATTGCATGTTTGCTTATTTAAGCATGTTGTAGCATGTAAATTTGATGCAAGTAAGGTTTATTCACCAATGTTGGGATGGTTTAATGATGAACATTGTCAATCTTTTGAAATGAATAAGAGCTTCACTTATATGTGCAAACTGAGTTGCAATATTTTCATGCCTTCTACTTCTTGTGCTAATTTTTTGGCTTTAGATTTTATGAACTATGCAAGTTACTCATCTATTCATGTGTCATATATGCAAAAATCAAGGGAAGTAAAAATGGATGACATATACATATACAACATGTACACCTTGTCTCTTTTGTTAGCCACATTTCAGATTAAGCAACGCCGAGGGCGGCTTTATTTTCAAGAAGGGGAGGATGATGAGGACATGACTACCTTGGATATGACCAAAAATATTGCATATATGCATATTTGTCAGGTGATTTCTAGTGCAAACTATTCAATAATCTATTTATGTTATCCAGAACAAAAATACTTCACACACTTTTGTGTTTTGTCTAATTGCAGGTGTATGGGACATTTGTACAATCCACATATGAAGATAAGGAAGAAAGAGATGTTTATTTGCTGTCCAAAAAGTTCTCTCACGTCACTTTTGGCCCAAGAGAAGATAGAGTCCAAGTCTCTCACGTTCTGGATTCAGATTCGGACTGCACAGACACACCTGACTCAAAACGCACACAAGTTTTTCATACAGACTCCGAATTGGGTGATTCTTTTTTTATTGGAAACTAGATTTCGTGCACTTTCCAACCCAATTGGAATCACCATCAAATTCGTCCGGAGCGTTGAGTTGTGGATGAAACAATCTGATGCTGCAGCAAAATCCGAGTCAAACTACAAGGCCAAAGGTGTTACATCACCTCCACTTGGGCCCATTGGCCTTGTACGACCTAGATTTAGTTTTAGGCTGCCTTGGGACGTCCTCCGACCTCCTTGGCCGCCACCCCTTGCTCCTATATAAGTAGATCCATCTAGTAGCTTTTCCTTGGGATTTGTTTAGTTAAAAGTTAGCCATTGCAACTTCGTGTACTTCGTTTGTGTCCAACGACCAGACCAAGACCGCTTACGGATCCCCACCATTATCAATACCTCATATATATTTGCAATATTCAGATTGCTTTATCATATTCTTGCTCGTTCTTCGATTGCTTGCAGGAATAGACCTTCGTGGTCAGGTTGATCGTGCACCGGCGTGGTCAATAACCTCTGGAGATTGGTTTAGCAATTGCTAAGGCGCAACGTCGTGCATGTTTGTAGTCGGATTGTCAAAGTCATCTTCACCAAATCGATAGTTATCATCTCATCGAAAGATCGGGACACCCCGCCTCTATCATATGTGGATTGTACAAATGTCCCATACACCTGCAATTAGACAAAACACAAAAGTGTGTGAAGTATTTTTGTTCTCGATAACATAAATAGATTATTGAATAGTTTGCACTAGAAATCACCTGACAAATATGCATATATGCAATATTTTTGGTCATATCCAAGGTAGTCATGTCCTCATCATCCTCCCCTTCTTGAAAATAAAGCCGTCCTCGGCGTTGCTTAATCTGAAATGTGGCTAACAAAAGAGACAAGGTGTACATGTTGTATATGTATATGTCATCCATTTTTACTTCCCTTGATTTTTGCATATATGACACTTGAATAGATGAGTAACTTGCATAGTTCATAAAATCTAAAGCCAAAAAATTAGCACAAGAAGTAGAAGGCATGAAAATATTGCAACTCAGTTTGCACATATAAGTGAAGCTCTTATTCATTTCAAAAGATTGACAATGTTCATCATTAAACCATCCCAACATTGGTGAATAAACCGTACTTGCATCAGATTTACATGCTACAACATGCTTAAATAAGCAAACATGCAATAATTCATTCAACACAGAATCATCACCAAGATTAGAGGTCATATCAAAATGATTAATAATTGGTTCTTTTGCATCAATAGTTAATTTAATGGGTGCACTCAAAATTGTTGGTATTTCAGTTGTTTGATCACATGGCAAAGTCAAATTATCAACGTAGTCCTCTAAAATAGGTGGTGTGATCAAAGTAGTGGGTAGCTCATCAGATGGTGCATTCAAATTGACAAGGCATTCATCATTCTCATGTAGAGATGGAAGATCAGTACCTTTGTCATTACCTCTTATGATCAACTCAGATGATGTAGCCACTCTCGGGGGCGATGTGTCACATGGTGGAGGTGATGTAGTCCTGACAACAACGGATGTGGTTGTCATAGTATGCCTAGTAGTTGAAGGAACAATCATATCAACTCTTGGAATGTGCACCGTGCGCTTGTTCTCCTCGTGGCCAACACGTCGTTTTATTTCCTGTTCAGCTTTGCAAGCAAGATGAAACAAATGGTCCATAGGATAACACTCTTCATGAATTAGTATCTCTTGAATATCACGGTTTAATCCTCCCCAAAATCTATCCATAAAATCATCTTCACTTTCTTCTAAAGATGATGAGGACATCAATACAATTGTTACACCCACAGCCCCTGCTGCTATACATACTGAACCAATTACTAGAGCTCGTGCACGCCAACTAAATTACCAGGTACTTTCGTTTCTTGGTAATGATTCTATTGTTCATGAGAATATGATGCTGCCTAAATTGGATACATTTGTTTTGCTTACAAATGAAGGGCCTAGCTTGGAGAAGGATGAACATTGGAGCAAGAACAAGCATGGAGATGATGGCATGCGCAAGGGAAACAAGAACGGAGTTACAAGTGATGATTTCAGGACTTTGAAGCCACCATAATGGGTGCATGAAGCCTTGGACGAAATATACAAGACGCCACTTCATAAATTTCGTCCCGAGGCTATTTTAGGTGCTGCGTCACCTTATTATTGGGCCAGGCCCATGTAATTTCGAAATACATAAGTATAGGCTATTTTTAGAGTCCGTATGTGTGGGGAAACAAGAGATAGGGTTGATTTCGGACCCCTCCACCAAGGGCCACGAAATTCTCCCCCTCTTCCTCCATATATACAGCCCTTAGGGCATCGTTTAGACTTTGGGGTTTTGTTTAGATTAAAAGTTCGCCATAGCTGCAACTTCGCGTACTTCGTTTGTGTTCAACGACCAGACAAAGGCGTCACAGAACCCCACCTTGATCAATAAAGCTTTCATCTTATATTCGCAATATCCAGATTGCAATCTTAGTTTCTTGCTTGTTCTTCGTTTGCTCGCAGGAAACAGACCCTCGTGGTCAGGTTGATCGTGCTCCGGCGTGGTCAATAACCTCTCGGAGTTGGTTTAGCGATTGCTAAGGCGCGACGTCCTCGCACGTTCGTAGTCGGATCGTCAAAGTCGACTTCCACCAAAGCGAAATCCACCATCTCATCGAAAGACGGGACACCTTTGCCTCTATCACTTGGACTCTATCTTCTCTTGGGCCAAAAGTGACGTGAGAGAACTTTTTGGACAGCAAATAAACATCTCTTTGTTCCTTATCTTCATATGTGGATTGTACAAATGTCCCATACACCTGCAATTAGACAAAACACAAAAGTGTGTGAAGTATTTTTGTTCTGGATAACATAAATAGATTATTGAATAGTTTGCACTAGAAATCACCTGACAAATATGCATATATGCAATATTTTTGGTCATATCCAAGGTAGTCATGTCCTCATCATCCTCCCCTTCTTGAAAATAAAGCCGTCCTCGGCGTTGCTTAATCTGAAATGTGGCTAACAAAAGAGACAAGGTGTACATGTTGTATATGTATATGTCATCCATTTTTACTTCCCTTGATTTTTGCATATATGACACATGAATAGATGAGTAACTTGCATAGTTCATAAAATCTAAAGCCAAAAAATTAGCACAAGAAGTAGAAGGCATGAAAATATTGCAACTCAGTTTGCACATATAAGTGAAGCTCTTATTTATTTCAAAAGATTGACAATGTTCATCATTAAACCATCCCACCTTACTTGCATCAAATTTACATGCTACAACATGCTTAAATAAGCAAACATGCAATAAGTCATTCAACACAGAATCATCACCAAGATTAGAGGTCATATCAAAATGATTATACATTGGTTCTTTTGCATCAATAGTTAATTCAATGGGTGCACTCAAAATTGTTGGTATTTCAGTTGTTTGATCACATGGCATAGTCAAATTATCAACGTAGTCCTCTAAAATAGGTGGTGTGATCAAAGTAGTGGGTAGCTCATCAGATGGTGCATTCAAATTGACAAGGCATTCATCATTCTCATGTAGAGATGGAAGATCAGTACCTTTGTCATTACCTCTTATGATCAACTCAGATGATGTAGCCACTCTCGGGGGCGATGTGTCACATGGTGGAGGTGATGTAGTCCTGACAACAACGGATGTGGTTGTCATAGTATGCCTAGTAATTAAAGGAACAATCATATCAACTCTTGGAATGTGCACCGTGCGCTTGTTCTCCTCGTGGCCAACACGTCGTTTTATTTCCTGTTCAGCTTTGCAAGCAAGATGAAACAAATGGTCCATAGGATAACACTCTTCATGAATTAGTATCTCTTGAATATCACGGTTTAATCCTCCCCAAAATCTATCCATAAAATCATCTTCACTTTCTTCTAAAGAGGAATGCAACAAGGTAGTTTGTAAATCATTATAATATTTTGTTACAGTTTCACTACCTTGTTTTAAGTGTTGCAACTTCTTAATCATGTCACGAGTATAATAAGCAGGGACGAAAGTATGTCGCATGGCAAGTTTCAAATCATCCCAAGTAGTAGGTATATAATCAGGGTGTAACCGACAATATTCACTCCACCAAACCAAAGCATAACCAGTGAAAGAACCAACCGCAACCTTAACCTTTTTATGTTCATTGAAATTATGGGAAGCAAATATATTTTTTATGTCGAACTCCCATTCAATATATAAAGCAGGTTTAAAACGGCCATTAAATGGTGGTATAGATACATTAACCTGATCATGCGCATTTGGATGTCTGTGCACCTCTCGTGACGGTTGTGGTATTTGCAAAGGTGGTGGCACGTCTCCCGCGATCGACGAAGCCCATGAATTGACTCTGGATCCTGTCATGATTAGTAGAACAAGAAACAAAACCCAAAAATAATGTTCCTATAACTACTAGGATGTGGTGGTAAAACGCTCACAGTAAAGCAAATATCAATGTCTTACACGTTCTTACCATGCAGCAGGCGGTGATCGGCAACCAGCGGTGTCAAGTAACTCTGAATATTGAGTAAAGTGATTGCCAGGGGAGCGTACGTATACACGGTGTAGAAATATGTGGAGCTGGGTTGGCTATATATGGTAGCAAAAAAATTAGCAATAATCAATTCAAAGATGCAATGTTGAATAAACGCTCAACGACGGTACTGTGCTGGTCCTAGGCTAGACCGGACTAGAGACGCGAGCCTAGAACACTAATGAGGTCACGGCGTAGCACAACTAGCATCAATGAAGGATACTAAGTAGCTCTTGACAGCAAGATATAAGTGAAGATCACAACGGCAGTGAAGATAATGATGAAAAACAACTGCCAAGCAGGATATACAACAACTCTCTCTCCAACTTTTCTCTTGAAAAGTTTGAGACAATTTTCTGATAAATTCTTTCAAAGAATGCTACTAACTCATGCTTTCCAATGCAAAAAGAATCACTCAATTCCGAGTTGATATGAGGAGTCAAAGAATTCTAAAACTGGCCTGAAAAATTGGAACAAGCTGTGTTCACGAACTTCAGAGGACAAAAAGACCTATTTAGAAGCCGATTTTGAGGTGTCAAATATTGAACAAGCTTCTGCAACTATTTAGATGCGGCTCGTCTCTAGCTTCAATTTGAGTACTCACGGAGCCAAAACGGACTTCGTATGAGGAAGATACACCTGTTTTACTGAACAGTGCGCAAAATAGATTCCAATCCGAATTCAGGTACGAGATTGATTCTAGATAGATTCGATTTTTTTTCTCTCCTTTTTTTTCTCACACTTTTTTTTCTTTTTCTTCTCTCTCTTTTTCTTTTTTTTTCTTTCCTTTTTTTTCTTTTTTTTTCTCTCTCTTTTTTTCCCTCTTTCCAAGACAAACTAGATAAGATGCAGATTGGATTAGGCGAAGATGTGAATGACCTCAACTATGATTATGACAATGAACAGTGCGTAGCACGTGGTGGAAATTAATAGATGGGATGGTGGACGACGGAAGGGATAATGATGCAGCGGCGGCGTGACTAATGTGAACAGAACTCGAAACTCTAAAGGAACTAGACACTAAGACCAGCAACTGACACGACAATGCAACCGATAATTCAACTATGCAAGCAATGAATAGAAAATTGCAAAGGCTCAGACTGGCTTGGATAAAGGATGAACAGATCTAACTTTTTTTTGTGGCTTTTTCATGGACTGTAGGTATGAATGACAGATGCGATCTAAACTATGAAAAACTGTAAAATCTCACCGAGCAACCTGAAAACTGATACCACTTAATAGAGGCGGGGTGTCCCGATCTTTCGATGAGATGATAACTATCGATTTGGTGGAGACGACTTTGACGATCCGACTACAAACGTGCACGACGTTGCGCCTTAGCAATCGCTAAACCAACTCCGAGAGGTTATTGACCACGCTGGAGCACAATCAACCTGACCACGAAGGTCTATTCCTGCAAGCAATCGAAGAACAAGCAAGAATATGATAAAAGCAATCTGAATATTGCGAGTATATATGAAGTATTGATAAAGGCGAGGATCCGTAAGCGGTCTTGGTCTGGTCGTTGGACACAAACGAAGTACACGAAGTTGCAATGGCTAACTTTTAACTAAACAAATCCTAAGGAAAAGCTACTAGATGGATCTACTTATATAGGAGCAAGGGGTGGCGGCCAAAGAGGTGGGAGGACGTCCCAAGGCAGCCTAAAACTAAATCTAGGTCGTACAAGGCCAATGGGCCCAAGTGGAGGTGATGTAACACCTTTGGACTTGTAGTTTGACTCGGATTCTGCTGCAGCATCAGATTGTTTCGTCCACAACTCAACGCTCCGGACGAATTTTAAGGTGATTCCAATTGTGTTGGAAAGTGCACGAAATCTAGTTTCCAACAAAAAAAGAATCACCCAATTAGGAGTCCGTATGAAAAACTTGTGTGCGTTTTGAGTCAGGTGTGTCTGTGCAGTCCGAATCTGAATCCAGAACGTGAGAGACTTGGACTCTATCTTCTCTTGGGCCAAAAGTGACATGAGAGAACTTTTTGGACAGCAAATAAACATCTCTTTCTTCCTTATCTTCATATGTGGATTGTACAAATGTCCCATACACCTGCAATTGGACAAAACACAAAAGTGTGTGAAGTATTTTTGTTCTGGATAACATAAATAGATTATTGAATAGTTTGCACTAGAAATCACCTGACAAATATGCATATATGCAATATTTTTGGTCATATCCAAGGTAGTCATGTCCTCATCACGGGTAGGGGGTCCCGTACTGTGCGTCTAAGGCAGATGGTAATAGGAGGCAGGGGACACGAAGTTTTACCCAGGTTCGGGCCCTCTTGATGGAGGTAAAACCCTACGCCCTACTTGATTAATATTAATGATATGGGTAGTACAAGAGTAGATCTACCACGAGATCAGAGAGGCTAAACCCTAGAAGCTAGTCTATGGAATGATTGTCTGTTGTCCTATGGAGTAAAACCCTCCGGTTTATATAGACACCGGAGAGGGCTAGGGTTACACAAGGTCGGTTACAAAGGAGGAGATATACATATCCATAATGCCTAGCTTGCCTTCCACGCCAAGTAGAGTCCCATCCGGATAGGAGACGAAGTCTTTAATCTTGTATCTTCATAGTCTAACAGTCCGGCCAAAGGATATAGTCCGGCTGTCCGGAGACCCCTAAATCCAGGACTCCCTCACACACACTCCACGATCTCATAGAAAGCCGTTTTCCTGCCGGGCAGGCCGCGGGCCACCCTCCCCGAGCTCGAGCTCGCCGGCGATCCCCTCGGGTCATCTTCGCAGCTCCAGCCCCTCCTAGGCTCGAGCCACCCTTCTAGGGCCTCCGTCGTGCCTCGGTGGTGCCATTCCGCCCGGTTGGAGCCCCTGGTGTCGCCTCTAGTCGCCATTGTCTTCAACGCCGGCGACCTCTGCTTCCTGTCGCCGCTGGAGAGGTCGTTTCCGATGCCGTCCGACCACCCCTAGCTAACCTACGGGTACGGACAGGTGCGCCTCCGTCTCCTCTTTCGATCCCTCCCTCTAGTTCGGGCCAAGAAGCCTTCCTTGCCGGCGTGTGCTCCGGCGAAGCCGCACCGTCCTCTGTTTCCCTCTCCTCCTCCCTCTCACCTGACTAGCGAGGCCCGCTACTCAGCCACTCTGTCCGCGCGTGAAGCGGTACGAGTGGTGGCGCCCGTGAGGTTTACGCCTTCGACGTCACCCCCCCCCTCAGTTCTGTTTTATTTAAATTCAAATTTAATTCTATCCAGAGAGCTTCAAATAGCCAAAACTTTTTAACCATAAGTCCAAATGAATTGATTCTTTTTACATTGTGTTCTTTATGAAGAAATCAAGCAGCTCGCCAAAAATGAGATTTTTCTCTGCTGTCTAGATTTTCTGGTGAATTTCAAAAGGGTTCTTGATGTTTTATTTTGGTGTTTATAATTGTTTTCAGAGAGTAAAGCTTGTCTTGAGGATGACCAGGAGGATTGTGATCCTCATCTGCACTAAGGCAAGCCACAACAACATTTCCATGGTGCCATTACAATATTTGTGATTTTTCAACTTGAATTAATGATTTAATCCATGCATTTAAATCACTAGTATATTATTAGTTGGTTAAGTAACTAGAAGTAATAATTGTTATGAAGAAGTAATATGGTTATGGATATAAGTAATTATTTTGAGTATTTTCTTGGATGGGGAAAATGATAAATTTGCTAGTAAAGATTCTGTTTAAAGTGAGGATTAATCATAACCAGGGAAGTGTTATTAGTTGTTGATGATTATGCTTAGTGTGGATATAGTTGACCCAGTTATTTCTGTTTATATATGATGTATATATTTGTGTAGCACTTGCATGGCATGTTATGACACCGGTTACTTTCACGTTAAGTTGAACCTGCTAATAATTCAACTTGAATATATCATTGACTGAGTCATGGTGCCACTGAATCGAGTTTGTCCCAGTGCAACCACATTTGCCTTTATGGGAAGGCCTTTATCGGTCCGTTGTCATGCCTCTTGTTTGTGCCTCCAACGAGGGAAGGTTATGGGCATGCGGTACCCTGGCCAGGTAAGTAGACATAACCTTGTGTGCCCGTTGTTGATGTTATGGTACCTTGTCCCCATTTGGGATCGTTTAAGTTTTGCCACGACGGTGGCCGTTGGTGTCTTTGATAGACATGGGGCCACCCAGGACTAGCCCAGTGGGGAGTGAGTCGGAGTGGCCGAGAGAGTGTCATGGCAATGGAGGGGTTTCGTCGGAATGCCATTGGTCCACCCGAATGGTAGTGTGAGGCCATGGGTTCCATGGTGTGGGAACAGTGTGCTACCTCTGCAGAGTGTATTAAATCTATCGATAGCCGAGTCCAATGTTACGGACACGCTCTAAAGTAGGTCACACCATGGGTCAACACTTAAATAAATTTTGCACACTAATTTATGAATGTTGCACTGTTGATAAGATGATGGTGGGTAAACCATCTTCATGTTGGTTGTGATCGCCGGAAAGATCACCGTTTGAGACCAAGTGTTGGTCATGGTTGTGATCGCCGGAAAGATCACCATTTGAGACCAAGTGTTGGTCATGGTTGTGATCGCCGGAAAGATCACCGTTTGAGACCAAGTGTTGGTCATGGTTGTGATCGCCGGAAAGACCACCGTTGGTAAGCTAGTCCGAGGGAAATTTTATCACAAGCTCATGATCACATCATGTATGATATGTTGTTGCATTGCTAATTGGTTAAGTATCATGATATTGTTTGTCATTATGTTTATGTTTGTTGTGAGCTTGCAAGTACATTCAATGTACTGACCTGGCGTGTCATGCCAGCTTTTAGGAAAGTCTTGTCGGAAAGGAGTGATGTCCGAGTATAGACCGTGTCAACATCGGTGTCCTTGTGCTATGGAGTTCCGCTACGATGTTGTTCCACTGCCACATAGTTGTTTTGATCGAGGCCCCTTCATGTTCACTAAAAAATGTACATATTGTTTAGCCGCACTGTGTGTGCCACTTAGCCTCGCCACTATTGTAATATAAACTATGATCTGCTAGCATCAATAAAGCGGCTGTTTTCTGTACCAAGATGTTGTGTGTTGCCAGAAGACATGGTCTTTGGGCTGGCAAAGCATGGTAAACTGGTTTCTCTGAGCCGGGGTGCCAAAACGCTTTGTATCAGAGCCGCGCTGACTGTAGGCCACGCTAGACTACGACGTGTTAACCGGACGTTAGTTACGAGTTTAAGTTGAGTGCCGGTAGCTGGTTGTTGCATTGTATGCACTCGTTGTATTTTTTTATGCTAACCTGCTAATGGTTGTGAGTGTAGATGACTCCAGTACCGTATTCGTGCCAGTTGCAGCTGATGCCGTACACGTTGCCGCATCTCCTTTGTAACGTGTGGCGTCGGCTGTACCCCCTCGATATCGATGTCGGTGTCAAAACCGGTGGATCTCGGGTAGGGGGTCCCGAACTGTGCGTCTAAGGTTGATGGTAACAGGAGACAGGGGACACGATGTTTACCCAGGTTCGGGCCCTCTCTATGCAGGTAATACCCTACTTCCTAGTTAATTGATATTAATGAATATGAGTATTACAAGAGTTCATCTACCACGAGATCGTAATGGCTAAACCCTAGAGGTCTAGCCTGTTTGACTAAGGTATTGAGTATATCCTTTCCGGACTACACCCTCCGGTTTATATAGACACCGGGGGGATCTAGGTTACATAGAGTTGGTTACATAAGATGGAACCTTCATAGTTGTTCGCCAAGCTTGCCTTCCACGCCAAGGAGAGTCTCATCCGGACACGGGTGCAGTCTTCGGTCTTCATATCTTCACAGCCCATCAGTCCGGCCCATAGATAACAGGCCGGACGCCCGAGGACCCCTTAGTCCAGGACTCCCTCAGTAGCCCCTGAACCTAGCTTCAATGACAAGGTATCCGGCGCGTAGTGCTGTCTTCGGCATTGCAAGGCAGGTTCCTCCTTCCGAACCTCCGAATAGTCTCCAGATGAATTGATCGTGTCCGGACCTGTAACACACACCACACACAACCGCAGAGAGAATTTAATAACACACGAGTCCAATTTGCTGACAACTTTAGTAATACGACGTCAGCCTGTCCGGTCATAATTTCGAACCATTTTTCGCCCCATGTTTCGAGACGCGGTTGTCATTGGCACGTCTTCTCAAAGCAGAGATCGTGTCCCCTTATTACGGGATTCTCATCAATACGGGTGTTGGTAACCCAACCATGCCGTTTATATAGCCCTTGGGAGCAGGCGAATGGGGGGGGGGCGTTCGATATTCACCGCCCTTATAAGGAGATAAGATTCCCCTTTCTTCTCCCACGCTTTCTTCCTGCCTCTCCGCTCTTGAGATCCAATGCCCAAGTTCTCATTTCCTTGTCTCAAGAAAGCACTCAACCATGTCCGGATCCGAAGGTCAAGGCAAATGGATGGCCTCCTCTGTTAAGGAGGAGGACATCACCGAGCTTCGGGCAGCCAGGTACCTGGCGAAGGAAATCGCCCACTGTCTTCCAGCCCTGGGACAAATCATCCCCCACACCGAAGCCCAAAGAGAGGGTAGTGTTCATCCCTCATTTCCTCTGCGGGCTAGGGTTTCCACTCCACCCCTTCGTCTGCAAGATAATGTTCTACTACGGGATAGACTTCCACGATCTATCCCCGAACTCCTTCCTCAATATCTCAGCGTTCATCGTCGTGTGCCAGGCCTTCCTCCGCATCCACCCCCACTTCAGGCTGTGGCTCAAAACCTTCAACGTGAAGCCCAAGGTGGTGGACAGACAGCACGCAGAGTGTGGGGGCACCATGGTGAGCAAGCTCACTAGTGTCTCTTGGCCAAAAGGCACATTCGTGGAATCCGTCAAGGAATGGAAGAAGCTATGGTTCTACATCACCAAACCCCGCGATGCCATCTGGGTGGCGGCGGCCGAATTCAACTCCGGTGCCCCCGTGCAGCTCACCTCCTTGGTTGAGAAGAGCCCAAACTGGTGTTCCTCGGATGGGCTGATTGCATTGCAAACGCGTATCCAAAGTATGATCAATAGGGACATCAAGCTTGTCGACATAATCCAAGTGATGTTGGTGCGCCGAATCCTTCCCTGCCAGAGCCGAAGCTGTCCTCTATGGGATTTCAACCCGAAGAAACACCATACCCTGGTGAGGCTTTTCGAAACGACTCGTGAAGATGCTTGGAAGTTGCTTTTCAAGGGCAACGAGATACCGTCGGCCACTGGCTCGGACCGGGGTCACGACATAAATCACCTCCCCAACAAGGTATGTCATTTTCAACACATCCCTTCCTTGCTTATTTCAAGGATGATATCTAAGCTTCCATTACCATTGACTTTTTAGTACTGATTGAAGAAGGCGAAGCAGATCCGATGCCCGGCTCCCTTGCCCGAGGAGACATTCATCCCGCGCTTAGGAAAGATGCTGGAGCCGGCACCTTATAAGGCACCAGAGAAGAAGGCCACAGGAAAGGCCAAGGGGGCCCTGAGCGGCCCCCGCCGCAAGGGTACATCGGACGTGACGTCCGAAGACAAGGCCCATTCCCCCACTGCCGAAGACGACGCAGATGAGGAGGAGGAGGAGAGTGACTCTCCCCCTAATGGGGGGGAGGAAGAAGAGGGCGGCCTCCGCAACTCTGGAGGCGGAGGCGCCCAAAAGGGGGAAGGGCTCCCTCGCAGATAACTCCACATGGGATGTCGACGACAGTCCGGAGAGACGCCCCCATGCTAAGCCTCGGGCCGCATCGTAAGTACTAATACCTTATCCACCCATGGAGTTTTCCTTCCTCATTGTATTGAGATGATTGGTTATGTTATTGTAGTCTAGCCCACAATAGCCCTCCGCGATCCTCGTCAGGAGGCTCGCTGGATTCCAAGGAGATGGCCAATGACTCCCCGCCAGCACCACACTCCCCCAAGACAAGGGATGATGCGGCGGTGCTGTCCGAAAGGACTGTTCCCGGTGGGGGAGAGGCTTAGGAGGCACTGATACGTCTCCAACGTATCTATAATTTTTGATTGCTCCATGCTATATTATCTATTGTTTTAGACATTATTGGGCTTTATTTTCCACTTTTATATTATTTTTGGGACTAACCTATTGATGCGGAGCATCCCAAGGTCATCCCCATGGACCTACCATCGTCTCATCAAGTGCCTAGTGGACCCATGACTCAATCACGTGCAAGAGCTCTTGAAACCGAGGTGACATCTCTCCTCTCACAATTCCAGTTCGATGCACATGAACATGGCTACTACCTCATATGGATACTTTGTGCATACTCAGGTACAATGGAGAAGCTAAGGAGCAAGGACAAGAAGAAGAGGAAGATGGACGAGAAGAAGGAGGGCTGAAGGAAAAGTCCAGGCCACCGGACGACCGGCCGGGACCGGACGTCCGGCGCCTGAAACGTCAGCCGAGCCCCAGTGAGCGGACGTCTGGTCCAGACCGAACGACTGGTGCCCCTGCACCCGAGGCCAAAGAGCGGACGTCCGGCCCAGACCAGACGACCGACGCGATCCCACCCGAGCCAACATTAGTGGAAGTCCGGAGCCTCCAGACGTCCGGCACCCCCATCACAGAACGGAACCAACGGACGACCGGAGGACACCGGACGTCAGGCAGCTCCTGAGACACCGGACGGCCGGTCCCTAGCGGACGTCCGATACCTGTCTGCGCACAGTGTTCGGGCCCGAGGCCCATGTACCCCTTCACTGCGCCCCCATTTGCACTTAGACTATAAATAGACCCCCCCCATTCATCCTAACTAGGGTCAGCATTGGTTTAGCTCATTTTAGAGATAGAGCATTGCTCATCCATATCGGATCTACTCCACGAGAGAGACCGCGGCCCCTCTACGGAGAAGATCCACCATGGATTCAAGACTCCTTTACAGGGAGATCCCCTTGTGGATTCAAGACCTCCTCACGGAGAAGAACCGTCTACCGTGTATCGTCCCTAGATGTCCGTGGATTCGTGTATCGTCCTATGTACTCAAGGATCTAGCCCATGTGTGACTTAATCATGTCGGTTTAGTGTTTTCCTCTTGTGTTTTCCTTCCGTTCTTCCTCGTGTTCTTCGTGTTTTCGCCGGGATCCGCTCCTTTCATGAAAGATCGGGCGATTAGGGTCTCTACCCTACATCATCTTGGTATCTAAAGCAAGGTTGATCACGATTTCGGAGCCCCCTCTTCATTTTTCTAGCTTGATTTTGTTGTTTTTCGTCCTAATCCGAAAATCCCCACAAAAATAGCCCCAAAATTTTTTCTTGTGTTTTGTGAGTTTTGATGATGTTTTGTTGGTTTTGATCCATGAATTTGTTGTGTTGCAAGTGTCTAGCCTTCCCCCACCATCTCCACCTCGAAATCCATCCAAAATCCACGAAATCCTATCAATTTCGCATTAACCCCGATCCACCAGACGACCGCAACTTACCGGACGTCCGGCGACCCAGGAACCACCGGACGTCCGATGATTACCGGACGACCGGAACCTCTACACCGAGCTAAAATTAGCGGATTTCCGACCCTACCGGACATCTGGCGACCAGACATCCGTCCACTTCCGGACGACCGCTCCTTCCACCATATCATCCGCTACACCACCACCGGCTTTCCGCAAACATTGCCAATATCCCAACCCACACCACCACTTACCCCCTACCTACTCTGATAGAGGCGAAGGTGTCCCGATGTTTCAATGAGATGGTGTCTATCGTTTTCTGTGGGAGTCGATCTTGACGATCCGACTACGAACGTGCGAGATGTCGCACCTTAGCAATCGCTAAACCAACTTCTGAGGGTTATTGACCACGCCGGAGCAAGACCAACCTGACCATGAGGGTCTGTTTCCTGCGAGCAAACGAAGAACAAGCAAGAAACTAAGATTGCAATCTGGATATTGCGAATATAAGATGAAAGCTTTATTGATCAAGGTGGGGTTCTGTGACATCTAGGTCTGGTCGTGGGACACAAACGAAGTACGCGAAGTTGCAGCTATGGCCAACTTTTAGTCTAAACAAAACCCAAAGTCTAAACGACGCCCTAAGGGCTGTATATATGGAGGAAGAGGGGGGGGGGGATTTCGCGGCCCTTGGAGGAGGGGTCCGAAACCAACCCTAACTCTTGTTTCCCCACACATACGGACTCTAAAAACAACCTATACTTAAGTATTTCGAAAATACATGGGCCTGGCCCAATAATAAGGCAACGCAGCACCAAAAATAGCCTCTGGATGAAATTTATGAAGTGGCATCTTGTATATTTCGTCCAAGGCTTCATGCACTCCTTATGGGGGCTTCAAAGTCCTGAAATCATCACTTGTAACTCCGTTCTGGATCCCCTTGCGCATGCCATCATCTCCACGCTTGAACTTGTTCCAAGGTTCATCTTTCTTGTCCAAGCTAGGCCCTTCATTTGTAAGCAAGACAAATGTATCCAATTTAGGCAGCATCATATTCTCATGAACATTAGAATCGTTACCAAGAAACGAAAGTACCTGATAATTCAATTGGCGTGCGCGAGCTCTAGTAATTGGTCCAGTATGTATAGCAGCAGGGGCTGTGGGTGTAACAATGGTATTGATGTCCTCATCATCCTCCCCTTCTTGAAATAAAGTCGTCCTCGACGAAAGTTCAGCGTCCTCACCCAAATAAGGTTTCTAATCTGCAATATTAAAAGTGGGACTAACCCCAAAATCTGCAGGCAGCTCAAGTTTATATGCATTATCATTTATTTTCTCTAACACCTTAAAAGGACCATCAGCACATGGCATTAGCTTTGATTTGCACAAATTAGGAAATCTATCCTTACGCAAATGTAACCAAACAAGATCTCCAGGTGCAAACGCAACATGTTTTCTACCCTTATCTCCAGCAAGTTTATATTTAGCATTCATACGCTCAATGTTTTCGTTAGTTAACTCATGCATTTTAAAAATCAATTCAGCACGTTCTTTAGCATCAAAATTAACCTTCTCCGAAGATGGAAGAGGCAACAAATCAATAGGTGCACGAGGTAGGAAACCATACACAATTTCAAAAGGGTGCATCTTAGTAGTAGAATGCAATGAACGATTATAAGCAAATTCAATATGAGGCAAGCATTCTTCCCACATTTTCTTGTTATTCTTCAAAACAGCCCTAAGCATAGTAGACAATGTTCTATTGACTACTTCAGTTTGTCCATCAGTTTGGGTGTGACAAGTAGTACTAAAAAGCAGCTTAGTCCCCAACTTAGCCTATAAACATCTCCAAAAGTGGCTAAGAAATTTAGTATCACGATCTAAAACAATAGTATTTGGCACACCATGCAAGCGAATAATTTCACGAAAGAACAAATCAACAACATTAATAGCATCATCGCTTTTATGACATGGTATAAAGTGTGCCATTTTCGAGAACCTATCCACGACAACAAATATGCTATCCCCCCCCCCCTTCTTTGTTCGAGGTAAACCTAAAACAAAGTCCATAGATATATCCTCCCAAGGAACACTAGGTACAGGCAAAGGCATATATAAACCATGAGGATTGAGTCGTGACTTAGCTTTTTGACATGTAGTGCAGCGAGCAACAAAACGCTCAACATCCCGTCTCATCTTTGGCCAAAAGAAATGTGTAGCGAGTATATCTTCCGTCTTCTTGACGCCAAAGTGTCCCGTTAATCCTCCTCCATGCGCCTCCTGCAATAATAAAAGACGAACAGAGCTAGCTGGAATGCATAGCTTGTTAGCACGAAACACAAATCCATTGTTAAGAACGAACTTGTTCCAAGTTCTCCCTTCCTTACAATTCTGCAATACATCTTTAAATTCAGCATCATGCATATGTTGATCTTTGATGGTCTCCAAACCAAATATTTTAAAGTCAAGTTGTGAAAGCATAGTATAACGACGAGACAATGCATCAGCAATAACATTTCCTTTACCCTTCTTGTGTTTAATGACATAAGGGAAAGTCTCAATGAATTCAACCCATTTAGCATGTCTACGGTTCAGTTTTGCTTGACTTTTAATGTGTTTCAATGATTCATGATCAGAATGTATAACAAATTCCTTGGGCCATAAATAATGTTGCCATGTTTCTAAGGTCCGAACAAGAGCATATAATTCCTTATCATAAGTAGAATAGTTCAGACTAGGCCCACTCCATTTTTCAAAAAAGTATGCAACAGGTTTGCCATCTTATAATAACACACCTCCTAATCCAATTCCACTAGCATCACATTCAAGCTCAAAAGTCTTATTAAAATCAAGAAGTTGGAGTAAAGGAGCATGTGTCAACTTATCTTTCAATACCGTGAAGGCTTCTTCCTGTGCGGTACCCCAAACAAAAGGCACATCCTTCTTTGTAAGCTCGTTGAGAGGTGCAGCAATGGTGCTGAAATCTCTCACAAACCAGCAAGGCCAAGGATACTCCTCACTTGTGTGACCGTTTTGGGCTGCGGCCAACTCTCAATAGCTTCAATCTTGGCTTTATCAACTTCAATTCCCTGTGGAGTAACAACATAGCCAAGAAAAGATACTCGGTCTATGCAAAAGGTGCACTTTCCAAGGTTACCAAACAAACGTGCATCACGTAGAGCAATAAAAACAGCATGTAAATGTTCCAAATGTTCCTCCAAAGATTTGCTATAAATCAATATGTCATCAAAGTAAACTACCACAAATTGTCCAATGAAAGCACGTAAAACTTCATTCAATAACCTCATGAAAGTACTAGGTGCATTAGTTAACCCAAAAGGCATGACTAACCACTCATATAATCCATACTTAGTTTTAAATGCTGTTTTCCATTCATCTCCCAATTTCATACGAATTTGATGGTATCCACTACGCAAATCAACTTTGGAGAATATTGTAGAACCACTCAATTCATCAAGCATATCATCTAGCCTAGGAATAGGATGACGATAACGAATAGTAACATTATTAATGCCTCTACAATCAACGCACATACGCGATGTACCATCCTTTTTCGGCACTAAAATGATAGGAACAACACAAGGACTAAGGGATTCGCGTATATAACCTTTGTCGAGCAGTTCTTGTACTTGACGCATAATCTCCTTCGTCTCCTCTGGATTGGTATGGTATGGTGCACGGTTGGGTAATGATGCACCGGGAATTAAGTCAATTTGATGCTCAATCCCTCAAATAGGTGGTAATCCCGGTGGCACATCTTCTGGAAAGACGTCGGCGAACTCCTGCAAAATGTTAGTGACAGCAGGAGGCAAAGAGGAAGGCACGTCCTTGAATGAAAATAATGCCTCTTTGCACACAAAAGCATAGCAAAAAGATTTGCTGAAATCTAGATCATCAATATCCGATTTTGTGGCAAGTAAACATGCACTTTTCAATTTAATTTCAGAAGCAACACTAGATGGTTTATTATTGGGTTTCATTTGTTGCTCAAATTCTTTTGCCACAATCTGATTTTCACTCTTATTTTTCTCCTGTTTTGCTTTATTAGCTCTATTAATATCATCTTTCAAAATGGATTCAGGAGTCATAGGAAGCAAAGTAATATTTTTATCCTGATGAACAAGAGTATACTGATTGTTTCTACCATGGTGTACAGATTTTTTATCAAATTGCCATGGTCTACCAAGTAATAAGGAACACGCTTGCATAGGTACCACATCACAATCAACATAATCAGCATATGTAGAGATACTAAAATGCACACGAACAGTACGTGTTACCTTGACCTTGCCGCTATTGTTGAACCATTGGATGTAGTAAGGATATGGATGCGGTCTTGTGGTGAGAGATAGCTTCTCCACCATCTCCATGATAGCCAAGTTATTGCAACTCCCTCCATCTATGATGACGCGAACAGAATGTTCCTTCACAACTCCCTTTGTATGGAACAAATTATGCCTCTGATTTTGCTCAGCTTGTGTGACCTGCACACTCAAAACACGTTGAGCAACTAAACATTCATACCTGTCAGCATCTTCAGGAGCCATGTATTGTGTCTCATGATCAGAATCCTCTCCACCGTGTTCTTAACGTGTAATAAGAGCCAAAGTTTCCTCATCATAGTCACTAGCGAACTCATACCCACCATCTTAAGTAGCAATCATGACACGCTGAGATTTGCATTCTCTCGCAAAATGTCCTCTTCCCTTACAATGACGACAAATAATATCACTTGTGTGCCCTGTTGATGCCATGGAAGAAGAAGAGCTCTTCGCAGGTCTGGCAGGTGTGCTCTTGGCAGATAGTGGTTGTTGTGCCTGCTTTCTTGTATCATGGCTAGAGGTGGCACCTGATGGAGGTGCTGGTGGAGTGGAAGTAGAGGATGCACGTGGTGTCCATGATGAAGATCGACCTGCAGAAAAGTTAGTGCGTGCCAATGCCTGTCGATCCTCCATGATGAGGACATCAATACCATTGTTACACCCACAGCCCCTGCTTCTGTACATACTGGACCAATTACTAGAGCTCGCGCACGCCAATTGAATTATCAGGTACTTTCGTTTCTTGGTAATGATTCTAATGTTCATGTGAATATGATGCTGCCTAAGTTGGATACATTTGTTTTGCTTACAAATGAAGGGCCTAGCTTGGACAAGAAAGATGAATCTTGGAGCAAGTTCAAGCATGGAGATGATGGCATGCGCAAGGGGAACAAGAACGGAGTTACAAGTGATGATTCCAGGACTCTGAAGCCACCATAACGAGTGCATGAAGCATGGGATGAAATATACAAGATGTCACTTCATAAATTTTGTCAAAAGGATATTCTAGGTGCTGCATCACCTTATTATTGGGCCAGGCCCATGTATTTTCGAAATACTTAAGTATAGGCTGTTTTTAGAGTCCGTATGTGTGGGGAAACAAGAGTTAGGGTTGGTTTCGGACCCCTCCACCAAGGGCCACGAAATTCCCCCTCTCTCCTCCATATATACAGCCCTTAGGGCATCATTTAGACTTTGGGTTTTGTTTAGATTAAAAGTTCGCCATAGCTGCAACTTCGTGTACTTCGTTTGTGTCCAATGACGAGACCAAGACGTCACAGAACCCCACCTTGATCAATAAAGCTTTCATCTTATATTCGCAATATCCAGATTGCAATCTCAGTTTCTTGCTTGTTCTTCGTTTGCTCGCGGGAAACAAGCCCTCATGGTCAGGTTTATCGTGCTCCGGCATGGTCAATAACCCCTCGGAGTTGGTTTAGCGATTGCTAAGGCGCGACGTCCTCGCACGTTCGTAGTCGGATCGTCAAAGTCGATTTCCTCTAAAACGATAGCCACCATCTCATCGAAAGACGGGACACCTTTGCCTCTATCAAGTGGTATCAGATTTCTAGGTTGCTCGGTGAGATTTTACAGTTTTTCGTGGTTTAGATCGAGTCTGTTATTCGTACCTATAGTCCACGAAAAAGCCAAAAAAAATTAGGGTTAGTTCATCCTATCCGAACCTATCTGAGCCTTTGTATAATCTTTTCTCTATTTGCTTTGTTGAATTTGCGGTTGCATCGTTGTGTCAAGTTGCTAGTCTTCGCGTCTAGTCCTTTAGAGTTTCAAGTTTTGTTCACAGGTTGTCACGTCGCCGCTGCCATATATCACCACCGCATCATCATCATCGTTGCTGCCATATACCACCACCACACCAACTTCATCGTCGCTGCCATATTCACCACCAATCCGAGTCCATATACGCCATCATGCCAATCCGAGTCCACCTGCAACTTATATCCGCCACCAGTCCGATTTCCACCAGATTCATTGCTGCCACCAATCCGAGATTCCACCAGATTCATCTCCGCCACCAGTCCTAGTCCGAGTCCAGTATTTGTTGCTTTGTTTTCGAGTTCCAGATCATGCAATACTCCGAGTCATGATAGAGTAGGACTCCCCAACTTTCGAGCGACCTGCAGAAGAAAATAAGTTCCAAGCTAAAAAAACTAAGTCTGGAAAATTCTGGCTAGGCAGTTTTTAGACCGTTTGTAGACTTTTTCGAAAAAAATTTGTTTCGGAGCAAAAAAAGAGGAAAAAAAGAGCAAAAAAAGTGAAAAAAAATCAAAGCGTGCTCCTCCCTTGTTTACGTGCAGCGCCGTGATTTTGTTAGTGTTGTAGGCTCGCGTCTCTAGCATGGTCTAGCCTAGGACCATCACAGTATCGTCGTTGAGTGTTTATTCAACTTTGCATCTCTGAATTGATTATTGCTGACCCTTTTTGCTACCATATTATAAGCCTTCCCTGCTCCACATACATCTACTCGTGCGCTTGACTTTCCCTGGTAATCGCTCTATCCAAGCTTTGAGAGTTTTGACTACAACGGTTGCCAATCACCGCCTGCTGCTGGGTAAGAACTGGTAAGAATTTGAGATTTGCTTGACAGATTTAGATTAAAACTCTCAAAGCTTGGATAGAGCAATTACCAGGGAGAGTCAAACGCACGACGTAGATGTATGTGGAGCTGGGAAGGCTTATAATATGGTAGCAAAAGGGGTCAGCAATAATCAATTCAGATATGCAAAGTTGAATAAACGCTCAATGACAGTACTGTGCTGGTCCTAGGCTAGACCATACTAGAGACGCGAGCCTAGAACACTAACAAAATCATGGCGCCGCACGTAAACAAGGGAGGAGCACACTCTGATTTTTTTTTCTTTTTATCACTTTTTTGCACTTTTTTTCCTCTGTTTTTTTTGCTCTGCAACATTTTTTTTTGAAAAAGTCTACAAATGTCCTAAAAACTTCCTAGCCAGAATTTTCCAAACTTAGTTTTTTTTGAGTTTGGAACTATTTTTCTTCTGCGGCTGGCTCGAAAGATGGGGAGTCCTACTCTGTCACGACTCGGAGTATCGCGTGATCTGGAAATCGAAAATAAAGCAACAATTACTGGACTCGGACTAGGACAGGTGGCGGAGATGAATCTGGTGGAATCTTGGACTGGTGGCGGTGATGAATCTGGTGGAAATCGGACTGGTGGTGGACATATGTTGCAGGTGAACTCGGAGCGTGATGGCGGCGGATATGTGGTGGTGTATATGGACTCGGATTGGTGGTGAATATGGCAGCGACGATGAAGTTGGTGTGGTGGTGGTATATGGCAGCGGCGACGTGATAACCTGTGAACAGAACTGGAAACTCTAAAGGACTAGACGCTAAGACCAACAACTTGACACAACGATGCAACCGCAAATTCAACAAAGAAAATACAGAAAAGATTATGCAAGGGCTCAGATTGGTTCGGATAGGATGAACTAACCCTATTTTTTTTGGCTTTTTCATGGACTATAGGTATGAAGAACAGACTCGATCTAAACTACGAAAAACTGCAAAATCTCACCGAGCAACCTGGAAAATCTGATACCACTTGATAGAGGCGAAGGTGTCCCGATGTTTCGATGAGATGGTGGCTATCTTTTTCTATGGGAATCGACCTTGACGATCCGACTACGAACGTGCAAGACGTCGCGCCTTAGCAATCGATAGACCAACTTCTGAGAGTTATTGACCACGCCGGAGCATGATCGACCTGACCACGAGGGTCTGTTTCCTACGAGCAAACGAAGAACAAGCAAGAAACTGAGATTGCAATCTGGATATTGCGAATATAAGATGAAAGCTTTATTGATCAAGGTGGGGTTCTATGACGTCTTGGTCTGGTCGTTGGACACAAACGAAGTACGCGAAGTTGTAGCTATGGCGAACTTTCAGTCTAAACAAAACCCAAAGTCTAAACAACGCCCTAAGGGATGTATATATGGAGGAAGAGGGGGGGGGGGGATTTCGTGGCCCTTGGAGGAGGGGTCCGAAACCAACCCTAACTCTTGTTTCCCCACACATACGGACTCTAAAAACAGCCTATACTTAAGTATTTCGAAAATACATGGGCCTGGCCCAATAATAAGGTGACGCAGCACCTAAAATAGCCTCTGGACGAAATTTATGAAGTGACATCTTGTATATTTCGTCCAAGGTTTCATGCACTCCTTATGGTGGCTTCAAAGTCCTGAAATCATCACTTGTAACTCCGTTCTAGATCCCCTTGCGCATGCCATCATCTCCACGCTTGAACTTGTTCCTAGGTTCATCTTTCTTGTCCAAGCTAGGCCCTTCATTTGTAAGCAAGACAAATGTATCCAATTTAGGCAGCATCATATTCTCATGAACATTAGAATCGTTACCAAGAAACGAAAGTACCTGATAATTCAATTGGCGTGCGTGAGCTCTAGTAATTGGTCCAGTATGTATAGCAGCAGGGGTTGTGGGTGTAACAATGGTATTGATGTCCTCATCATACTCCGACGATTTTGCTCGCAGTTGGTTTTGAGAATTTGAGTTGCGGTACCGTATCCTTTTGTGTTTCGGCTATCTAGGTACGGTTCGACATCGACATCACCGCCGCTCATTTTCGCCACGGATGCATCATCAACAATGACCACCTCGACTACGACTTGGTATTCATGCCACCATTTTGACACCATACCAGAAGCAAGACCGGTAACCTCATATTGGTATTGGACATATCACTCTTGCCATTACATTGATAGCCATCATAACCTTACTCCTTTGCGTTGCTTACCCATCGAGACTAGCCATTGAGTATTATCGGCAACGAGACTTGTGCACATTAGTGATCATTCTTCCCATAGCATACATACATACATCATTGTTGCCTATATTGGTATCATCTCTTTTGTCACAAAGTTTTCATCGCATACTCACTTGCTATCTTGGTTCGTCAAGCATTGCATAAGAAAAGAGCTCAAACATCAAAGAGCCAACCAAGCTTTTAAGCAACAAGGAAAGGTAAGCAAAGAGGTTTTAAGCAATAACCATAGCATCATACAACATTAAGATTGTCATACTCGATCATCTTGGATCATATCATAGCAACACCTTGCATAAAACATATTTGGGATAGAAGTCGTTGCAATTTTGCTAAGCAGGTTGTGCACAAGTTCTTGTATCCGCCTATCGTGCAATCGTGCTAGCGTCTCTCTGGTGTTGTGCAACAAGAGCATTTTTGTGGATTCCACATTTTGGCTCACCCTTGGTTGCACACCCCACTTATCTTTTTTGCCTGTGTGTTTCCGTGTACCTTATATGCTTGGTCTACTTGTTACATTGCATCTTGCGAATCTTTTCCAACATTATTGAATCTTACTTACATTCACATTAAAAATTGTGCCACCATCCTAACCAAGCTCCACCATAAGCTTTTACTTGTGTAGGTGTGAGAAACCGACGAGAATTCGTACCAATTGGGCTATTTCCTTGTCCTACATAGGAGTGATCATCGATTCACTTTCAACTTCGGTCAAGGTACATTTGGTATTCGTTCTTCTCTTTCTACCACTCTCATTTTTCTTGGAATGATGGATAGGCCAAGCACTTCTACCAACCCACTCTTCATGGAGCAAGACAACGACATGAACTCCTTCGTCACCAAGAGTCACCTCTTTGGAGCACAACGTGCTTTGCATCAAGAGCAATAAGCTATGAGTGAACGCATCGACAACCTTGCCGCCGACTTGCGACTTTCCGAGAAACGTACAAGGGACTACTTCGACCACAAGCTCGATGATCACAAGCAAGAGAATGACGCAAGGATGGACGATATTCGTGCTTTGTTTCTCAACCGCTCTTCTTCCACTTCAAGAAGGAGCCGTTCAAGTAGCCATTCCGACTTTACCCTCTCCGGATCAAGTACACCGACATCGAACACTCTTCATCGAGCCGCGCGCACCGACCGTCAAGAAAACCTCAATCCACTTCGAGACACCGACTCTCAAGAGCACCGACGACGTCAAGCCGAAGAAGCCTTTGCGCTAGCTCAAGAACGGAAACAACAACGCCAACATGAAGAGGAAGAACACGCGCGTCTACACCAACATGCACAAGATGCCGAGACACAACGTCAAGACCAACAACTTCGTGATGCTCAAGCACTTAGGCGCAACAAGCTCTACGCGATGCGAGTTGAGCTATTGCCGACCGAGGCCGACAAGCCCGTGAAGAAGAGGAAGCACTTCGCGAAGAAATTCACGAACGACGATTTCAAGCTCGCATGCATCATCTAGTTCCTTCTCGAGCTCGACGCGCTCCTCCTCAAGCTCGCCAAGACCATCAAGTTCGTCAAGAGCATGAAGACAATGGGATTCCTCCGCGACAAGAGCAACACAAGGTTGAAAACCCTCCGCGTTAAGAACACCATGAGTTGAACAATCATCTACAACATGGGTGTCATCATCCCCGACCCCAACACAATGAAGAACAACGCTACGGCAAGCTCAAGTTCACCATGCCCAAGTTCAACGAAAGCAACGATCCCAAAGAATACCTTTCATGGGCATTGAAAGTTGACAAGATCTTCCATTTGCACAATTATGAAGAAGAGAAGAAGGTCGCGATGGCATCCCTTGAGTTCCAAGACTATGTCCTCATTTTGTGGGAACAAATCATAGAGCTCCGCGAGGAAAGAGGTGAACCACCCATCACTACTTGGGCACAAATGAAGGATGTCATGAGAGCACGCTTCGTACCTACCTACTACAACCGCGACCTCTTCAAAAAACTCCAACAACTCAAGCAAGGAACCAAGAGCGTTGAAGAATACTACAAGGAGATGGAGATTGCAATGATAAGAGCCAATGTGACGGAAGATGATGAACAAACTATGGCACATTTCTTGAAGGGACTCAATCATCCTATCAAGAAGATCGCCGACTTCCAACCATACTCAAATCTCATCGAGCTCGTGCACCAAGCTACCAAAGCGGAACACCAAGTGCAAGAAGATTTCAAGTATGCAAAGTTCTCATCCAAGTCCTACGGTTTCTCCAATAACCAAGCTTCAACGACTCCAACACCGACCACAAGACCCTCTACTTACAACATCGACAAGTTGACTTCCAAGAAAGCTTCGCCAACTACAAGCAGTCCTAACACGAGGAACTTCAAGCCAAGAGTTTCATCATCATCAACCCCTACCGATGAGACCGTCAAGACGAGTTCCCTCAAGTGTTTCACTTGCGGCGGCCGAGGCCACAAGTCCTATGAGTGCACCAACAAGCGCACCATGATCTTCAATGACAATGGCACTTATGATTCCATGAGCGAAGGAGAAATGGAAGAACTTGAGCAAGTCGCCATGCACCGCCAAGTGAACAATGAAGAAGAACAAGTCTTTTGTGATGAAGACTCAAGTCCCGCACTTGTTGTCTCCAAAGTCTTGACTCTACAACATCACCAAGAAGAATACCAACGATGCCACATATTCCACACCAAGGCCGACATCAATGGACGATCCGTCAAGGTCATCATCGATGGAGGGAGTTGTCACAATCTCGCAAGTGAAGAACTTTGCTCCAAGCTCCAATTGCCCAAGACGAAGCATCCACATCCATACAAAGTGCAATGGCTTAGTGACTCCGGTACCATCCAAGTCGAGCACCAAGTGCAAGTCTCCTTCAAGATCGGCGCCTATGAAGACACCTTGGAGTGCGACGTCATCCCAATTACCGTTTGTCATCTTCTCCTTGGACGGCGATGGCAATTTGATAGAGGAGTCGTCCACAATGGGCGTACAAACCACTATAGCTTCAAGATTCAAGGAAAGGAGTTTGTATTACAACCTATGTCTCCAAGCCAAGTGATCGCCGATAAGCAAGCCACCCATCATGGAGAGAATGGTGAGAGAGTGAGCCACCAAAAAGAGAGTGAGCGCCACAAGCCCAAATTGAGTGCCTCCACGATCAGCGAAAACAAGAACCTAGTTCTATTTGGCACCAAACGTGAGATGAGAGAAGTGTGTGAGAACCCATCTAGTGTCCTACACTACGTCCTCGTGTGCAAGTACAATGCACCACAAACTAACACTTATCACACTCTTCCTCTAGTTTTGTCTTCTCTTTTGCAGGAATTTCAAGATGTTTTCCCCGATGAGTTACCTCCGGGACTACCTCCACTATGAGGCATTGAGCACTCCATCGACCTCATCCCCGGAGCACCGCTTCCAAACAAACATCCATACCGCGTCAACCCCGAAGAAACCAAAGAAATTCAAAGGCAACTAAAGCATCTCATAGACCATGGTCATGTGCGTGAAAGTTTGAGCCCTTGTGCCGTACCGGTCATTCTTGTGCCAAAACGTGACGGTAGCTTTCGCATGTGCTCCGATTGTAGACCTATCAATGCTATCACTGTTCGCTATAGGTACCCCATTCCATGCCTAGATGATATGCTAGATGAGCTCAGTGGTGCCACTATATTTTTCCAAAATTGATCTTAAGTGTGGTTACTATCAAATCCGCATACAAGAGGGCGATGAATGGAAAACCGCCTTCAAAACCAAGTTTGGTTTGTATGAGTGGTTAGTCGTGCCTATGGGTCTCTCAGAAGCACCGGGCACTTTTATGCGCCTTATGAATCATGCCTTTCTCCCTTACATTGGTATATTTGTTGTGGTTTACTTTGATGACATTCTTGTGTTTAGCAAATCTATCCAAGAGCATGTTACCCATGTCTGCACCGTTTTGCAAACTCTTAGGAAAGAGCGTCTCTATGCTAATATCGAGAAATGCCTTTTTGGTGTTGATAAGCTCATTTTCTTAGGGTTTGTTGTCTCTTCTAAGGGTGTTCATGTAGATGAGTCAAAGATCAATGCTATTAAGACTTGGCCGCAACCAACCAACTTCCATCAAGTGCGTAGTTTCCTTGGTCTTGCGGGTTTCTATCGTCACTTTGTGAAGAACTTTATCACCATTGCTTTGCCTTTGCATGCTTTGAGCAAGAAGAATGCGCCATTTATTTGGGGACCATCCCAAGATACCGCATTCAATAAGCTTAAGAATTTGCTTACTCATGCTCCCGTGCTTGCTTTACCCAACTTCGACAAGCCTTTTGAGATTCATTGCGATGCTAGCAGTAATGGCATAGGAGGTGTGTTAACGCAAGAGAAGCGCCCCATAGCCTACTTTAGTGAGAAACTTTCCGGAGCGCCACTCAACTATCCCATCTATGACAAAGAGCTATATGCTTTAGTCTGCATTTTACATGAATGGGAACATTACCTTCGCCCCCATGAGTTAATCATTCATACCGATCATGAGACTCTCAAGTATCTTAAGGGTCAAACTAAGTTGAACAAGCGTCATTCTAAATGGAGTGAATTCATTGAGTCTTTTCCCTATGTCATCAAGTACATCAAGGGTAAAGAAAACGTCGTAGTGGATTCTCTTTCCCGCATATGCATGCTAGTCACGCAACTTGAGTTAGATGTCATTGGTTTCGAGCATATCAAAGAATTGTGTGAGCATGATGAAACTTTTGCCACTCCTTATGCCGAGTGTTTGTCAAATACATCTTGGGAATGATATTACATCAAAGACGGCTATCTTATGAGAGCTACCAAACTTTGCATCCCAAAGTCGTCCCTTCGTTTGTTGCTTTTGCACGAATCGCATGGAGGAGGCTTAATGGGACATTTCGGACGAGACAAGACATTCGCCACTCTCTCGAAGAGCTACTTTTGGCCAAAGATGTTTCGGGACGTCAATCGCTTCACCAACCGTTGTTTGACATGCCGCAAAGCTAAGTCCAAAGCTCAATCTCATGGTCTCTATATGCCTCTACCGATTCCATACCAACCATGGGAAGACATTGGCATGGACCTTGTACTTGGTTTGCCTAGAACTCGCAATGGGAAAGATTCCGTATTTGTCGTTGTGGACCGTTTCTCCAAAATGGCACATTTTATTCCTTCTCACAAGATAGACGATGCTTCACATGTTGCTAATCTCTTTTGTAGGGAAATATTGCGTCTTCATGGTGTGCCAAAGACAATTGTCTCGGACCGCGGCGTCAAGTTCCTTATCTACTTTTGGAAGACCTTATGCGCCAAGCTCGGAATCAAGCTACTCTTCTCCACGGCGTACCATCCTCAAACCGATGGCCAAACGGAGGTGACAAACCGCACACTCTCCGCTCTACTTTGAGTACTCATCAAGAAAAACATCAAGGAGTGGGAGGAGTGCCCACCTATCGCCGAGTTCGCCTACAACCGAGCAAGACACTCAACAACCGGCAAGTCTCCTTTCGAGGTCGTTTACGGATTCAACCCATTGTCACCATTGGACATTCTTCCTCCACCACTCCAAGAGCGCATCAATTTGGATGCAAGTGCGCGTGTGACACATCTCAAGAAGATGCATGAAGATACAAGAAACACCACCGAGCGCCAAGTTCAACGCCTTGCGACAAAGCTCAACTTCAACAAGCAACCTATGGTCTTCAATATCGGTGATCAAGGGTGGCTACACCTTCGCAAGGACCGTTTCCCACAAGAACACAAATCCAAGCTTCGACCACGATCGGATGGACCCTTCAAGGTGCTTTCACGCTACAATGACAACGCTTACAAGATCGACCTCCCGCGTGACAAGTACAACGTGAGCGACATCTTCAACGTCAAAGATCTCTCTCCCTTCCATGGTGATGAAGAATTTGATCCGAGGACGGATCTTCCCCAAGGGAGGGGAGATGATGCGGAGCATCCCAAGGTCATCCCCATGGACCTACCATCGTCTCATCAAGTGCCTAGTGGACCCAAGACTCGATCACGTGCAAGACCTCTTGAAACCGAGGTGACATCTCTCCTCTCACAATTCCACTTCGAATGACATGAAGCATGGCTACTACCTCATATGGATACTTTGTGCATACTCAGGTACAATGGAGAAGCTGAGGAGCAAGGACAAGAAGAAGAGGAAGATGGACGAGAAGAAGGAGGGCTGAAGGAAAAGTCCCAGCCACCAGACGACCGGCCGGGACCGGACGTCCGGCGCCTGAAGCGTCAGCCGAGCCCCAGCGAGCGGACGTCCGGTCCAGACCGAATGATCGGTGCCCCTGCACCCGAGGCCAATGAGCGGACGTCCGGCCCAGACCGGACGACCGGCGCGATCGCACCCGAGCCAACATCAGCGGAAGTCCGGAGCCTCCGGACATCCGGCACCCCCATCACAGAACGGAACCAGCGGACGACCGGAGGACACCGGACGTCCGGCAGCTCCTAAGACACCGGACAACCGGTCCCCAGCGGACGTCCGGTACTTGTCTGCGCACAGTGTTCGGGCCCGAGGCCCATGTACCCCTTCACTTCGCCCCCATTTGCACTTAGACTATAAATAGACCCCCATTCATCCTAGCTAGGGTCAGCATTGGTTTAGCTCATTTTAGAGATACAGCATTGCTCATCCATATCGGATCTACTCCACGAGAGAGACCGCTGCCCCTCTACGGAGAAGATCCACCTTGGATTCAACAACCCTTTACGGGAAGATCCCCTTGTGGATTCAAGACCTCCTCACGGAGAAGAACCGGCTACCGTGTATCGTCCCTAGTTGTCTGTGGATTCGTGTATCATCCTATGTACTCGAGGATCTAGCCCATGTGTGACTTATTGATGTCGGTTTAGTGTTTTCGTTCCATTCTTCCCCGTGTTCTTCGTGTTTTCCCCGGGATCCACTCCTTCCGTGAAAGATCGGGCGATTTGGGTATCTACCCTACATCACCTATTAACCGGAGGCCCAGCCAAGAATTGATGTTTTTTTGCCTATTTTAGGGTTTCGAAGAAAAGGAATATCAAACAGAGTCCAAATGGAATGAAACCTTCGGAAACGTGATTTTCTCATCAGATAAGATCCAGGAGACTTGGACCCTCCGTCAAGAAAGCCACGAAGCGCTCATGAGGGTAGGGGGCGGCGCCCCCTAAGGCACGCCCCCTGCCTCGTGGGCCCCTCGAAGCTTCACCGACGTACTTCTTCCTCCTATATATATCCACGTACCCCCAAACGATCGGGGACGGAGCCAAAAACCTAATTCCACCGCTGCAACTTTCTGTATCCACGAGATCCCATCTTGGGTCCTGTTCCTGAGCTCCGCCTGAGGAGGCATCGACCACGGAGGGCTTCTACATCATCATCCAAGCCCCTCCGATGAAGTGTGAGTAGTTTACTTCAGACCTACGGGTCCATAGCTAGTAGCTAGATGGCTTCTTCTCTCTTTTTGGATCTCAATACAATGTTCTCCCCCTCTATCGTGGAGATCTATTCAATGTAATCTTCTTTTTGTGGTGTGTTTGTTGAGACGGATGAATTGTGGGTTTATGATCAAGTCTATCTATGAAGAATATTTGAATCTTCTCTGAATTCTTTTATGTATGATTGGTTATCTTTGCAAGTCTCTTCGAATTACCAGTTTGGTTTGGCCTACTAGATTGGTTGTTCTTGCCATGGGAGAAGTGCTTAGCTTTGGGTTCAATCTTGCGGTGTCCTTTCCCTGTGAGAGAAGGGGCAGCAAGGCAAGTATTTTATTATTGCCATCGAGAATACCAAGATGGGGTTTTTATCATATTGCATGAAACTATCTCTCTACATCATGTCATCTTGCTTAAGGCGTTACTCTGTTTTTAACTTAATACTCTAGATGCATGCTGGATAGCGGTCAATGAGTGGAGTAATAGTAGTAGATGCAGAAATGTTTCGGTCTACTTGTCTCGGACATGACGCCTATATACATGATCATACCTAGATACTCTCATAACTATGCTCAATTCTGTTAATTGCTCAACAGTAATTTGTTCACCCACCGTAGAATACTTATGCTCTTGAGAGAAGCCACTAGTGAAACCTACGGCCCCGGGTCTCTTTCTCATGATATCAATCTCCATCACTTTACTATTGCTTTGCTTTTACTTTGCTTTTACTTTACTTACTTTGCATCTCTATACCAAAAATACCAAAAAAATATTATTTATCATCTCTATCAGATCTCACTTTGGTAAGTGACCATGAAGGGACTGACAACCCCTAAGCGCGTTGAGCTATTGTTTTTGTGTAGGTACGAGGGACTCGAGCGTAGCCTCCTACTGGATTGATACCTTGGTTCTCAAAAATTGAGGGGAATACTTACGCTACTTTGTTGCATCATCCCTTCCTCTTCGGGGAAATCCAACGCAGTGCTCAAGAGGTAGCAAGAAGGATTTCTAGCGCCATTGCCGGGGAGTCTGCGCAAAAGTCAACATACCAAGTACCCATCACAATCCCTATCTCCCGCATTACATTATTTTCCATTTGCCTCTTGTTTTCCTCTCCCCCACTTCACCCTTGCCATTTTATTCGCCCTCTCTCTCTCTATCCTCCATCTCTATTTGCCTCTTTTGCCCGTTTGCTCTTGTTTGCTCGTGTGTTGGATTGCTTGTTTGTCGCGATGGCTCAAGATAATACTAAATTGTGTGACTTCACCAATACCAACAATAATGATTTCCTTAGCACTCCGATTGCTCCTCTTACCAATGCTGAATCTTGTGAAATTAATACTGCTTTGTTGAATCTTGTCATGAAAGATCCGTTCTCCGGCCTTCCTAGTAAAGATGCCGCTAAACATCTTAATAGCTTAGTTGATTTGTGTGACATGCAAAAGAAAAAAGATGTCGATAATGATATTGTTAAATTGTAGCTATTTCCTTTTTCTCTTAGAGATCGTGCTAAAGCTTGGTTTTCATCTTTGCCTAAAAATAGTATTGATTCATGGAACAAGTGCAAAGATGCTTTTATCTCTAAGTATTTTCCTCCCACTAAGATCATCTCTCTTAGAAATGATATTATGAATTTTAAACAACTTGATCATTAACATGTTGCACAAGCTTGGGAGATAATGAAATTAATGGTACGTAATTGCCCTACTCATGGTTTGAATTTGTGGATGATTATACAAATTTTTTATGCCGGATTGAATTTTGCTTCTAGAAATCTTTTAGATTCGGCCGTGGGAGGCACTTTTATGGAAATCACTTTAGGAGAAGCTACTAAACTCCTAGATAATAATATGGTTAATTATTCTCAATGGCATACTGAAAGATCTACTAAAAAGGTGCATGCGATAGAAGAAATTAATGTTTTGAGTGGAAAGATGGATGAACTTATGAAATTATTTGCTAATAAGAGTGTTTCTTCTGATCCTAATGATGTGCCCTTGTCTACTTTGATTGAGAATAATAATGAATCTATGGATGTGAATTTTGTTGGTAGGAACAATTTTGGTAACAACGCGTATAGTGGAAATTTCAATCCTAGGCCTTACCCTAGTAATCCCTCTAATAATTATGGTAATTCCTACAACAATTCTTACGGAAATTATAACAAGATGCCCTCTGATTTTGAATCTAATATTAAAGAATTTATTTCTTTGCAAAAGAATTTTAATGCTATGATTGAAGAAAAATTGCTTAAGATTGATGATTTGGCTAGGAATGTTGATAGAATTGCTCTTGATGTTGATTCTTTGAAACTTAGATCTATTCAACCTAAGCATGATATCAATGAGTCTCTCAAAGCCATGAGAATTTCCATTGACGAGTGCAAAGAAAGAACCGCTAGGATGCGTGCTAAGAAAGATGCCTTTATAGAAGCGTGTTCTTCTAGTTCCTACGAAAATAATGATGAAGATCTAAAAGTTATTGATGTGTCCCCTATTAAATATTTGTTTTTAAATATGAATCTTGATAATGATGGGACTGAATATGATCCACCTTTACCTAGAAGGTGTTCTAATAATTTGGAATTTGTTGATCTTGATGCTAAATTTGATAAAAGTGGGATTGAAGAAATTAAAACCCTAGATGTTGCTAAACCCACTATTATGGATTTCAAGGAATTTAACTATGAAAATTGATCTTTGATTGATTGTATTTCCTTGTTGCAATCCGTGCTAAAATCTCCTCACGCTTATAGTCAAAATAAAGCGTTTACTAAACATATCATTGATGCCTTGATGCAATCTTATGAAGAAAAACTTGAATTGGAAGTTTCTATCCCTAGAAAACTTTATGATGTGTGGGAAACTACTATTAAAATTAAAATTAAAAATTATGAGTTTCATGCTTTTGTGTGATTTGGGTGCTAGTGTCACTACCATTCCCAAAACTTTGTGTGATTTACTAGATTTCCGTGATTTTGATGATTGCTCTCTAAACTTGCATCTTGCGGATTCCACTATTAAGAAACCCATGGGAAGAATTAAAGATGTTCTTATTGTTGCTAATAGGAATTATGTGCCCGTAGATTCTATCGTTCTTGATATAGATTGCAATCCTTCTTGCCCTATTATTCTCGGTAGACCTGTCCTTAGAACGGTTGGTGCAATTATTGATATGAAGAAAGGGAATATTAGATTTCAGTTTCCATTAAAAAGGGCATGGAACACTTCCCTAGAAAGAAAATAAAATTACCATATGAATCTATCATCAGAGCCACTTATGGATTGCCTAGCTAGGGGCGTTAAACGATAGCGCTTGTTGGGAGGCAACCCAATTTTATTTTTATTCCTTGCTTTTTGCTCCTGTTTAGTAATAAATAAGTTATCTAGCCTATGTTTTGGTTGTGTTTTTTTGTGTTTAATTAGTGTTTGTGCCAAGTAGAACCGTTGGGAAGACTTGGGGAAAGTCTTGTTGAACTTGCTGTAAAAAAACAGAAACTTTAGCGCTCACAAGAACTGCTGTAATTTTTATTTGGAAAGTGATATTTAGTTAATTCTTTTGGCAGATGATTAATAGATAAATTCCTTACGTCCAGCAAGTTATTTTAGAATTTTTGGGGTTCCAGATCTTGCGCTAGCTACAGATTACTACAGACTGTTCAGTTTTTGACAGATTCTGTTTTGCGTGTGTTGTTTCCTTATTTTGATGAATCTATGGCTAGTAAAATAGTTTATAATCCATAGAGAAGTTGGAATACAGTAGTTTTAACACCCATATAAATAAATAATGAGTTCATTACAGTACCTTGAAGTGGTCTTTTGTTTTCTTTCGCTAACGGAGCTCACGAGTTTTCTACTTTAAGTTTTGTGTTGTGAAGTTTTCAAGTTTTGGGTAAAGATTTGATGGATTATGGAACAAGGAGTGGCAAGAGCCTAAGCTTGGGGATGCCCATGGCACCCCCAAGATAATATAAGTACACCTAAAAGCCAAAGCTTGTGGATGCCCCGGAAGGCATCCCCTCTTTTGTCTACTTCTATCAGTAACTTTACTTGGAGCTAAATTTTTATTCACCACATGATATGTGTTTTGCTTGGAGCGTCTTTTATGATTTGAGTATTTGATTATTAGTTTACCACAATCATCCTTGCTGTACATACTTTTTAAGAGAGCCATACATGATTTGGAATTTGATAGAATACTCTATGTACTTCACTTATATCTTTTGAGCTTTATAGTTTTGCTCTAGTGCTTCACTTATATCTTTTAGATCACGGTGGTGGATTTGTTTTATAGAAAATATTGATCTCTCATGCTTCACTTAGATTATTTTGAGAGTCTTAATAGCATGGTAATTTTCTTAAAATCTTAATATGCTTGGTATGCAAGATTAATAATAAAACTTTCGTATGAGTGTGTTGAATACTAAGAAGAAATTGATGCTTGATAATTTTTTTGAGATATGAAGATGGTGATATTAGAGTCATGCTAGTTGAGTAGTTGTGAATTTAAGAAATGCTTGTGTTGAAGTTTGTGATTCCCGTAGCATGCACGTATGGTGAACCGTTATGTGATGAAGTCGGAGCATGATTTATTTATTGATTGTCTTCCTTATGAGTGGCGGTCAGGGAGGAGCGATGGTCTTTTCCTACCAATCTATCCCCCTAGGAGCATGCGCGTAATACTTTGCTTTGAGAACATCTAGATTTTTGCAATAAGTATATGAGTTCTTTATGACTAATGTTGAGTCCATGGATTATACACACTTTCCTTCCTTCCACCATTGCTAGCCTCTCTAATACCGCGCACTTTTCGCCGGTATCATACACCCACAAAATACCTTCCTCAAAACAGCCACCATACCTACCTATCATGGCATTTCCGTAGCCATTCCGAGATATATTGCCATGCAACTTTCCACCATTCCGTTCATTATGACACGCTCCATCATTGTCATATTTCTAGCATGATCATGTAGTTGACATCGTATTTGTGGCAAAGCCACCGTTCATAATTCTTTCACACATGTCACTCTTGATTCATTGCACATCTTGGTACACCGCCGGAGGCATTCATATAGAGTCATATTTTGTTTTAAGAATCGAGTCGTAATTCATGAGTTGTAAGTAAATAAAAGTGTGATTATCATCATTATTAGAGCATTGTCCCAGTGAGGAAAGGATGATGGAGACTATGATTCCCCCACAAGTCAGGATGAGACTCCGGACGAACAAAAAGAGGCCATAAAAAAGAAGAAAGGCCCAAATAAAAAATAAAAAATGAGAGAAAAAGGGAGAATGGACAATGTTACTATCCTTTTACCACACTTGTGCTTCAAAGTAGCACCATGATCTTCATAATAGAGAGTCTCTCATTATGTCACTTTCATATACTAGTGGGAATTTTTCATTATAGAACTTGGCTTGTATATTCCAATGATGGGCTTCCTCAAAATGCCCTAGGTCTTCGTGAGCAAGCGAGTTGGATGCACACCCACTTAGTTTCTTTTGAGCTTTCATATACTTATAGCTCTAGTGCATCCATTGCATGGCAATCCCTACTCACTCACATTGATATCTATTGATGGGCATCTCCATAGCCCGTTGATACGCCTAGTTGATGTGATACTATCTTCTCCCTTTTTCTCTTCTCCACAACCACCATTCTATTCCACCTGTAGTGCTATATCCATGGCTCACGCTCATGTATTGCGTGAAGATCGAAAAAGTTTTGAAAATGTCAAAAGTATGAAACAATTGCTTGGCTTGTCATCGGCGTTGTGCATGATTTAAATACTTTGTGTGGTGAAGATAGAGCATAACCAGACTATATGATTTTGTAGGGATAGCTTTCTTTGGCCATGATATTTTGAGAGGACATAATTGCTTTGTTAGTATGGTTGAAGTATTATTATTTTTATATCAATATGAACTTTTGTCTTGAATCTTTCAAATCTGAATATTCATACCACAATTAAGAAGATTTACATTGAAATTATGCCAAGTAGCACTCTGCATCAAAAATTCTGTTTTTATCATTTACCTACTCGAGGACGAGCAGGAATTAAGCTCGGGGATGCTCGATATGTCTCCAACGTATATAATTTTTGATTGCTCCATGGTATATTATCTACTGTTTTAGACATTATTGGGCTTTATTTTCCACTTTTATATTATTTTTGGGACTAACCTATTAACCGGAGGCCCAGCCTAGAATTGCTGTTTTTGCCTGTTTTAGGGTTTCGAAGAAAAGGAATATCAAACGGAGTCCAAACGGAATGAAACCTTCGGAAACGTGATTTTCTCATCAGATAAGATCCAGGAGACTTGGACCCTCCGTCAAGAAAGCCACGAGGCCCTCACGAGGGTAGGGGGCGCGCCGCCCCTAGGGCGCGCCCCCTGCCTCGTGGGCCCCTCGAAGCTCCACCGACGTACATCTTTGTCCTATATATATATATATATATCCACGTACCCCCAAATGATCGGGGACGGAGCCAAAAACCTAATTCCACCACCGCAACTTTCTGTATCCACGAGATCCCATCTTGGGTCCCGTTCCGGAGCTCCGCTGGAGGAGGCATCGATCACGGAGGGCTTCTACATCATCATCCAAGCCCCTCCGATGAAGTGTGAGTAGTTTACTTCAGACCTACGGGTCCATAGCTAGTAGCTAGATGGCTTCTTCTCTCTTTTTGGATCTCAATACAATGTTCTCCCCCTCTCTCATGGAGATCTATTCGATGTAATCTTGTTTTTGCGGTGTGTTTGTTGAGACCGATGAATTGTGGGTTTATGATCAAGTCTATGTATGAAGAATATTTGAATCTTCTCTGAATTCTTTTATGTATGATTGGTTATCTTTGCAAGTCTCTTCGAATTATCAGTTTGGTTTGGCCTACTAGATTGGTTGTTCTTGCCATGGGGGAAGTGCTTAGCTTTGGGTTCAATCTTACGGTGTCCTTTCCCAGTGACAGAAGGGGCAGCAAGGCACGTATTTTATTGTTGCCATCGAGGATAACAAGATGGGGTTTTTATCATATTGCATGAAACTATCCCTATACATCATGTCATCTTGCTTAAGGCGTTACTCTGTTTTTAACTTAATACTCTAGATGCATGCTGGATAGCGGTCGATGAGTGGAGTAATAGTAGTAGATGCAGAATCGTTTTGGTCTACTTGTCTCGGAGGTGATGCCTATATACATGATCATACCTAGATACTCTCATAACTATGCTCAATTCTGTCAATTGCTCAACAGTAATTTGTTCACCCACCATAGAATACTTATGCTCTTGAGAGAAGCCACTAGTGAAACCTATGGCCCCCGGGTCTCTTTCTCATCATATCAATCTCCATCACATTACTATTGCTTTACTTTTACTTTGCTTTTACTTTATTTACTCTGCATCTCTATACCAAAAATACCAAAAAAATATTATTTATCATCTCTATTAGATCTCACTTTCGTAAGTGACCGTGAAGGGATTGACAACCCCTAAGCGCGTTGGTTGCGTTGAGTTATTGTTTTTGTGTAGGTACGAGGGAGTCGAGCGTAGCCTCCTACTGGATTGATACCTTGGTTCTCAAAAACTGAGGGAAATACTTACGCTACTTTGCTGCATCATCCCTTCCTCTTTGGGGAAATCCAACGCAGTGCTCAAGAGGTTGCAGGCACCCGAAGGCGAAACTCCCGTCGTCGGACACCAAGGGGAATCAATCCCCCTGGAGACTGGTGGGAAGGGCTATATACAATTCGGCCCTCAACCGGACTCCATTCCGTAGACCGAGGCAGCTCTGGAATCCAGCACGCACCCTCCTTCAAAATAAGGGGGGATGCCTGTTCTGCCAGTGGCCCCTGTCCAACCAAGGGCACCGGATAGTCTGCTGGAAGCGCTGCGAAGCACTTCCATTATGGATGAGCACCATGTCCTTATGGGCATGGTGATTGAAAGGGTCCGGTCCGCCAAGAGCGGACTAACTGAGGCCTGCGGCTACCTGCTGACAGGTTTTGAGGTAAGTGACGCCAAAAGGAGAGAATCCCAATGTAGATAGTAGCACCTGAGACACTGTCCAGTGTTCGGAAAGAAAAAACCGGATAGAGGATCAATCTCCTATGCCAGGAAACTAACTATTTTTTCTTAAATACGGGCGTTGTTGCTGGCTGCAACCTCGCATACGGCCAAAGTCTGCGGACTAAAGCAGAAACTGGTGGAGGCCGAGGGAGAGCTGAGCCAAGTGAATAGGCAGCTCGAGAAGAAGCAAGGTAAGCAATATCCTACTATATATTCGAAAAGAAGAACATGATATGCGATGACCAAAATGCCATGATTTGTATAGAAGCGACGACCGAGGTCGAGGCCCTGAGAAAGGCCCTGGCCGAAGCCGAGGGAAAGGCCGTCCAACAGCAAGCCACCCGTAAGAAGCTCAAGGCCCGGGTCGGCGAGGTCCATCAAGAGCTCCGGGACATGGTGAAGAGGTGTGAAGCCTTGGAGCGCGAGGCATTGGCTCGAGAGGCCGAACATACCAAGGCTCGTCAGAGCGCGGAGGCTGCACAGAATGAGGCCAGGGACGCTCTCCAGGAGATCCAGGAGGCGAAGAAGATCGCAGCGTGTAAGGCGTTTAACATGCAAAGCAAGTATGCGGAGAGGAATTACCTTTTACTAACCCGGATTCGGAGTTGCCCAGGGGCTTTTGTGGATCTGCCTCGCAGTGTATCCGATGCTGTGGAGTTCTTCCGAGCCAGGGAAGGGGATTCTTCGGAGAAGGTGTTCTGGTCGTAGTATGCTATGCCGGAACATCCGATGGACTTTGCCGATCAACTGAAACAGTTGGCCGAGCTGCGTAGGATGGCCGAACTGGCCATGAAGGATTTAATAATCCGACTATGGCCAGCCGAAGCTAAGCCTAGCAGTTATTTTGGCCTCGTGAAGCGGGTGGTGGAGGCTTGTCCGCGGCTAGACATCGTCAAGCGATCAGTATGCATCGAGGGTGCCCGCATGGCCTTCGCTCGTTGCAAGATGTGGTGGGCGAAGATGGATTCCGTCGAGGTGGCCCGGGGGCCGCTGGAGGGCAAGGAGCACCGCACACCCGAGCGATATTTTGCGGACGTCCTGCAGGGATCTCGACTTGTAGCAACGCAGTGCGGGAAGGACGTTATTCTCGAATAAATACATTCATAGTTTTCCTTTAATGATGAAAACAAATCCGCTTTGTAATATACTTTTTATTATGTTTTAATTGTATCCTCCTGTGCAGGCATGTTGTATGAAATCTGAGGGTTGGCCAGTGCTATCTAAACAATCTTGATCCAATTATATGGTCCTTGAAGGAGTTGTTTAGTGCAATGAACCAGGCAACCACACTATACGGCTTGAACACCCTCACTTAGCCATAGGAGTTTTATAATAAAACATAGGCGCAACCCCTGGTATACGAACCAGGGTGCTGTCAGCGTCTGATCGGGGAGTACCGATCCTTCGCGTAATGCAGAAAAATCTCCAACAATTTGAGACCTCCGAACAGCTGACCGGCTCTTGCCGCATCATGATAGTCAGTTTTCGGCTTTCTCTACTGAGGTGCTCATCCGGTTTAGACGAGGGCACAATCGCAGTAGTTCTCCCTTTACTACCCTAGTCGATGTAGCCGAACGTAGGATAGCAAGCACAAGAGCCGGGCAATCCAACTATTGACCAAAGACATGATTCGGAGCCAATGCATATATTGCTAAATTCGGGGTGCCGAACTGTACTTACAATAAGTGTTCAGACTTTTGTTACCGTAATGTGGGGTGCTATAAAGCCCCTGGCAAACATCAAAACTATCAGATTTCAGGTTCCGGCAGACCCTTGAGGTTCGAACACTGGGGCGCGCGCGGAGATTTCGCTTCCTACCTAGCTGCACCCCTCCGCCTCGCTAAGATCTAAGCTATGGAAAGAACGACACAAGAGACATAGGGTTTATACTGGTTCGGGCCACCGTTGTGGTGTAATACCCTACTCCAGTTTGTGGTGTGGTGGATTGCCTCTTGGGCTGATGATGATGAATGATAGAAGGAAGAACAGCCTCGCGAGGGTCTGTTCTTGGCTGGGGTGATGAACTGCTGGGAGGAGTTCAGCCACCCTTCTCTCTCTCTCTCTCTCTCTCTCTGATCGAACCCCCTCTCTAAAGAACCTCCTCTTCCGAACCGGCTTTTGCTCTGTGGGTGGCTGGTCCTATTTATAGAGGCCCTGGTCCTCTTCCCAAATATCGAGCAGGAAGGGAGCCAACAATGGCGGGCTAATTTGAAGGGGGACAGCTAGTACTAGATACCCTGACAAAAGTAGTCTTCGCCTGCATAAAGCTCTGGTGGTGACGTCGTCTTGGGCTCCACGATGACCTCCGTCTTGCAGTCTTCCTGGTCTTGGTCTTGTTGCACCGAAATGGCAACCTTTGCCTGATGCCTTGGTACTCCGCGGCTGCTCTTGCCCCCTTTGCACCAAAGAGGAAAGGAGGACACTGCGCGGGCTGGCACCCTCCTGGCGCCCTTGGTCGTCATGGCTTGCGTCACGGGCACCTCGTGAGGCACCCCGCCTTGATCTCTCCGCCTCCTCGCGAGCCAGCCTGATGAGGCCGTGCCTGAGGAAGCTCCGTGTCATCCGCCCCGCGAGGCTTGGCCCCTCGCGAGGGTCTTGGGTCTGTGTTAATGAAGATGGGCCGTGCTGGGCCCCCCTTTGAGCCACGCCGCAGGCCGCAGGCAGGCATGTCTGGGGACCCCCGTTCCCAGAACGCCAACAGTAGCCCCCGGGCCCAAGGCGCGCCCAGACTTGGCCGTGCAGGGAGGCGGAAGGGCAAGGGCGAAGCGCCGCGGGCCCTAACAGCCTGCGGTCTTGGGCGCCGCGTGGCGGTTGATTGGACGTGGGCGTCTCCACTTCCCCATGGCGCCTCGGCAACTGCATGGATTAGACAAGTCCCTGCATGCAAAGCGGGTCATGATTACCTGCGATCGTGGAGGTCGGCGGTTGGCCTTCGACGGCTATAAGTATGGAACGGCGCGCGCTCTTCCAGTCCATCCCTTCTTGCTTCTCCTTCTTCCCGATCCTTGCTCCGTCTTGCTGCGATGTCTCTGATCCGTCGGTTCTCGACGGCAGAGAAGGGAAAGGCTCCCCGGGAGGAACCAAACCCACTCCCGCCAAACAAACAGCTCGTCCCCCGTGGCCCGGACGAGGGGCCCCTTCAGGTGGTGTCGAGGCCTTGGTGCGAGCGGGCGCCGCCGGGGTTCCCGCTTCCATTGTACGCCCATGTCGAGGGCCCTGAAGGAGCTGATGCTGACCGCCACGGGCAGCGCTGCCGTCGGCGCCGACGGGTCACGAAGGTGTTGGTCCTCCCCCCTGGGGTCCACACCGAGGGCACCTCCCGAGAGTTCATGCTCCATGTCGCCATTCCTCTTCAGTCTTGGATTCGCCTTCCTCCCTTCTTTGCCTCCATCATCCCGCAGGGGGAGCCCCTAGATCTCTGGCTGCAGCACCCTCGCGACCGAGGCAAAGGTCGCGGTCGTTGCCCCGGGCGAGGTCTTCATGACTCGGGGCTGGAGAGAGATCGCCCGGGTTTGCAGGACAAGGGGCGTCTTCGCGATCCACTTGGATTACGATGGTGCTTTGGCGATGTCCTTCAAGGTCTTTGACGCGAACGGGCGCCAGCTGGAGTGCTGCCCAGGGAGAGGTGGCAGGGGCCCTGCTGCGCCGAGGACTGCCCGCCGACCGCTCCCTTGGCGGCTCCGCAGGCAGCGGAGGCGTCGGAGGTTCCAGCGACTCTGGCGAGCTCTTCGCGACTCCAGAGACGAGCGACGGCAGCTACGAGCCCCCGAGCCGGCTCCGCTCCCGGAGCAGGGCGGGCTCGTCAGGCCGCCGCCGGCTCTGATCTGGATGGGGTTGGCGCCGGTGCTTGACGGCCCACTGTTGATGATGGCGTCTTCTGCGGGGGCGCACGTAGCTAGTGTTCCTTTAGGATCTGTTCCCTGCGAGGAATCAAAGATGCGTCCCATGGGGCCTTGTAAGGTGCCTGTGATCCTGCTTTGTTAATATAACCCTTGTTGTAGAATTGTGCGAGTTGCTCATTCCGTCTTAGATCAGTCCTCCCTTTCGAACCTCATGACGGCTTGGTGCTCTGCGCCGATAGGTCCCAGTCCCAAGGCGGCTTCAGCCATCGCTGGTATGCCAGGTCGCGATGCCGTGGTCAAGGCCAGGAGGTGAGCGACCCGGAGTCCCGTAAGAGCCCCTGAGTCGCGATGCTCAAGAGGTCCCCTTTGGCGCTCAAGCAGCCGCCGTTCGGTGAGAAAGGAGAGGGGCGTCGCTAACATGGGATAGCATTAGGTGCGGGGATGGTGCCACGGTAGCTGGCGCTTCTGGGTGATGACTTATCTCGAGAATCAGGGGCCGCTCTCTGGTGTGTTGCCGGGTCCGTGCATCGGCAGGCGCGAGGTTGCTCGGCGAGGACCTCGTGTGTCTCTCCCCTCTAGCCTTTGCTCCCCTTTCTGCTCTATGTCCTTGGGTCCCGGCCCTCGAGCGAGTCTCAGCCGTCGCTGGTATGCCAGGTCGCGATGTCGTGGACAAGGCCAGAGGGTGAGGGCAGGAGAGCCAGTAGGAGCCCTGAGTCGCGATGCTTAGGCACCCCCCCTTTAACGTGCAAGCGGTTCACACGGAAGAGAGTGGAGGAGACACCGCAACGGCCACGCCTGACGCAACTCCTTTAAGAGATCCTATAGACCTATCATAGAAAAGAGAACGAGGGGTTGCCATGACAATTGACAGTCAGCCGTTGGTTGCTTCCGAGAGGTAATGAGGCACTGAAGGCTTGAAGAGGTGACGCTATGCGGGGCTGCCGCGGCCAGAGCTCAGCCATTCAGTTTTGTCGGCGTTGCAGGGACGGACCCATGCGCAAGCGTCGTGCCGTTTGGGAGGAGCTCAATTAGTTGGCGTCAGCTGAGCAGGCAACTAGGTAAAACACATTAGCCGCGAAGGAGTGGATTCGTTCAAATAGATGCTGGGAAGGCGGACATCACTAGGTCAGGCCCGAGAAACTTGGGGATCATGCAGCCCGAGGGGCGCCCCCAATAAGGTAAGCTAACAGCATGAAGTAAAAGGGATACATGCCGCAGGGACGGACCCACGCGGCCTGGGAATAATGCAGCCCTAGGGGGCGCTCCCAGCTGGAAGTGAAACTTGAAAGATGTCACCTGATGACGTTGAGGACGAAGGGGTGTTGGTGTAGCAGACTCGATGGGCTGCGGAAGCCGATCCTCATGAGCCCCCAGGCCCGGGGGCCTCAGGAGGCTCCGGAGGTGCTGGCGGCTCCCCGCGGACCATCTCCATCTCCGCCAGGGCTGCGGAACGCCTGGCCTCTTGTGCCTCCATGATGCCCCTCATGAGGCGCTGGTACATGGCAGCCGCGTTCGGCAAGCCGTAAGGCATGCAAACGTAGCTGTGGGGTGGACCTCCGCAGCGCCCCGCGTGCGAGGGCCAGAGGCACTCCAGGGAGGCGACTCGGTTGAGCCCTGGTATGTCGATGCAGACGCGCAGCCCGCCATCCTCGCCTGGATGGGGAGCCACTGCTGGTAGGCGGCGGCTTCCTTTCATGACTCTTGACTCCTGTAGCTCCTGAATGGCCTTGCTGACGAACTCCTGAGGGTCTGGCTCTCCTTGCCTTACTCCTTCTTGAGAGAAACGTGCTTCGAAACACGCCTCCATGTGGTGCCCAAGCGCCTCCCTCGTGACCCTAGCCAGGTCGGTGGCCCTCCAGGGGAGAGCCCCCGAGCCCTGCCTAAGGAGGGCGCGGGGCGCGCTTTCCTATGCGATGGAAGGAGGTTCCCCCTGGGCAGGCACGGCCCTGAGGGGCCTGCCTCCTGAGGAGCCGGACCGGACGATGTCTTCTTCTTCTTGGGGGCGGTCTCGGGAAGCCTCCTGCTTCCGCGATCCAGATCTTCCAGTGACGCGGCCTGAAAGGCTCGTTCCAGGGAACACACCACATCCTTCTCTTCACAGGGCACCGTGATGACTCCGCCACTTCCTGGCATCTTGAGGACGTTGTAGCCGTGGTGAGTTACGGCCATGAACTTGGCCAGTGCTGGGTACCTGAGGATGGCGTTGTACGGCAGGCGAATGTGAGCGACGTCGAAGTCGATGAGCTCGGTGCGGTAGTTGTCGCGTTTCCCGAAGGTGACAGGGAGGCGGACCTGCCCAATCGGGACCGTGGAGCCGTCGGTGACTCCGGAGAAAGGCTTGGTTGGCTGAAGCTGGTTGTAGGACACTTGGAGATTGTTGAATGTTTCCACAGACACGACGTTGAGCCCTGCCCCGCCATCGATGAGGGTCCTGGTGACCACCACGTTGCTGATGATTGGGGAACAAAGCATCGGGAGGACTCCGGCTGTAGCCGCACACTTGAGCTGATCTGCTGAGCTGAACATGATGGCGCACGCCTACCACCTGAGAGGGCGCGTGGCTTCGAGCTTGGGGAGGACTGCATTCACTTCGTGGGCGAACTTCTTGAAGATGCATTGAGAGGCTGGGGCTTGAGGCCCGCCCAGGATGCAGGAGATCGCGCGCGGCTCCTGGAAGCCCCCAGCCTCCTCGTCCTGGTGGCGGTCCTCGTTTCTCCTTGGTTGCGGCGGCAGCGGAGGGAGGCCTGTGTTGCCTTGCGGGCGATCCTCACGAGGCCGACCCCTCCAGTCTCCCTTGCGAGGCGGGTCTTGCCAGCGATCCTCATGATGTTGATCGCGCCACCCTTGGCGCGGGCCACGATCTTCCCAGCGTCCTGCGTTCCTTCCTCCTCCTCGACCGTAACCCCGGTCACCGCGGTCGGGGCGACGGCCGATCCTTCCTTCTCGCACGGCTCGGAGCTCTTGACATTCGTTGGTGTTGTGGGTGTGGAGGTCGTGGTACACACAGTACCGGCTGCCTTGGAAGGTTCGGGCTGATCTCTACCCCACTTGGTGTCTGGTTCTACCGCGAGCACGGTAGCCCCCTTGTGCTTCACATCCTTGGCCTTGGGCTTCTTCTCTTCCGGGTCCGCGGCTGGCAGCTCGAGGAGGGAGAGACGCGCTTCCTCAGCCCTGGCGCACTTGGTTGCCAAGTTGAACAGCTCCAAAGAAGTGCACATGTCTTCATGCATCGCCAGCTCCTCCTTCATCTTGACATCACGCACACCGTCGGAGAAGGCTGAGATGATGGCCTCCTCAGTCACCCTGGGAATCTTGAGGCGTGCGTTGTTGAAGCGCTGGATGTACTTCTGCAGGGTCTCCTCGGGTTTTTGCTTGATGCGGCGCATGTCGCTCACGGCGGGTGGCCGGTCTCGAGTACCTTGGATGTTGGCGATGAAGCGACTGCGCATCTCGTCCTAGGAGGAGATCGTGCCTGGAGCCAGGTTCAGGAGCCAGGTGCGCACCCCGTCCTTGAGCGCCATGGGAAACCAGTTCACCGTGACCTTCTCGTCTCCGTTGGCGGCTTCGATGCCCAGCTTGTAGAGCTTGAGGAACTCTGCATGGTCAGCCGTGCCGTCATAGCGAGGAGGCAGGTCTGGCTTGAACTTGCCGGGCCACGCGACACTTCGTAGCTCGGCGGTGAAGGCATGGCAGTCTGCTGTGGCCACGGGAGGCCTTGGCTGACGGAGAGCTTGGTCTTGCATGTCCCCACGCACTGCAGCTGGGTCTTGATGTGCGGGGGCAGGAGCATGGTCACGACGTGCTGGAGCAGGGAGCGCCCAGGCAGCTTCTTGCGAGCGAGGGACTTCCTGGCAGCTCTGCTCTTGCTGTGCTGGCACCTGACGGAGCGGGTTCCGCCCAGGGGCAACGCGCCTTGGAGCCATGGCGCCTTCCTGAGGAGGAGGCGGCCGGGGCGCCGCCGGAGCTTCGTCGCCCGCGCGGGGCGGGGTGCGGTGCAGCGGAACGGACGGCGCAAGAGAGCCCCCTGTGGCGCGGACGAGCTCAGCGACGCGGTCGAGCCATTCTTCGTAGACGTCGTCGACGGGGCGGTAGCGTAGGAGCTCGTTCGCCGCGATGAGCGCAGCTCGAGCCTCCATGGGTGCGCGGAGCGCGCGGGACGAAGAACCAGCCGGGGGAGCGAGGGAGTTGCGGTGCGGCCGTCTTGCCGCACGGACGGATGCTGAGACGATGCTTGTTGCTCGTCCCCCGCCGGGCCGGTGGCGGCGTTGACGGCAGGTGACGGGGAACGGTGAGGACGCCCGCCGACTGGAGCCGTCTGGGCGACGCAGGAAGCGAGAGCGGCCCGGCGCTCGGTGCGAGCCCGACGAGCATCGGACATGGGTGCGATGGTCGGAGGAGAACGGGGCGGTGGAAGACGAATTGCGGCGCACCCCTACCTGGCGCGCCAAATGTCGGATTTCGGGTTCCGGCAGACCCTTGAGGTTCGAACACTGGGGTGCGCCCGGAGATTTCGCTTCCTACCTACCTGCACCCCTCTGCCTCGCTAAGATCTGAGCTATGGAAAGAACAACACAAGAGACACGGGGTTTATACTGGTTCGGGCCACCGCTGTGGTGTAATACCCTACTCCAGTTTGTGGTGTGGTGGATTGCCTCTTGGGCTGATGATGATGAATGATACAAGGAAGAACAGCCTTGCGAGGGTCTGTTCTTGGCTGGGGTGATGAACTGCTGGGAGGAGTTCAGCCACCCTTCTCTCTCTCTCTCTCTCTCTCTCTCTCTCTCTCTCTCTCTCTCTGATCGAACCCCCTCTCTAAAGAACCTCCTCTTCCGAACCCGCTTTTGCTCTGTGGGTGGCTGGTCCTACTTATAGAGGCCCTGGTCCTCTTCCCAAATATCGAGCGGGAATGGAGCCAACAATGGCGGGCTAATTTGAAGGGGGACAACTAGTACTAGATACCCTGACAAAAGTAGTCTTCACCTGCATAAAGCTCTAGTGGTGATGTCGTCTTGGGCTCCACGATGACCTCCGTCTTGCAGTCTTCCTGGTCTTGGTCTTGTTGCACCGAAATGGCAACCTTTGCCTGATGCCTCGGTACTCTGCGGCTGCGCTTGCCCCCTTTGCACCAAAGAGGAAAGGAGGACACTGCGCGGGCTGGCACCCTCCTGGCGCCCTTGATCGTCATGGCTTGCGTCACAGGCACCTCGTGAGGTACCCCGCCTTGATCTCTCCGCCTCCTCGCGAGCCAGCCTGATGAGGCCGTGCCTGAGGAAGCTCCGTGTCGTCCGCCCCGCGAGGCTTGGCCCCTCGCGAGGGTCTTGGGTCTGTGTTGATGAAGATGGGCCGTGCTGGGCCCCCCTTTTAGCCACGCCGCAGGCCACAGGCAGGCAAGTCTGGGGACCCCCGTTCCCAGAACGCCGACAAAAACGTACCAAAGTGTACGGGTGCTACCTTATGGGGTTATCCACAGGGAAACTAAAAAATAAAGAAAAGAGAGAAAGAAAACAGAAAAGATGTAAAGGTAAAAAGCTGGGGTCCTACAGCTCCAGCTACAAACTGTTTTCATTGTAATGTAATTAGTATGTCAAGGCGCATTGATACAAGTAGTGCAATAAGCAACAGGCTATTTGTCATGCCGATACCACGGAAGAGCTGCATGTGGGTCCTGGAAGAGAGGTAGAGTTATTGTTAATGGATTCACCTAAAAAGTCCCCATATGTATGCGCTCCTCGCCATCTTGGTGTATTTATCCTTCAAGAGGACCGATAACCAGACCACCCGATGGGGTCTGTGGGACTAAAACCTGAAATAAAACAAGCAAAAGTGATAGTATGTGTGTATCCGATGTCCGTTGAGCTGTGCCGTGGATCACAAGCTAGCTATGCCTTCGTCGATGCCCATGGAATTTCGAGTGCGTAGTTATGTATGCGCGGCACGCAGGCCACCGCTTGATCGGGACTGAGACAGAGGCTGGATTGCTAGTCGAGCTCCTGACGAGCTGAGCTCTCCTGCTGCCGAGTAGTCCGGACCCTCTTAAGGGTGTCCGAGGGCTCGGCAGGCAAATGAAGGTTCAGCTTGATAAGGTCCCTTTGTACTTCTGCTGCTAGGGCAGCTGTGTGCTCTACTATACGGAGAGAGCGTTCCATATTGCCATTGACTGTTATGACGCCGCGTGGGACGGACATCTTGAGCTGGAGATAAGCATAGTGTGTCACTGCGTTGAATCGAGCAAACGCAGTTCGTCCAAGCAGTGCATGATAGCCGCTAGACTAACTCCTCGCTTCGGAAGTTGTCCGGAGATCCGAAGACAACCTATAATGTGATTGAGCCAGTACAATGGGCCTCTATGCCTGGAATGACTCCTTTAAAGGTGGTCTTTGTAGGCTTGATCCTTGATGGGTTAATGCCCATTTTTCGCACTGTATCCTGATAGAGCAGATTGAGGCTGCTACTACCGTCCATGAGGACATGAGTCAGGTGGAACCCGTCAATTATTGGGTCTAAGGCCAGTGTGGCTGAGCCTCCGTGACAGATGCTGGTCGGGTGATCCCGACGATCAAAGGTGATCGAGCATGACAACCATTGATTGAATTTTGGGGTGACTGGCTCTATCGCATAGACGTCCCTGAGCGCACGCTTGCGCTCCCTCTTGGGGATGTGGGTAGCATATATCATGTTCACCGTTTTGACCTGAGGAGGAAACTTCTTCTGTCCCCCTGTGTTCAGTTGTCGTGGCTCTTCGTCATCGTCCTCGCTTTGCGATCCCTTTTCCCTATTCTCGGTGTTTAATTTGCCGGCATGTTTGAAAACCCAGCACTCTCTATTTGTATGATTAGGAGGCTTGTCGGGGGTGCCGTGAATCTGGCACGGACGATCAAGTATGCGGTCTAAGCTAGATAGGCCCGAATTGTTCTTTTGGAACGGCTTCTTCCGCTGACCGGACTTGGAGCCACTAAATCAGGCGTTGACCGCCGTATCCTCGATGTTGTCACTGTTGTTTCGGCGTTTGTATCTATTGCGTCGAGACTTGTCTTTGTTGCTTTTAACTTCAGGGGTGTCGGCATCGCTTGCATTGTTTTTGCTACGGGCCAACCAACTGTCCTCGCTCGCACAAAAGCGGGTCATGAGTGCCATGAGGGCTGCCATGGATTTTGGCTTTTCTTGGCCGAGGTGGCGAGAAAGCCATTCGTCGCGGATGCTATACTTAAAAGCTGCTTGAGCTTCGGCATCCGGACAGTCGACAATTTTGTTCTTTTTAGTTAAGAACCTTGTCCAGAATTTCCTGGCGGACTCTCCGGGCTGTTGAACTATATGGCTTAAGTCATCAGCGTCCGGAGGTCGAACACATGTACCCTGGAAGTTATCGAGGAAAGCCTCTTCCAAGTCCTCCCAACTGCCAATGGAATTCTCAGGCAGACTGTTTAGCCAATGTCGAGCTGGCCCTTTGAGTTTTAGAGGGAGGTATTTTATGGCATGGAGGTCATCTCCGCGGGCCATATGGATGTGGAGAATGAAGTCCTCGATCCACACCGCGGGGACCGTGGTTCCAGCGTATGATTCTATGTTCACGGGCTTGAATCCTTTGGGGAATTCGTGATCCAGGACCACAACAGTGATGCAATGAGGGTGTGCGGGGCCTGATACTCTCCATCGTATCTATAATTTTTTATTGTTCCATGCCAATATTCTACAACTTTCATATACTTTTGGCAACTTTTTATATTATTTTTGGGACTATCATATTGATCCAGTGCCCAGTGCCAGTTCCTGTTTGTTGCATGTTTTTTGTTTCTTAGAATATACATATCAAACGGAGTCCAAACGGGATAAAAACTGATGGAGATTTTTTTGGAATATATATGATTTTTGGGAAGAAAAATCCACGCGAGACGGTGCCCGAGGTGGCCACCAGGCAGGGGGCGCGCCTGCCCCCTCTTGGTGCGCCCCTGACCATTGTGGGCCACCCGTAAGGCGGTTGATGCCCTTCTTTCACCGCAAGAAAGCTAATATCCAGATAGAGATTGTGTTAAAATTTCAGCCCAATCGGAGTTACGGATCTCCGGGAATATAAGAAACGGTGAAAGGGAAGAATCAGAGAACGCAGAAATAGAGAGAGACAGATCAAATCTTGGAGGGGCTCTTGCCCCTCCCATGCCATGGAGGCCAAGGACCAGAGGGGAAACCCTTCTCCCATCTAGGGAGGAGGTCAAGGAAGAAGAAGACGAAGGGCCCCCCTCTCCCCTTCTCTTCCGGTGGCGCCGGAACGCTGCCGTGGCCATCATCATCATCACTGCGATGTACACCAACACCTCCGCCATCTTCACCAACGTCTCCATCACCTTCCCCCCTCTATCTACAGCGGTCCACTCTCCCGCAACCCGCTGTACCCTCTACTTGAACATGGTGCTTTATGCTTCATATTATTATCCAATGATGTGTTGCCATCCTATGATGTCTGAGTAGATTTTCGTTGTCCTATCGGTGGTTGATGAATTGCTATGATTGATTTAATTTTCTTGTGGTTATGTTGCTGTCCTTTGGTGCCCATCATATGATTGCACGCGTGGATCACACCCTAGGGTTAGTTGTATGTTGATAGGACTATGTATTGGAGGGCAAGAGTGACAGAAGCTTCAACCTAGCATAGAAATTGATGCATACGGGATTGAAGGGGGACCAATATACCTTAATGATATGGTTGGGTTTTACCTTAATGAACATTAGTAGTTGCGGATGCTTGCTAACAGTTCCAATCATAAGTGCATAGAATTCCAAGTCAAGAATGACATGCTAGCAGTGGCCTGTCCCACATAATACTTGCTATCGGTCTAGTAAAGTAGTCAATTGCTTAGGGGTAATTTCACAACTCCTACCACCACTTTTCCACACTCGCTATATTTACTTTATTGCTTCTTTACTTAAAACAGCCCCTACTTTTTATTTACGTAATCTTTATTACCTTGCAAACCTATCCAACAACACCCACAAAGTACTTCTATTTTGATACTTGTTCTAGGTAAAGCGAACGTCAAGCGTGCGTAGAGTTGTATCGGTGGTCGATAGAACTTGAGGGAATATTTGTTCTACCTTTAGCTCCTCGTTGGGTTCAACACTCTTAGTTATCGAAAACTTTTGCGCTCCCCTATACTTGTGGGTTATCAAGACCTTTTTCTCGCGCCATTGCTGGGGAGCAATAGCATGGGCTGAATATTCTCGTGTGTGCTTGTTTTCTTTATCACTAAGTAATTTTTATTTGTTGTTCTTAGTTGTTCTCTATCTTTAGTTATGGAAATGGAACACGAAATACCAAAAAAAATTAGGTGTACTTTCTGCTCATGGAGATGGGGAACCTCCTAAAACCCTCGATGCTGGTTATGTGAAAAATATTATGTACTACTTTAATAATCCTGAGAAAACCCCATTCAATTATGTAATGGGAGTAACGTCGGATCAACGTGAATACTTTAGGGATTACCGCTTGACACAAAAAGGGAAACTATTATGGGATCAAATTCATATATTGAATTGGTATGCTAGGCAACTATGCTTGAGATATGATTATACTTGTTGCTCTAAGGTGAAGGCTCCACACCTTCCCTTTTCATGTGAATTTAATGATAATGAAACCTTAGCTTCTTATGCTAATGGTATATATGATTACTATGATGTGGAACAAATAGAAGAATTTGTTGCTTTTAAGGGTGCTTATGAAATTGAATCTTTCTTTGAAAAGCATGAAGCTTACGATGATGATGTTTATAGGCCTGAAAATTTAGTTATCTTAAAATATTGCTATGATAATTATGAATATAATTCCTATATTAATGCGCTTATTGAGAAAGTCTCCGCTGTCCAAGAAGAGACTAATATTTTGCAGGAGTCTATGGAAGAAGAAATTGATGAAACTGTGAGCTCATTGGATGAAAAAGATGAGGAGGAGAACGAAGAACAAAAGGAGGAAGAGCGGATTAGCTACCTGTGCCTACCTTCTAATCAGAGTAACTCTTCAACTCATACATTGTTTAATTTCCCTTCGTGCTTACCGAAGGATGGTTGCTATGATGATTGTTATGATCCCATTGATTCTTTTGAAATATCCCTTTTTGATGATGCTTGCTATGCTTGTGGCCAAGATGCCAATAAGAATTATGCTTATGGAGATGAACTTGCTATAGTTCCTTATGTTAAACATGAAATTGTTGCTATTGCACCCACACATGATAGTCCTATTATCTTTTTGAATTCTCCAAACTACACTATATCGGAGAAGTTTACTCTTATTAAGGAATATATTGATGGGTTTCCTTTTACCGTTGCACATGATGATTTTGATGAATATAATATGCACGTGCTTGCTGCTCCTACTTGAAATTATTATGAGAGAGGAACTATATCTCCACCTCTCTATGTTTCCAATATGATAAAATTGCAAGAAACTGTTTATACTATACATTGGCCTTTACTTTGTGTGCATGAATTGTTTTTTTATGACATGCCGATGCATAGGAAGAGAGTTAGACTTTGTTATTGCATGATATATGTTACTTTGTGCTCACTACTAAATTATAAATCATTGTTAATTAAAATTGGCTTTGATATACCTTGGGATCCAGGTGGATTCATTACTTGAGCACTATATCCCTAGCTTAATGGCTTTAAAGAAAGCGCTGCTAGGGAGACAACCCCGAAGTTTTAGGGAGTCATTTATTTCTTTTGAGTGCTTTCATATAGTTTAAAAACAACAAAAAATAAAGACGGGAACCCAAAACTTTTTCAAAAAGGAAAGCGAAAGTGAGAAAGACAAGCATTGTTGAAGTGGGATCTAGCCTTGAACTTTGTTCATGCTCACGGAAACTTTGTCAATCTTGATTACAGAAACTTTTAAATAATGTGCCAAGGTTTGCCTTTATGATGTTTACATTTGCTTGATGGTTTGTACGGTGCAGGACAGAAACTTTGGCCGTAGTGCATGATTTTACATTTTTTGCTGGAATGTCAAATGGTTATGGTTCTTTTTGAAATGTCTTCCTATTCAACTTGTTTATTTTTCCTAATTTTGGTAGAATTTTTCAGGTAAAATAAGTATGGTGAATGTTCAGATTATTACAGACTGTTCTGTTTTAGACAGATTCTGTTTTTGATGCATAGTTTGCTTGTTTTGACGAAACTATCAATTTATATTAGTGGATTAAGCCATGGAAAAGTTATATTACAGTAGACAAAATGCAAAAACAAAATATGAATTGGTTTGCAATAGTACTTAGAGTACTGATTTGCTTTATTATACTAACGGATCTTACCGAGTTTTCTATTGAAGTTTTGTGTGGATGAAGTGTTTGATGATCGAGAAGGTCTCGATGTGAGAAGAAGGAAGAGAGGCAAGAGCTCAAAGCTTGAGGATACCTGAGGCACCGCAAGTAAATATTCAAGGAGACTGAAGCGTCTATGCTTGGGGATGCCCCGGAAGGCATCCCCTCTTTCTTCAATAAGTATCGGTATGTTTTCGGATTCGTTTCATTCATGTGATATGTGGAGATCTTGGAGCGTCTTTTGAATTTAGTTTTCATTTTTATTTTATGCACCATGCTGGTATGAGATAGTCCATGGTTGATTTATAGAATTCTCATTGCACTTCACTTATATCTTTTGAGTATGGCTTTATAGAAGGCTTCATGTGCTTCACTTATATCATTTGAAGTTTGGATTGTGTGTTTCTCTTTACATAGAAAACCGTCATTGTGTATTTCACTTATATTTGTTAGAGCGTGGGCATATATTTTGTAGAAATAATTAAACTCTCTTGCTTCACTTATATATATTTAGAGAGATGACAGGAATTGGTCATTCACATGGTTTGTCATAAAATCCTACATAAAACTTGTAGATCACTGAATATGATATGTTTGATTCCTTGCAATAGTTTTGCGATATAAAGGTGGTGATATTAGAGTCATGCTAATGGGTAGTTGTTGATGCGGAGCATCCCAAGGTCATCCCCATGGACCTACCATCGTCTCATCAACTGCCTAGTGGACCCATGACTCGATCACGTGCAAGAGCTCTTGAAACCGAGGTGACATCTCTCCTCTCACAATTCCACCTCGATGCACATGAAGCATGGCTACTACCTCATATGGACACTTTGTGCATACTCATGTACCATGGAGAAGCTAAGGAGCAAGGACAAGAAGAAGAGGAAGATGAACGAAAAGACAGAGAAGAAGGAGGGCTGAAGGAAAAGTCCCAGCCACCGGACGACCGGCCGGGACCGGACGTCCGGCGCTTGAAGCCTCAGCCGAGCCCCAGCGAGCGAACGTCCGGTCCAGACCGGACGACCGGTGTCCCTGCACCCAAAGCAAACGAGCGGACGTCCGGTCCAGACCGGACGACCGGTGCCCCTGCACCCAAAGCAAACAAGCGGACGTCCGGTCCGGACCGGACGACCGGCGCACCTGCATCCGAGCCAACATCAGCAGAAGTCCGACGTTTCAGGACGTCCGGCACCCCCATCACATAGCAGAACCAGCGGACGTCCGGAGGACACCGGACGACCGGCCGCCCCTGAGACACCGGACGACCGTCCACCAGCGGACGTCCGGTACCTGGCTGCGTCCAGATTCGGGCCCGAGGCCCATGTACCCCTACTTTCGCCCCCATTTGCACTTAGACTATAAATAGACCTCTCCCACCTCCTTTCTAGGGTTAGCAAATGTTTGGCTCATATTTGTGAGAGAGAGCTTTGCTCATCCACTTGGTTACCTTCTCCTCGGAGATTCGAGCCTCCATCGGAGAAGATCCCCCAAGCGGATTCAAGCCCCCTTTACGGGAAGATCCCCTTGTGGATTCAAGACCTCCCCACGGAGAAGAACCGGTTACCGTGTATCATCCTTAGTTGTCCGTGGATTCGTGTATCTCTACCTATGTACTCGAGGATCTAGCCCATGTGTGACTTATTCGTGTCGGTTTAGTGATTTCCTCTTGTGTTTTCCCTCCATTCTTCCCCGTGTTCTTCGTGATTTCCCCGGGATCCGCTCCTTTCATGAAATATCGGGCGATTAGGGTCTCTACCCTACATCATCTTGGTATCTAGAGCAAGGTTGATCATGATTTCGGAGCCCCCTCTTCATTTTCTAGCTTGATTCTGTTGTTTTTCGTCCTAATCCGAAAATCCCCACAAAAATAACCCCAAAATTTTTCTTGTGTTTTGTGAGTTTTGATGATGTTTTGTTGGTTTTGATCCATGACTTTGTTGTGTTGTAAGTGGATCTAGCCATCCCCCACTATCTCCACCTCGAAATCCATCCAAAATCCACGAAATCCTATCAATTTTGACCCCGACCCACCGGACGACCGCAACTTACCGGACGTCCGAAGCCGCAGGAACCACCGGACGTTTGACCTTACCGGACGACCGGAACCTCTAAACCGAGCGGAAATTAGCGGATTTCTGACCCAACCGGATGTCCGGCGACCGGACATCCGTCCATTTCGGACGACCGCTACTCTAAAAACTGATTTCGCTCAAATTTTGTTTAGGCTTCCACCACATCATCCGCTACACCACCACCGACTTCCGCAAACCTTTCCAATACACCAACCCACACCACCACTTATCCGCTACCTACTCCGACGCTTTTTGTCGCACTTGGTTTTGAGAATTTGAGTTGTGGTACCGTATCCTTTTGTGTTTCGGCTATCTAGGTACGGTTCGACATCGACATCACCGCTGTTCATTTTCGCCACGGACGCGTCATCAACAACGAACACCTCGACTACGACTTGGTATTCGTGCCACTATTTTGAAACCAAGACCGGTAACCTCATCTTGGTATTGGACGTATCAATCTTGCCATTACAGTGATAGCCATCATAGCCTTACTCCTTTGCGTTTGATAGAGGCAAAGGTGTCCCGTCTTTCGATGAGATGGTGGATTTCGCTTTGGTGGAAGTCGACTTTGACGATCCGACTACGAACGTGCGAGGACGTCGCGCCTTAGCAATCGCTAAACCAACTCTGAGAGGTTATTGACCACGCCGGAGCACGATCAACCTGACCACGAGGGTCTGTTTCCTGCGAGCAAACGAAGAACAAGCAAGAAACTAAGATTGCAATCTGGATATTGCGAATATAAGATGAAAGCTTTATTGATCAAGATGTGGTTCTGTGACGCCTTTGTCTGGTCGTTGAACACAAACGAAGTACGCGAAGTTGCAGCTATGGCGAACTTTTAATCTAAACAAAACCCAAAGTCTAAACGATGCCCTAAGGGCTGTATATATGGAGGAAGAGGGGGGAATTTCGTGGCCCTTGGTGGAGGGGTCCGAAATCAACCCTATCTCTTGTTTCCCCACACATACGGACTCTAAAAATAGCCTATACTTATGTATTTCGAAATTACATGGGCCTGGCCCAATAATAAGGTGACGCAGCACCTAAAATAGCCTCGGGACGAAATTTAGGAAGTGGCATCTTGTATATTTCGTCCAAGGCTTCACGCACCCATTATGGTGGCTTCAAAGTCCTGAAATCATCACTTGTAACTCCGTTCTTGCTCCCCTTGCGCACGCCATCATCTCCATGCTTGTTCTTGCTCCAATGTTCATCCTTCTCCAAGCTAGGCCCTTCATTTGTAAGCAAAACAAATGTATCCAATTTAGGAAGCATCATATTCTCATGAACATTAGAATCATTACCAAGAAACGAAAGTACCTGGTAATTTAGTTGGCGTGCACGAGCTCTAGTAATTGGTCCAGTATGTATAGCAGCAGGGGTTGTGGGTGTAACAATTGTATTGATGTCCTCATCATCCTCCCCTTCTTGAAATGAAGTCGTCCTCGACGGAAGTTCATCTTGCTCACCCAAATAAGGCTTCAAATCTGCAATGTTAAAAGTGGGACTAACCCCAAAATCTGCAGGCAGCTCAAGTTTATATGCATTATCATTTATTTTCTCTAACACCTTAAAGGGACCATGAGCACGTGGCATTAGCTTTGATTTGCGCAAATCAGGAAATCTATCCTTACGCAAATGTAACCAAACAAGATCTCCAGGTGCAAACACAACATGTTTTCTACCCTTATCTCCAGCAAGTTTATATTTAGCATTCATATGCTCAATGTTTTCCTTAGTTAACTCATGCATTTTTAAAATCAATTCAGCACGTTGTTTAGCATCAAAATTAACCTTCTCCGAAGATGGAAGAGGCAACAAACCAATAGGTGCACGAGGTAGGAAACCATACACAACTTCAAAAGGGCACATCTTAGTAGTAGAATGCAATGAACGATTATAAGCAAATTCAATATGAGGCAAGCATTCCTCCCACATTTTCTTATTATTCTTCAAAACAGCCCTAAGCATAGTAGACAACGTTCTATTGACTACTTCAGTTTGTCCATCAGTTTGGGGGTGACAAGTAGTACTAAAAAGGAGTTTAGTCCCCAACTTAGCCCATAAACATCTCCAAAAGTGGCTAAGAAATTTAGTATCACGATCTGAAACAATAGTATTTGGCACACCATGCAAGCGAATAATTTCACGAAAGAACAAATCAGCAACATTAACAGCATCATCGCTTTTATGACATGGTATAAAGTGTGCCATTTTCGAGAATCTATCCACGACAACAAATATGCTATCCCTCCCCTTCTTTGTTCGAGGTAAACCTAAAACAAAGTCCATAGATATATCCTCCCAAGGAACACTAGGTACAGGCAAAGGCATATATAAACCATGAGGATTGAGTCGTGACTTAGCTTTTTGACATGTAGTGCATCGAGCAATGAAACGCTCAACATCCCGTCTCATCTTTGGCCAAAAGAAATGTGTAGCAAGTACGTCCTCTGTCTTCTTCACGCCAAAGTGTCCCATTAATCCTCCTCCATGCGCCTCCTGCAACAACAAAAGACAAACGGAGCTAGCTGGAATGCATAGCTTGTTAGCACGAAACACAAATCCATCGTTAACGACAAACTTGTTCCACATTCTTCCTTCTTTACAATTCTGCATTACATCTTTAAAATCAGCATCATGCACATATTGATCTTTGATGGTCTCCAAACCAAATATTTTGAAGTCAAGTTGTGAAAGCATAGTATAGCGACGAGACAATGCATCAGCAATAACATTTTCTTTGCCCTTCTTGTGTTTAATGACATAAGGGAAAGTCTCAATGAATTCAACCCATTTAGCATGTCTACGATTCAGTTTAGCTTGACTTTTAATATGTTTCAAAGATTCATGATCAGAATGTATAACAAATTCTTTGGGCCATAAATAATGTTGCCATGTTTCTAAAGTCCGAACAAGAGCATATAATTCTTTATCATAAGTAGAATAATTCAGACTAGGCCCACTCAATTTTTCAGAAAAGTATGCAACAGGTTTGCCATCTTGTAATAACACACCTCCTAATCCAATTCCACTAGCATCACATTCAAGCTCAAAAGTCTTATTAAAATCAGGAAGTTGGAGTAAAGGAGCATGTGTCAACTTATCTTTCAATACCGTGAAGGCTTCTTCCTGTGCGGTACTGATAGAGGCAAAGGTGTCCCGTCTTTCGATGAGATGGTGGATTTCGCTTTGGTGGAAGTCGACTTTGACGATCCGACTACGAACGTGCGAGGACGTCGCGCCTTAGCAATCGCTAAACCAACTCCGAGAGGTTATTGACCACGCCGGAGCACGATCAACCTGACCACGAGGGTCTGTTTCCTGCGAGCAAACGAAGAACAAGCAAGAAACTGAGATTGCAATCTGGATATTGCGAATATAAGATGAAAGCTTTATTGATCAAGGTGGGGTTCTGTGACGCCTTTGTCTGGTCGTTGAACACAAACGAAGTACGCGAAGTTGCAGCTATGGCGAACTTTTAATCTAAACAAAACCCAAAGTCTAAACGATGCCCTAAGGGCTGTATATATGGAGGAAGAGGGGGGAATTTCGTGGCCCTTGGTGGAGGGGTCCGAAATCAACCCTATCTCTTGTTTCCCCACACATACGGACTCTAAAAATAGCCTATACTTATGTATTTCGAAATTACATGGGCCTGGCCCAATAATAAGGTGACTCAGCACCTAAAATAGCCTCGGGACGAAATTTATGAAGTGGCATCTTGTATATTTCGTCCAAGGCTTCATGCACCCATTATGGTGGCTTCAAAGTCCTGAAATCATCACTTGTAACTCCGTTCTTGTTCCCCTTGCGCATGCCATCATCTCCATGCTTGTTCTTGCTCCAATGTTCATCCTTCTCCAAGCTAGGCCCTTCATTTGTAAGCAAAACAAATGTATCCAATTTAGGCAGCATCATATTCTCATGAACATTAGAATCATTACCAAGAAACGAAAGTACCTGGTAATTTAGTTGGCGTGCACGAGCTCTAGTAATTGGTCCAGTATGTATAGCAGCAGGGGCTGTGGGTGTAACAATTGTATTGATGTCCTCATCATCCTCCCCTTCTTGAAATGAAGTCGTCCTCGACGGAAGTTCATCTTCCTCACCCAAATAAGGCTTCAAATCTGCAATGTTAAAAGTGGGACTAACCCTAAAATCTGCAGGCAGCTCAAGTTTATATGCATTATCATTTATTTTCTCTAACACCTTAAAGGGACCATCAGCACGTGGCATTAGCTTTGATTTGCGCAAATCAGGAAATCTATCCTTACGCAAATGTAACCAAACAAGATCTCCAGGTGCAAACACAACATGTTTTCTACCCTTATCTCCAGCAAGTTTATATTTAGCATTCATACGCTCAATGTTTTCCTTAGTTAACTCATGCATTTTTAAAATCAATTCAGCATGTTTTTTAGCATCAAAATTAACCTTCTCCGAAGATGGAAGAGGCAACAAATCAATAGGTGCACGAGGTAGGAAACCATACACAACTTCAAAAGGGCACATCTTAGTAGTAGAATGCAATGAACGATTATAAGCAAATTCAATATGAGGCAAGCATTCCTCCCACATTTTCTTATTATTCTTCAAAACAGCCCTAAGCATAGTAGACAACGTTCTATTGACTACTTCAGTTTGTCCATCAGTTTGGGGGTGACAAGTAGTACTAAAAAGCAGTTTAGTCCCCAACTTAGCCCATAAACATCTCCAAAAGTGGCTAAGAAATTTAGTATCACGATCTGAAACAATAGTATTTGGCACACCATGCAAGCGAATAATTTCACGAAAGAACAAATCAGCAACATTAACAGCATCATCGCTTTTATGACATGGTATAAAGTGTGCCATTTTCGAGAATCTATCCACGACAACAAATATGCTATCCCTCCCCTTCTTTGTTCGAGGTAAACCTAAAACAAAGTCCATAGATTTATCCTCCCAAGGAACACTAGGTACAGGCAAAGGCATATATAAACCATGAGGATTGAGTCGTGACTTAGCTTTTTGACATGTAGTGCAGCGAGCAATAAAACGCTCAACATCCCGTCTCATCTTTGGCCAAAAGAAATGTGTAGCAAGTACGTCCTCCGTCTTCTTCACGCCAAAGTGTCCCATTAATCCTCCTCCATGCGCCTCCTGCAACAACAAAAGACGAACGGAGCTAGCTGGAATGCATAGCTTGTTAGCACGAAACACAAATCCATCGTTAACAACAAACTTGTTCCACATTCTTCCTTCTTTACAATTCTGCATTACATCTTTAAAATCAGCATCATGCACATATTGATCTTTGATGGTCTCCAAACCAAATATTTTGAAGTCAAGTTGTGAAAGCATAGTATAGCGACGAGACAATGCATCAGCAATAACATTTTCTTTTCCCTTCTTGTGTTTAATGACATAAGGGAAAGTCTCAATGAATTCAACCCATTTAGCATGTCTACGATTCAGCTTAGCTTGACTTTTAATATGTTTCAAAGATTCATGATCAGAATGTATAACAAATTCTTTGGGCCATAAATAATGTTGCCATGTTTCTAAAGTCCGAACAAGAGCATATAATTCTTTATCATAAGTAGAATAATTCAGACGAGGCCCACTCAATTTTTCAGAAAAGTATGCAACAGGTTTGCCATCTTGTAATAACACACCTCCTAATCCAATTCCACTAGCATCACATTCAAGCTCAAAAGTCTTATTAAAATCAGGAAGTTGGAGTAAAGGAGCATGTGTCAACTTATCTTTCAATACCGTGAAGGCTTCTTCCTGTGCGGTACCCCAAACAAAAGACACATCCTTCTTTGTAAGCTCGTTGAGAGGTGCAGCAATGGTGCTGAAATCTCTCACAAAACGCCTATAGAATCCAGCGAGGCCAAGAAAACTCCTCACTTGTGTGACCGTTTTGGGCTGCGGCCAACTCTCAATAGCTTCAATCTTGGCTTTATCAACTTCAATTCCCTGTGGAGTAACAACATAGCCAAGAAAAGATACTCGGTCGGTGCAAAAGGTGCACTTCCCAAGGTTACCAAACAAACGTGCATCACGTAGAGCAATAAAAACAGCACGTAAATGTTCCAAATGTTCCTCCAAAGATCTGCTATAAATCAATATGTCATCAAAGTAAACTACCACAAATCGTCCAATGAAAGCACGTAAAACTTCGTTCATTAATCTCATGAAAGTACTAGGTGCATTAGTTAACCCAAAAGGCATGACTAACCACTCATATAATCCAAACTTAGTTTTAAATGCTGTTTTCCATTCATCTCCCAATTTCATACGAATTTGATGGTATCCACTACGTAAATCAACTTTGGAGAATATTGTAGAGCCACTCAATTCATCAAGCATATCATCTAGCCTAGGAATAGGATGACGATAAAGAATAGTAATATTATTAATGCCTCTACAATCAACACACATACGTGATGTACCATCCTTTTTCGGCACTAGAATAATAGGAACAGCACAAGGACTAAGGGATTCGCGTATATAACCTTTGTCGAGAAGCTCTTGTACTTGACGCATAATCTCCTTTGTCTCCTCTGGATTGGTACGGTATGGTGCACGGTTTGGCAGTGAAGCACCGGGAATTAAGTCAATTTGATGCTCAATCCCTCGAATAGGCGGTAATCCCGGTGGCACGTCTTGTGGAAAGACGTCAGCGAACTCCTGCAAAATGTTAGTGACAGCAGGAGGCAAAGAGGAAGGCACGTCCTCGAATGAAAATAATGCCTCTTTGCACACAAAAGCATAGCAAACAGATTTGCTGAAATCTAGCTCATCAATATCAGATTTGGTGGCAAATAAACATGCACTTTTCAATTTAATTTTAGAAGCAACACTAGATGGTTTATTATTAGGCTTCATTTGTTGCTCAAATTCTTTTGCCACAGTCTGATTTTCACTCTTATTCGTCTCCTGTTTTGCTTTATTAGCTCTATTAATATCATCTTTCAAAATGGAATCAGGAGTCATAGGAAGCAAAGTAATATTTTTATCCTTATGAACAAGAGTATATTGATTGTTTCTACCATGGTGTACAGAATTTTTATCAAATTGCCATGGTCTACCAAGTAATAAGGAACATGCTTGCATAGGTACCACATCACAATCAACATAATCAGCATATGTAGAGATACTAAAATGCACACGAACAGTACGTGTTACCTTAACCTTGCAGCTGTTGTTGAACCATTGGATGTAGTAAGGATGTGGATGTGGTCTTGTGGTGAGAGAAAGCTTCTCCACCATCTCCATGCTAGCCAAGTTGTTGCAGCTCCCTCCGTCTATGAAGACGCGCACAGAACGTTCCTTCACAACTCCCTTGGTATGGAACAAATTGTGCCTCTGATTTTGCTCAGCTTGTGTGACCTGCACACTCAAAACACGTTGAGCAACTAAACATTCATACCTGTCAGCGTCTTCAGGAGCCATGTATTGCGTCTCATGATCAGAATCATCTCCACCATGTTCTTCACGTGTAATAAGAGCCAAAGTCTCCTCATCATAGTCACTAGCGGACTCATATCCACCATCCGCGGTAGCAATCATCACACGCGGAGATTTGCATTCTCTCGCATAATGACCTCCTCCCTTACAACGACGACAAATAATATCACTTGTGTGCCCTGTTGATGCCATGGAAGAAGAAGAACGCTGTGCAGGCCCCGCAGGTGCGCTCTTGGCAGATAATGGTGGTTGTGCCTGTTTTCTTGTATCACGGCTGGAGGTGGCACCTGATGGAGGTGCTGGTGCAGTTGAAGTAGAAAATGCACGT